>NC_051176.1:155401889-155756889 GCF_013339695.2 Rhipicephalus sanguineus
CGCCATCACACCACGGTATCTCGCCCTCAACTATGACGACTTATGAAACTGACATTCGAAAATAATTTGCTCTCACGACGGTCGTAATCAACGCGAGCTATCGCAATTGCGAGTGGTCGTCTCTGTACACTGTTTAGCGAAGACAGTCACGCATGTAGTGTTGAATGATCTCCTCGACATCACAGTCATCACATGAAAACGCTGCCGGCTACTCCGATTCGAAAATCAGAAGCCACTTCAGCCGACTGGTCCCGCATCGGCAGTGTCCATTTGGGATGCGAAGGCAGAGATCAAGAGGCCCAATGATACAGCCGGTTGTTTTGAAAATTCAGGTCATACGTCACATTCAGAAGGTCATATCTCGGGCGAACACTTGTTTTGTAGCGGTAACAGCGTATCGCTGGCCACTACGCAGTGCTATATTGTCTCTTGAATGAAAAGGTGTCATGGAATGACATGAGTTTTAAGGCTATCATACGGCTCATAAACCGCGTTTACGTGAATGCGACAATGCCGAATCTTGTTCCATTTCTGTCGCATTTCACGCATATAAACGGCAGTATACGCTAGAAAGGAGAATCGCTCAGTTAACGTGCCAGGGGAGTTTCCGATCTAAATGGCTGAATCGTCTCACGTGGTGCGTGTAAACGCTGGTCTTTGTGAGAGGAAAAGCCATGGCTGCTGGCGTGCGCTCTCCCCTCCGGAAGCGGGTCCTGGCTTCATAAGGAACGATGCACCACGTGTAGTCGCGGTCGCATAGTATACTCTAAGAAAAAGGGTCCTTTGACTCTTATTGGAGAGTTCTGGCTTGCTACGTGTATGATTCCCTTTAAAGAGGCACGTCAACACGGCACGATTAGTCGATGGCCTTTTTTATCTCAAATATTCTGCGTACTCACTCGCAAACGTTACGTGCATGCAAAAGTACTCAAGTGCGCCGTCATACGTAGAGTGACGTCCAGGGTCTGCGCCGTTCCACTCGTCGCCGTCAAGGCAGCGCACTTGTCAGCGTGAGCTTTCTTTTTACCACTTAATACGCATAGAATAAAGCGTAATCGCGCATATAATATAAAAATTTTGATTTCAAGTACGGAGTACGGTGCACTAAGTAACAGCCATCTACGTATATAGTATTTTGAATGCATCTGTCGCGAATACTGTTTTTTTAGACTTTCAGTGGCCATTTAGAGCTGCAAATACCTACCTAAAAAGCAAACAGCGTATTTGTCAGTCCCCTTAAAATGAAACTAAATATTTAATATACAGGTTGATGGTATACGTGTAGACGAAGCGCGAACAAAATAACGCATTCTTAGTTAATTTCTAAGATACTCGCACTGCTAGCATGATGTACCGTGCTGTGCTATCTGCCGTTTGTCAGTTTCGTCGCTTGTGAAAGCGGTGTTTCGGCTCGCATGCTCGTCAGTGGAGCTGGTTTGCTTGCAGAGCCATTTAGCATGAAAGGATGTAGAGCATCTGGCATTTAATTTTGTGGAGCGTATATAGTTTTGCCCCTGAGTGTCTCAAGTGAGTGCGATTATTCGACACAGATCAAGCGAAGGCCTGGCGCATTTCGAATATCGATGTCATTTTTGACTGAGGAATTCTTTCCACTTACTGCGCTGTTCTTCACCCTTGTCCCTTTTGTTGGGGGAAGCTAGCACAGTTTATGAGCCGAAGGACTTCGCACCAACGAGCCCCAGTTGAAGCCTTATTGAAAGTTCCTTCAATTTGCCGGACCCCTTCCGCTTGAGACGACATGTTTAACGAACGCTGCCCCAGAGTATTGTGACGCATGTGCCACGGGGGGCGTTCGTTGCTGTATGTGAAAGGTTTTTCTTGTCGGCCGCGTGGCCTCGAACTGCCACAGCGCCGATGCGCTCTGGTTACGTGTACGCGTCTGGGGTGAGTATATGTATACAAGAGCCGGGGGCGGCCTTTCTTGTCTCCAGGCGGCTCCGTTCACGACGCAGTTCCATTCCACTGGTTGCTGCTTTTGCCAGAGCAGATCAAGGCGCATTCCTCCTGGCGTGCGCACCGAGTGGTGGTTCCACGCTCAGTTCTCAATTTAGAAACTCTTTTCGTGACCGCTCTCGAAGTTTGGACACTGACCCGGCCTTCTTACGCAATGCGGTGTGCTACCATGGATGAATCCGAACGATTAATTTTACATTTCCGATGGAAATTCGTGGTAGGGGTGTAATTATCGGCACAAGTTCGTTCTCGTATCCACGGCCAACTTAGAAATAAAGTTCTTTCTGCCGGACATTGCAGTGGGTGCCGCTGCAGCTGGTGGTATATAGACACGCCCTTGTCGGCGGCATACGTGATTACCGGTTACACATGGCAGATCGAGGCTGTAACCCCCTTCGGGAAAAAAAAAAGAAGGCCCTCGAGGGTTAAAATGCCGCCTCGCATGCAGATTTTATTAGCTGGAATACGATAATCGTGGTTGCTTCTAGAGGGCATCAAGCAGCTGCGTACACACTGGGGCTTTCTGCCACTGACTTGCCTGCAGACAAGAGAGACTTGGGCACCGTGGGTTGGGCTTCTTTTGAAGGCCTCCTGAATTTGCATACGCGGGTGCTTTTGCGCTTCACGTCTCCTGGTATGCGGCCTCGTCGCACCACGAATTGAACCATCGCGCACAGAATACTGCGACCACATTTCGGCGCTCATTCTCCTATTTAGAAGAGGAGCTGCTGTGGCAGTTGCTTCTCACTCGTCAGCCACAGCGGGTTAGCATAGACGAAAATGGGGCAGCCATAGAAGTAGCTGTTGCAGACCAACAAGCAGAACGTCCAGAAAGGCCCGTAAGGGGATATACTGATTGCCTTTCTGTATGTCAAAGTTTCGCTGCTACATTGACCTGCAGGGAGGTGCTTGCTGAGATGCTTGCTTCTATACTGGAGGAGTTGGAAGCAGTACATCACCTTCATTTGAGCTTAAGTGTTACGGGAGCATGGAAGCCGTGTTCGTTAGTGAGCCATCTGTCTCCCTTACTAAGTGGCGTATTGAATTCCGAATTTTTTTTTATTTTGCCATGGCATACGGAGCACAAAATGACACTCGACCACATATGCCTGCCCGGCCCCCACTTCAGGTCAAGGAGGTGCCACCCCCCCCCCCCAGCCCGAAAAACATTTCTGCCTAGGCCCCTGGCTCACCCAAATGGGTAGTCTAATCACTAGTTTTCTATTTTGGTTTTGTCGTGTCGTTCGTTTTTAGCGACTTCACATGTTTCTGCTCAAGCAGCTGGTTTCTTCATTTCGCATGTCTTTATTTATTGCGATAGCCCCGCGCGTGGTATATGTACCATGTGCTAGTGAAAGCGTGCGAGGGCAGCCGACGATCGCGGCTCAGCTGGAGGCGAAATGCGCCGGCCGTCTTCGCGTACAAGGCCCATAGGGGCTGTCCCAGAGCTGCGGCTGCCTCGCTCCCTCAGCAGCATTGATCAATCGGACGTGGTCGCACGCGCCTTGTCTTGACAGGGACCAGCAGAAGGCTCATACCTTTGTGCGTGCTGTGTATAGTTTGCGTTGAAGCGATAGACAGCAGGAAGGTCTCTTAATTCGCTCGCCACAGCGGCTCTCGTGCCAGCGTTTGGTTGAGTTACGCCAGGTAGGATGCTAAAGGAGTTAGCTGGTATACCCTTAATTCATATAACATTCCATTCTGTTCTATCGCATTCATTGCTTCGCCCTTGCGGCGAAACTGTGACTTTTTGGCTTAGTAATTCGTGCAGCGCGGCCTTTAGTCTCAAGCAGAGCGTTTATGTTGGCGTTTGATGTTACATGAGTACCAAGATGGTGCTTCATGTTCACGAAAACAATACGCAGCGCAAGTGGCACTATAATGTATTATTAGCAGTAAGTGGTTGTATATATACACTGTTAATAAAGCGTGGAAAAATTTTACTGCCTATACCGCACTGTGAGTGTCCCGCGTGAACTACTGTGACTTGAACGGCGGTCAGCAGGGGGTTGAGAGCAGATGAGTAAAGAACAGGGAGAGAGAGGAACAGAAGGAATTGAGGGAGGCTATATCTACATACGTACAAAGAGGTGACTAGGTCATAGCTCACAGTGCAATGTGTTCTACGCAGACTTGTAGTAGAGCCAAGTGACTCTGTCGCAGTAAAAGCGTAAAAGAACACTGGCATTCAAGAAGGAAAAGAAGAGTAACGAAACCGAAAGCACGCGGAGAGAACGAAAATAACCGCAGTCGCGACTTCTTACTCCCGTGCGTGTTCATCCAAATTGCACACCTCTCGGTAGAACAGCTTCAGTCCATGAAAACACATTTGCACACGCCTCTTCATCAAACTCGGCCGCGGTGCCTTATAGAACGACGTGCTGTACTAAAAAGAGAGAGAGAAAAAAATCTATCGACGGAACAACGCGTGCGAACACACGTGCAGACACACGCGTCGCCCACACGGAAGGCGAAAGAGGCTGAAGACCGGCAGCGTTTTTTTTTTTTATTCAATTTTCGTTGTCGATTTGCGACGATCGCGGCGCCATGTAATAGCGTGTGTATTTTCTTGGTTTCTGTGTTAAAGAAGGAAATGACGCAAAAGTTTTCAATTTCGCTAATAGCGGTATAGTTCATTTTCTGCCCTCGGGCCGCTCTCGCGTATCTTCTTCATTTCTCGCTTATTATCCGCGCTTATCAATCGTTCTGCGCAAGACGTTATCGTCGCGTCTCAATTGGTTTACCGGCTGCCGTGCCATCCGCTCGCCGAGTGGGCTCTCCCGCGCCTTGATATGACTTCCCGGAGAGAGGTGATTGCCGGAACATGTTCATTTCGACGTCGCACCCACTTCTCGACTAGCGAACCCAGGTCGGAACGCTGAACGCTGTTCCCCTGGCCGTGTGTGTGTGTGTGTGTGTGTGTGTGTGTGTGTGTGTGTGTGTGTGTGTGTGTGTGTGTATATATATATATATATATATATATATATATATATATATATATATATATATATATATATATATATATATATATATATATATATATACGCAACACAGACTGAGAGCGCACTTCCTCTCGCTCGCCGCCTTCGCTGTGCTAGCCACGTGGGCGGGATTCGCTTTATCGCATCCGAGCCGCGTGCGTGACGGGCAGGCCGTTTAGTCGCGGGATAATGACGCAAGCGCGTGCACACACATTCGCGAAGCGAGAGTGCCGGTCGGTAATGGAATGGGCAGCCGTAAGTACGTGTGTAAGGTACTAGGAGGCTGCACGGTGGCTTATACATTCGGAAGCAGTGCAGGCGCTTCAGATTCATTAGCGTATCTCCCTGTCCGCTTAAAGTGACGGCCCGACGATTCGGCATTCCCAATGATCAGCGTTGCGAGCACCGTGGCGTACTCCTTCAGAGAGGAAAAGAGAGATTTAAAGAAAAATCCAGTCGAGTTGGCTGTCCACTGCGAAACCTTACCTATACATCTTTCGCTCTCTTTTTTTAAAAATCTTTTTCTCACAGGACAAAAAAAAAAAGATATGTGTAAAAAGAGGCAGCAAATGACAAATGGTGAGCAGAGCACACGCCTAGTGCAGGAAGGTGAGCGTATAGGCAAGCGCTGGGAAAATTTACTGAAGCAGCAGACATGCAGCGGTGCTAGTTCTGGCATACTACTGATTTATTTATTTTACATCAAATGTCTCGTTATAAAATATGGCATTAAGGGTGCGTTATGGATGCAAGGTTTCACAATAACATAATGATGACTGTAGCTGACATTTTCAAACTTTATAGAATACATCAGGGCGATACACGCGCGTCAGGTCGTTCAAGAATTCCGCTGCGCGCAGAAAAAAAAATGACAATAGCGTCTTTCGTTTGTGGTGTCTTGGCTTCTTTCTTGTGTGCATGTTCGCGCACCCCGTCTTTTAGAATGAAACAAACAAACAAATCTGGAGGTTCGTGGTGCAGCTACACTGAGGGTCAACGGCGTTTCAATGCATGTGGCGAGGTTTTCGAGGAGCAGGTATAGTGATTACATTTTCCCATGCCAAAAAACATGTATGATAGGAGCGATGACGCGCTGTCGTAGACATGTTAAGATTATGAAAGTTGCGACATGCATTTACATCGTTACAGTTATCTGAAGCCATAGATCTGGGCGCTAGATTATAGACGGAATTGAGCAGATTGATTGATGAGCTTGATGAGAAGCGAACGTGGCTTTACAATACTCACTTATGTTTACGCTGTATATAGATGTGTTTTTGTAAGATGAGGACTGAAAACTGCTTTCACAAAATGTGAACGTATGTGCCTTGTCGCAGTCCGGCTCGTAATATAAACCAACTGGGTCCATTCGGGTAACAAAGAGTTTGAGAACGACGCTGCTTCGCTCTCAGCTATTTTTTTTTGCTTACTCACTGCACGAACAATTGGGACATACATCGTGCGCTTATATTGTTAAGGTAGTCAGTAGAGACAATGAATGTGGGCGCATGGCTTTGGTTGGATTAGGTCGGCTTGATGAGGATTGAAACTGGGATCGTTATATACTCAAGTTTAGGCTGTACCATGTGTGTTTTAAGCTATCAGTTTCGTTGCGACAGCTGTTAAGGCAAGACTGCGAGATTAGACAACCTATAGGACTCGATTTGCGTAATTAGTAACGTGGATTACGCGTTCCAAACTTGTTATGTCACGAGAAATCTCAAACGATCGAGTTAGCAGCTGTATCAAGGCAATCATGAAAGCTGTAAGTATAGGGACTAGGTAGTGACATATACAATGTTATACAATGTTGCAGGAGGGCGTTTTATTGGGTTGTTGGCGCGTATTCAAGGACGTATGGCAGAATAAAGAAGAACCAAGAAAAAAAAACGAGGTCGTGTGCCCCTGCTTGTCTTCTCTTTGTGGTTGGGCCGTATCGTTGCGTCAGGTATAAAGATGTCTTCCTAACGTTGAAGGACATGCAGCAGTCTTGTATTACGACGGTGAGAAGGCTCAGGTTAATAAACGCAGTGCGATATACGACGCACGTTTCGCAAAAAGCATGGTGCTAAAACTCAGTTGACCTTTAGAGGCTGATCGTCATTATAAATTTACAGCAGCTGGTGTCCTAGTACATTGAAGATGACGGTCTGTCTGGGAACAACAAATTGCTACCCGGTAAGCTCGACGTTCACGGGTTCAGCTGAAGACGGGAGAAGAGGGTCCAAGTTAGGACATGATAGCTTGACTTTACAGGTAACGATGACAAGCAGAATGAAATCTATTCCACATATACTTTGATTATACTGTGTGGGCGTGTGTGCTGTCAAAATAAATTAAGACGCGCGAACATGTTGGAAGGCCAGTGATCGCATTATTACGCTTCCAGCTTCGCCTGCATGCATTTACAACGTTGGCTTAATTTGAGTTCCACAATGTGTATTGGTGTCCAGAGAACGTTTGCACATTGCTCTCCTAAGTGGTTACGTGGAATAAGTATTCTCGATAATGTTTTCCTTCTTCTATAGTTCACGTTTGTATTTGTGCTGATGGTACAGTATGTAACATGTGTTATTTGTCGGTACGTGCGTGTCATTTCATTCATAATCAACGTCATCTACATTGGTATGGCGTGTCATTATGGCCAAGTAAATTTCTAAGCTTGAAAACAGCGCGAAGATACGGCACAACGGAACGAAGCACGCAGACAGAAATTTACGGACATTGTCTTGTAACAGTGTGGTGACTATTTGGATCAGATTTCGCTGAGTTTGATCTTAAAAAGGGTACATAGTATTTAATCTCACTCATAGGCGCAGGTGCTCGAACAGCGAGTGTACCTCACGCCTAAAACGAGCTAGTACAGGGCCCAATTTAGGCCATCAAATTATGTGACATCATGACAAGGTGGCGAACATGAAGTGGGGTCGCCGTCGCCACGCACCTTTCGTTTCCGCATCTTTTCACTGGAACATGGGCTTTATGGTTATTATTATTATTATTATTATTATTATTATTATTATTATTATTATTATTATTATTATTATTAGTAGTAGTAGTAGTAGTAGTAGTAGTAGTAGTAGTAGTAGTAGTAGTAGTAGTAGTAGTACAATAGATATTAGTTATTTGTATTCTAGAAGGTAAATTTGCTAGTGTATCTAGCTTAGATTACTTTTTTTCTTTAGTCTACCGTTAACCAGATAAGTAATTAGGTTTGCTGCAATACGCGTTAAAGTGACACATACGGATTAAAAAATGAAGAACAAAAGAGCTGCGCCGACGTGGCCTTCATATAACGCAGTCGTCAGCTTGTTCTGTTGACGTCTGTCGAGGCCACTCACAGAAAACGGATATGGCCGTCTTATGCTGAGGGAAGATGAAAAACAGCGCCCGCCTTTGTTCTCGAAATCGGGGACAGGCACTAATGACGCGCTCAGTGGTATTGTGACAACCACATACTTACTATATAGAAGGTCGGTCAGTCATATAGTAATGCGAAATGCATTGGCGTATGTGAACGTCGCGGCGAGCCGCAGACGGCACAGAACCGTTCATTAGTCGCATGCAGCCTGAAGAAAGCCGGAAGAATGTAGACGTAAAGTTGTAAAGGCAATACAGAGCTCCATTGGGACAACATAAGCTCACGAAGCTTGCTTGTATTCTATACTATTCTTTTTGTTCCCGAGAGGAGGATTGCGTATACATCTGGCACTTTATCGTTAGCAGAAGTGGTGATCTTATGCACTGTTCGTTACGGTTGATATCGCAGTGACCTGGAAACCGTTTAAAAAGCTCGTGCTGGCCTCATTCAAGTGTCTGCTGAATGAGTGTTTCACTTCCGAATCTAGTTAGTCGTGGTTTAGGCGCGATGGAACGAAGCTGAAAGATGTTGTACAATTGCCTCGGATTGTATACAGTACTGGATACTTCATGCATTTGAGATTTCTGAGTGTCGAATTGAATGGGTGTCACAGGATGGCATATCGACTGTCTGTGAGTTTGCGTAAGAGTGCTTGAAGTTCATCGTCGTGAGAGATGGTCCCGGAATTATACTACTGCACTTGTGGAGCGGCCGTTTGTAAGCTAGCCATCGGCGCAGGCGCATTTGGGCAGCCACCGTGCACGCTTCGCATGTATGACTTGAAGATAGATGAGCGCTAATGCTGAGGAAAGGAAACAGGCACGGATAGGAAAGACGCTCTGTCTTCTTCCTCGGCGCCAGCGCTGTTCAAATATCGCACAAACTAGCACAGACTCACGCTTTTCGTATCTAACTAACTAACTAACTAACTAACTAACTAACTAACTAACTAACTAACTAACTAACTAACTAACTAACTAACTAACTAACTAACTAACTAACTAACTAACTAACTAACTAACTAACACCCGAATTCGTGTATAAGTTTCCCCATCTGAACTACCTATATATAGACGAGCAGTTTGCTGACTGTGCTGCACCACTGGCGTAGCCAGGAATATTTTACGTGGGGAGGGCGCACCTCCTGTACTAGAGAAGGGCGGTTCGTACGTGCCTGGGGTGCCCCAGTCCTGCACGACTGCACTAAAACGAGACACCATAGCTAACTATCCCCTCTGCAACAAACATACGTGCATAAAGAGCACAATTCCTTTGGTAAATCAGTGTTTGTTCTCTCGGGGCTTCTACTCTGGTATATCACCCGCCACGGTGGTCTAATAGTTATGGCGCTGGACTGCTGACTCGAAAAGTCGCGGGATCAAATCCCGGCCGCGGTGGCCGCGTTTTCGATGGAGGCGAAAATGCTTGAGGTCCGTGTACTTAGATTTAGGTGCACGTTAAAGAACCCCAGGTGGCCGAAATTACCGGGGCCCTCCACTACGACGTCCCTCATAATCGAACCATGGTTTTGGGACGTCAAATCCCAACATTTGTATATTATTACTCTGGTATATCTGCTGAGCCGGTCTTTCAGCAGTAAAATGCTCTTTAGTATCGCATTATCTCCAGGATTGGTCCACCTTTAGGGTCACGTCAAATGGTTGTTCGGCGATCCGATGAACTGTCCCCCATATTCGACCACGCATCGCCTGATGCTAGAAAGGTAATGCTACAACTTTCACTCCGTGTGCTTACTAAACTATTTTTCTTCGAACGCATGCGCCCCGCGCAGTTGGGCACGCGTCGCTCTCTCGTGCTACAACGATTCGCTCTATGCTTTCCACCGTAATTCCTCCGAAATTAGGCCGCATTTTGTGTGTATGTGTGCACCTGATTGTATACGCTTCTTGCATTGTACGAAGGCCAAGGCATGTCACGGTTGAGGGCTTGAGCGTGGACGTACTGCTGCGCATGAAGATAGGTCTTTCATGTGTTGACCGTAATTAGGTAAGATATAGCTAATGAAGTCCTCAATAGGCACGTTGTAGTGTAAGCACTGTTCTCACGGGTATACAGCTAGCCGCATAGAAATAATTTATCGGTATAGAAATTGTATTAGGTGAGATACTCCAGTTCTGTAGGTCAGTGATGATACCGTGGGCAAAAAAATGTTTTATTTGGTGCATTTGAAAATTGTTACTGATCTTCGTCAAGCCGATTTCATTTATTGCTGGTGGACCCCGCCGGCGAACATTTTTCAGCTAAATTCGAGGTTATCATCGGCGCTTTTTGTAGCTTTGCGTATACCTGTGGATTTGCCTCGTCAGATACGCCTCAAGTGAAATGTCATATGAGCGTGTATTAAGAGTTGAACTGAGCTCGGTAAGGATCCGACAAGGCTTACGTGTACTAAGTTGAAAAATGTTCTCATTAGCCATAAATATCGACAACCGTTTGGCGTCCTCGGTTGTTGAAGCGATCAATCGACCATGTAATTGCGTATTCAGCTGAGTACATGTATACGACCTCCCACTGCTTTGGCCTCCAAGATACCAGGAATGGACAACGTTGTTCAGAACCATCGCAACGAGTAAATTACGCATTTCTTTTTTATATTGCTGCACAGAAGTCAATGCCGCTGTCGAACGACCAGGCCGGAAGGGAGCCTAGCGGGTGCGGACTCACAGTTAAAGTATAAGAAGCAGAGAGCGCTTCTGCGGACAATATATTGTAGCATTTCAGCTAGAGCCTCTTCAAAGTTCGCGGCTATTCCTGCCGAAGTGGCTTTTCATTTCCGTCGAATGCATTGTTGTATGTCTTGCCTCGTTCTCTATATAGTGTTCGCGTTCACTGCGTTCACTAGTGCGCACTCGGACGCACGTGACAAGAAGTGTGCTGCTCATTCTTTACTTCTCTGTGCCACCACTTTCTGACTGTGTCTCGCGTTTTAAGCTTCACGCATTTCTCTGCAAGTCCGTGTGCGTTCTTCCCTATAGCTTTTTTTTTTTTTTTTCGTCAACGGTTGACGAACAGCCGCTCTTCCCTTCTCTCTCCTTGTAAGCCTTCTTATATATCCCCACGCTGTATAAGGAACGGTGTGAGAACCATTCTCTTCTTTTTTCGGGTGTTTTTTTTTACTCGTTCTTTACGATATAATAAATACACATTTTTTTTTCCCTTGGGCTCGCGATGCCGTCCGAGATTGCACCGGTGGCAGGGCTCGCGTCTTGAGTGCTTCCGAAACGATATAAGAAGGACCGGTAAGGTGGGAGAGAGAGAGAGACGAGAGAGAGGAGGAGCGAAAGTATAACGGGTCTCAGCCTGTATAATGCCTTCTTGTGAAAAGTTCTGCTCAGGGCCGGAGAAAGCCGAGGCTGCATGTAGGTCCCGGTCGGTAAAGAGGGGCCGATATCGAACGCAGCTTCCGCGGAACTCGCTCGCGTCGCCTTGCTCGCAGCTCGCTCGGTGGTCCTAGCCCCCCCCCCCCTTTTTCCCCTTTTGTTTTGTTTTATCGTATCCCTTGTCCCTCTCGTATTTCCGTACCGAACCGCCAGATCTAGCATGCTTTTCAATCTCACGTTCCATTAGTCGCACGCGGAACCGAATGCACCAACGTCGCTTATGACGCTGCTCCTTCGCAGAGCCCGCATGCTCGCGGTGGTACTCACTCGCGGTGCCGGCTGCACGGAATTAGTGAAGCGGTGCGAATCCCTCTCGCGAATAGAAACGCGCACTTTCAGAAAAGAAAGCCATTCGTCTCGCGAAAGCTCATTTCTCACGTCGGGTCGGGGAGAGACAGGGGAATATATATAATATATATATATATATATATATATATATATATATATATATATATATATATATATATATATATATATATATATATATATATATATGAACCAAGAATTCTGCGTCCTGTCCGCGTTGTGTGTGTGGTGTGTGTGCCACGTGTGGACGCGTACGTACATTACACGTGCTATACTCCCGCTTCTCTCGCATTTTTCCTCCTCCTTCCACCCATGCCTGATCTGCTGCCCTGTTATGTTTCTATAATTTTGTTTTCTCTTCGTGCACTTTCAGGATCGTGGCTCATCCGCCTGACTGCGCGCTTCTTATGTTTGCATAACCTTACCGAAGCATGATTGTCGAGCGGGAATTTCGAGGGTAGCATGCATGCGGTTGCGGGAATTGTACGACAGTGTGCTTTTTTTTTTATTGCAGTTTTACTATATTTCTCAGGTTGTATGGGTATACGGGTATTCATGATTCACAATTTGATGTATATTGACTACCGTTGCTTTCTTTCTATAATCACTGTCTTTCTTTTCACATCCGCTTTGGAGTTTTTGTGCATTCCGGGGTTGGTGCGCAGTAACACGTCAATCTATTGCGCAGGTATAGAAATAGTGCCGCCCCCTGTCGTGTACCCTCTGGCAATATATATATATATATATATATATATATATATATATATATATATATATATATATATATATATATATATATATATATATATATATATATATATATATATATATATATATATATATAGTTTCGGTTGTGCGATTAATTCTCCTAGAGATTCTTTTCACTTGTGGAGGTCGGGTGGTTTCTGCATCGGAACAGGGTGTACGGGGGAACTATTTTTCTCCGTCGTATAGTGCCCGTCCATCGTGCTCATTAATAACCGCGTAATGGACGGCAGTCGTTCCTGGTTGCGTGAGAACAGCCTCAATAAAAACTGCGTATATATGCACGAACCCACGCGGAAAAGCGGCACACTACAGTGACCGTTAAAGTATTGGACGTGTTAATTTATTCAAAATAAAGCTGCTAGTTGTCTGTTTCCTTGTTGAAACAATGCGTAGACGTTGTTGCTATGTATCATTTGTGAGCGGACATCATCCACTTTCTTCGTACCTCTTTCGTCATTTTTGCCGAGCAGTGAGCGTGCGCGCCTTTGCCTAATTGCATGCCTTTGGCAGCCTTCTCTCACCTAATATAATCAGAAAAGACTGATCGAACCTTGAGCGATATACCTACAAGCTTTCGCAAAAAGACTGACGACCACACTCGTTACCACGGTACCACGGTCTACGATTTAACGTAAGTACGAAGACGACCGATGTCCGTTGGTGACTGACCACTGTGCAGTGCAAGTGACAAACTGAGAGCGCTGCCATTTTGCAGAATGCTTTGAGCCTGGGTAGTGTTCATATTGTTCAAAAGAACACGAATGGCATCTATTATGTGCAATAGAATCGTAATGATCTGGTGACCTGTACCGGGTGCTATGGAAGTCGCAAGGAGTGGCGGCCTCGGAGCTGGTTGCACATTTGTAAGTTCATAGTGAGTTGCAAATTTCCGAGCTAAGAGTGGGTTGCGCATTTGTAAGCTCATTACAATTTTTTTTTTTTTGAAATATCAACTGTCGACGGCAGGCATTTCTGTCTTAGTGGTCAGGAGCTGCGTGCAGTCGCAACTTTTTGCTGGTATACCTTCGATTCCGATGTCGTCGAACAGAGGCGGTCGTCGAACACTGTATGTCGTACGGCCCTCTTCGTTGGCCTAAGGATTACAAACTTCATCCGCAACCGCGGCCAGTCCTTCCAGGAGGCATCAAGGGAATCGTGGCAGTTCGTGCACCTCACAGCAATCGCAGAACAGGCTTCTTAATAGTGCGAATTCGTGCACTGCCAGTAAACCAGTGTGTTGGCCCAAACAGCCCTCGATAAGAACAATCTTAGGGGACTTAAAGCACTTCTTAGGCTAAAGGCGTACATATCTGTCGGACAACGTGCTAGAATTGACAACTTTTGACGTACTACTGTGCAGTAGCCTTCGATTACCTATATATTTTCACGCCGCTCGTTTGTCCAATAAAGCTTGCTAGGGTTAAGGTTTGGGCAAATTGGTTCATTGTGTAAAGAAGGGAAAACAGCGCTGCATTTTAGACAGCACCCGTCGTCTTCCGTCTTCCTTTGTGTTCGTCTAAAATTCAGCGCTGTTTTCCCTTCTTTGCACAATGAACCAACTTGCCCAAGCCAACCCTAGCAAAATGGTATTATGAGTGTAGGGCGGGTCTGCATTAGGTACGGAAATATCACATTGTATATCACAACCGCTTCACGTGTACTGTATTTTAGAATCGTGGATCGCGCATCGACTTATTGCCCAAGTTCGGTCACTTTCCACAGCCTTCGCAGTGCGCTCTGATTGCATCTACTGATGAGACATTCTTACGATAGTTTATCCTGACATCCTTAATTTCATTCATTACGATTTGTTTCAACAGTAAAAAGACGAGTTACCTTTTGGAGAGCCTCGAAACGCACAAAAGACCCTACCTCGGTGCGTAGAGGGAAACTGTTGTTCCTCTGCCATCGTTGTCAAAATCGCTTGGCCGCATTGCAGGCAGTGGTCGCTCCTAGATGAATTGCGCGAAAGATCACACAGTAAGAAAAAGGGGTACGAAGCACTTGCACACCCTGAGGGCTGGGCACTTGTTCTGGAAGAGTGAAAGATGAGCAAGGCAGGGACGTTAACTATTATAGAAATACGCAGTGATTCCACTCCTGCGCCAACTGCGCCAAAGTGCGCCAAATTGTATTTACTGCGCGATCCTGATAATATCGACGAAATTTGCGCCAAACTGCGCCAAAGTCTCGGGTTTGGGGGCGTCTATCACCGGCAATCGCACCCCCGGCGCGTCAGAACATGTGCAGCTCGATCTTGGGGCTGCCAATAAAGTCGCAATCATGGACCAAGAATTATTCCGCTGAATAAATAGCGCTCGCGCGTAGGTTCCGAGTAAGCCACGATGCCATGCACGGTGCCGATGCAGCTTCTGTTCTGCAAGTCGGCTCGACAGCAAAACGCGCTCTCCGCAGAGGCTCGTGACGTCTAGGCCTATCGGTAGCGAGAAAGTGCGACGGCGATTCATCGGCGGACGTCGTCTGTTCCAGAAACGCTGCTGACAGCTCGTTTCAAGCGTCGCACGGCACGTAAGGAAAGCAATGTTCAGTAATAACTACATGAGTGCGGCTAAAATGTCTGTCACTTCTGTTTCCGGACATCGCGGAATGAAATCTGGGATCGCTCGCAGTAGATATATATGGGACAATATCGAATTTTCCTTGCTTCGCGTTTATGGAAGAGCACGCGAACGGTGGAAACGCGTTGACACTTTTCCTCAAATATGCTTTATCCATGAATCTTCATCCAGAACAGCTTTTTCGTAATTCCTTCCGCCAGCACGTCCGAGTTTGTAATCACTCTGCGGTAAATACCCCCTAAAAGGCCCTGCCCTTTCGAGCTCACGTGCTAGGGTTCCAATTCGAATTTTTTTGCTTGCTTTTTTAAAAATGTCATCTTATTAGTAAAATCATATCTCCTGGTCGGAGCAGCCGCAAATGCGCAGCTGTCAGTAGCGGGCCCGTCGCTGACGGCCCACAGTGAAGCGGCTACGCCATATTACACGTCCGCCCCTCGCTTTCGGGGGTCAATAGCTAACGGTTAAAAAAACTCAGTTTCGCTTAAGAGCGAAGCAATGAATTCGATACCAAAAAATTGTATTGTGAAACGAAGTAAGACTAGCAGCTAACTCTTTTGGATCCGATCTCGCGTAACTCAACAAAACGCTAGTTTAAGGGAATATGGCCCCTCCTGGAACCGAAGCGTTTTCTTGCTCTGAGTTCTCTAAACGCGAAGTAAGCGTTGAGAGCACAGCAAGTTTACGAGCCGTCTCCTAATGCCTCGAGATAGCGCATGCGCAAGCGAGCGACTGCGCCCTTCGAAAGATGCGGTCCCCCCCCCCTTCCGCTCCCCTGGCGTCCCTTCATGCTCCTTACGAAAGACGGGCGGGGCGTTTCCTCTTTGTTTGATGAGCAATCGACGGCAGGCCCGCACGCGGGAAGATGTTATCTCATGCGCTGTCCGTGCGGCGGAGACAGACGGCCGGCTAGTTTGATCTCCGCTTCAGCCGCGTTCGTCGCCAGCGCTCGCAAGCTTTTACCCGCGGCTAGAATGCACGTGGTGACGTTAATAATTTGGACTTTATACGGAAAATTACGGCAATGGCGACGGCAAAAATCCGCCGAGAGTATCCATATAATTGCTAACGCAAGGGTCAATGTATACGGGGCAGATTTTGCGCCCCCCCTCTTAGGTGATTAGGGGGGGGGCGGCCCCCACCCCTGCCCCCCCTGTGCGCACGCCTATGCTCCTGAGATGATTTTTTCCATGAGATTTGCAATGAATCGAAATATTTCTAGCCTTCATAAGAGCCCCATAATAATACTCAGGTGCTTGAATGTTAATGCAATATGCTTCTGTATTGCACTCCAGGATGTAAAATTCGCTGCTCCAAAGTGCTCCCAGAGGCAAAATTATCTGCTCCAAAGTGCTCCAAGATGAAAATTTGGCTGCTCCAAAGTGCTCCAAAACGGAAATTTTGCTGCTCCAAAAATTGCTCCAAGTCAGAAGTCCTCGGTAGCATCACTGAATACGTCTAGTTCGCCGCCCTGCGCTGGAAGAATATGATAAAGGGATTACGAGGGTGAAATGAGAGGAAAGAGCACTCGTCAGGGTGCATACGGAGCCTATATATAAGGCGTCGCAGAGACCTGTAGACTTTAGGCACTGCATCACTGGCGCGGAAGCAAAGAAATTGTTCCCGAAAGCGTCTATGCCGGTGTTGCATGATGCCACGTCTCAAGCTCAGTCGAGATCGCTTTTGGAGCAGGTCCACGTTTTTCGTTCGCTCACCGCCGAACGGCGTATGGCGCGGTCATAAAGTGTCAGTATCGGCTTACTTGCTAGCCAGCTTGGCCTTGTCTGCATTCCGCTCTTATTGCCTGCCTAAAAAAAAAACGCAAAAGAAATGAGCCTGAGGAATGAGCGACGTCTCAGTGGTTGTCCAGTGAGGGGCAAAATCCGGGTTGATAGCACGCGCATGTGTCTTCCCCATGCATGTCCACGCCCGACGGGAGTGTCTCAAAGCGGGTTGCTGGGGCTGTTGATGCCGCTAGCTTATACTGCTAGCGGGTCCGCCGCCGCAGTGCAAGAAGAAACCTTTCTTCGCGGCGCACTTATCCGGGATTGGAACAGCTCGGCCGCGGCGTCGCTTTCCCTGAGCCGCGCGCGCCTGATCGAGCGTGTCCGATTAAGATGGGAGACCCGGCGATCGTTGCGTCTTCAGTGCCCCCTTCGAGCTCCTCTTTCGTTCCCTTTTCTTTCCTGTTTTCGTTTCAGGCGGCTCCTCTCCGCGAAGCCCACCTCGATTCCAGCTTCGTCGCTGCTCCGAAGGTTAGTTCTCCGACGGCCACTTGTTTATAGCATCCCCAGGGATCCTTTCTCCTTGCTGCGCACGCGCCGCCATGGGTCCGGTGGTGCCTTCCATTGGATCGCTTGCGCAAAGACCTGCTAGTTCTTTCGTGTGGGTGTGCCCACATTCGAATATTGTTTACCGGGGCCTGGCTGGAGCGAAATTGGATATCCGTATAAGTTTCCTATGTGGCTACGTTGTACATGCGAGGGGTAACGCGCCGTGGACCCTGTGTATTGTACAGCTTTGTCGCGCCCAGGGCCACGTAGAACATCGTCGCAGAACTTGAAGCCAGGGGCTTTATGTCACGTCTTGATTTGACAGCTTTTTGACGACTTTGCATGCATGAAGCAGTACGCTATACGTACTGTGATACACGTTATGTGTATACACGCGCAGTTAAAACCTTTGTGAAACCATGAACCGACTAGCCCAACAACATGCCTTGCTACACGTTAGTTACTCTTGAAGGAACGGCTTAACCTTTGCATAAACTTGACTTAAACGTAAGAGACACCGCCGTTTTCGTGAAGCTGTGAGGTTTCTGGGTGGAAGAAAAAACAAAATCAGACATCCGTACGAGCAGTCCAAGTGCATTTTTGTTCTTGCATTTCCTTAGACGACAATAAGCTGGCGTGTAAAATATTTCTGTACTGCTTATACATTTCGCTTGTCGCTTAGCATTTGTCCCAATAACTTGAGACGCGATGTAAAGAAACTAATTAAGGTATATATACAGGCACGTGCATAAGGAGTAGCAGAAATCGCAGGAATAAGTGCTTGTCTAAGCAAGACGGAAGTTCAGGGGAAGATTGAGGCTTGAAGTGATGAGAAATCGTTCAGCAGGGAATGTCGCTGGAGCCAACGTTTGGACGAGGTGGCTTATCTTTGTCGAGACTTTGTCTAGCTTTATGTAGCTGGCGCACCGTGTTGTAATTATTCTTCCTTTGCATACAAAACCTACAGATTCAGCGCGTGCAGATACGGAAGTGTTTATGAAAAGGTCATTATAAAATTGAGTTTTTCATCACAGCCCTTTCATTCGCACGCACTAAATAAATTTTGCACCCTTAAGGGTGTTTTCTTCTCTAAATTCTCCTATTTTCTGTACAACGTCGAAAAAGGAGTTTTTAGTGGACTCACTCACTCGCTTCCCTTCTTCTATTCAAACACTTTGGGATCGGCACAGCAGTGGTATGTTTGTCCAAAATATGAATTTGGAGCAATTTACTGCCCATCCTTTTGAGTTACAACTATAGGTCAGATAGAAAGAGCGTTTCTGTGCTTATAACATTTCCTTACTTATTTCCTTACTTATCTTATGGTCTGTGGTTACGGGTTTCTGGTAATGCATGTCGCTGAACAACTTTATTTGAATGCCGAGAAAATGTGTATTTATGATTTTCACCGTAAAATGTTGCATCCGGGATCCGTGCGAGCGAATTCCGAAACCACGGTGGCTGCTGCGCAGATTGGTTGCTTGTCAAGCCCTCGTTTGATGTACCAGAACAGCGGTACCAAACGAAATCTCAGGGACGTACGTTGTTGCGAGCATAGCTTTTTTGCACATCCACGCGATGCAAAGAGTCGTAGGGTATCATTCCATTTATTCCTTAAAGTCAGCGAGGTCAGAAGGCAGATATCTCATGCCATGAAACTATGGACGTGGAAGCCGATAACGGCGAACATGGTTGTTTATACGCTTGCGTAATTTGCAGCCACATTACTACTGTTTGCAAGGTAAGACAACATGCATGAGTTTCTTCTTTTATTTGATGATTAAGCGTTGTAACCGAATCTATGCGCAGCTTAAGCTCTTGATTATTTTGCTTTGCCACATCACTCCGGTTATAAATACACAATAACTTTGCCTTCCAACGCGAATCATGATCAGGCACGGTTGTCCCTATAGATTTGCATGCTTTCGCACTACGACGATTGACGACGTGAAACGAATCATCCGCGCGGTATTCGGCATTGAACTGGCTCTGCGATGAGCGCGCGTGCGAGTGGCAGAACATGTTCCTGTCACAACACATCTTGTAGAGCAAACCTAAAACGTTCTTCAGTATTTTATTTTTTCGCGCTCTTCGTTACATTGTCCTCTCTGTCGCGTTGAATGATCGGCTGCGCGAAGCGGCAGCTCTCGATGAAAAGTGTCAGCGTGTATTCGCAGGCGACCGTTCGTCGCTTTCGCTAGCATACATATACGCTTGCACTTCGTAGCAAGCTAATTGACCATGATATATGATTTTAAAAAATTCAGAAATGTTCCACTGCAGCAAAACCACGGCTTGAGGTTGATGGTGGTTCGATATCTTAGGTGGCGGCGCAAAGAAAGAACAGCACACAACAGAAACTAGTGGACAGAAACTATGAATAGAGTTCGCAAAACGTCATTCAGCGTGATCACGAGTGGTACATTTTTAATGCGTCTCCATTAATCTCGCAAAACACAGCGAACCAGTACGCTTTTAATACAAGTATCCATGCGAGAACGACGCAGCTGCGACTCCACTCACAAGGAAGTATATAGCCTTGCTCAAGCGCGTACAGGCAAATTGCGTAGCGTATATTTAGCAAACTTGCATATATGTTGCCTCGTTCAGGTCTGTACTAAAGATTCGCAGTAAAGGAGCTGCTCGATGAGTGTTCGCGACGCTGCGCTTTTTTCTCTCTTTAATAGCGTCATTATATGCTACGCCTGTGTTGCAGAATTAGATGTGGTTGTGTGAGCAAGCGCATCTCAAAAGCAATCAAAGCGTTTCAACGCGTCGCCGAACGCAAAAGTATATTTTTCTTTTTAAAAACGTCATCTATAATAATAACCTATCGAAAGGGGTAGCCGTCGCCAGCAAACGGCAGCAACTGCTCTATTTATTTTTACATCGATAAAAAAGCGCATTCTGAGTCGCCCCTTACGCGCAGCGTGCTTTCATTGAATATGCGCAATCTGGCGGCGGAGCACAAGATGTGTTTCTTCATTTTGAAGGCGCGTTGATGAGCAGTGGAGGCAGGCTGACCCATTGTGCTCGGAAAGACGCAGAGCAGCACAACAGTCGCAGACAGGGCTCTTGTGTACACGATGTGCGGTTGCTAAACCACTCGATAAATGACGTCTGCTCTTTGCACACTTTTTTACTCGCCGGCGGCATTGTGTGTATACGAGTTCTTTTCTCTTTTTTTTATGATATGAAGAAATAGCTTGGCTGAGCATTTTATTGGTGGTAGTGCGGCCACCGTGGTTCAAGCGCGGTTCGTGAAGGGATGGACTCCTCGCCGCCTTTGGCTGAGTGCCTGCGGACCTTTGATGCAACAGTGGTTCGCTGCAGGCTGCGATCCACGCGTTCCACACACGAGCTCCGCCGTAGAGCCTGTCTTCGGCTGCTGGCAGCGGGTGGCCGCGTTTCCGCGCCCGCGTGCAGTGAACCCCCGGCAAGGGTTATGCCGCGGGTCACCAGCAGCCGTAATGATCTCCACCGCTGCGGCACCTTTTTCCCGGAACCGGGGGAAAGCATACTCAGCCTGGCCGCAGATTACCAGCATTATGGCGAGACCCCGATGCGGTGCTTCCTCGTGGCCCGCGGATCCATGGGACAGTCGCCCGTGCTCACTCGCGCCGCTGGTTGAGAGCTCAGATATACACTGCTGCTGCAGCGACTGGGAGGAAAATGGCACTTATTTCTTATGATACTTATACGGAGCATTCTGTACATTACGTGGTCGCACTGCTGCTGCTGATAACGGGACACACTATCCATGGTAAGGCGCCGCTGCTGCACCACTGCGAGGATTTGCGTGAAATGGCGATGCCGAAGCGAGTGTCCTTTCTCCTGAGCTTGCATACGCTTTAGAGATAGACGCTTTCTCTCGGTCTCTTTCCTCGCTCCGCGCGGCATACTTTAGTGTAAACAAAAATAAGGCATTTTTAGCCGTGTGCTGCGTGCACCATGCTCTCTCTCTCTCCACACACACACACACACACACACACACACACACACACACACACACACACCACACACACACACACACACACACACACACACACACACACACACACACACACAAACACACACACACACACACACACACACACACACACACACACACACACACACACACACACTACATTCGATGGTATCGTTGTAAGTCGGTTCGCGACAAAAAGTATATACGTGTATATTAATGATGCTCTAGCAAGTTGCCATGCCAGTAAGCGCTGGAAGGCTGGAAACCCATCCTGAAAAAAAAAAAAAGAGGACATTATTTTTAGGTCTGGCGGTCCCATGCCGCCAACTTCCCACAGGGTGGGTGCCCTCCCAAGCGCCATGAACTTCGCTATGCCGAGCACCTGTGCGCTTGTTCCGATTAACCGGTAGGTACCCGGCGGCAGCAATTCCCTGCCTCCCACAGCAGCGGATGATGCTCGGCTATTTCACCAAGGTTGTGGTGAGTTAAGGTGCGCCCAGGGGCCTTTACACTACCTTATGGGGCCACCTTTCGAGATGAGTACCCAAGAACAACCGAGCGCCAGTTCAGTGTACTCCTTTACGCATTAGGAAAAACTGGTAGGTTTCCGGTCGTCACTGGGAATCGAACCCGGTACCTGCCGCATTGGAATCGGACGCTCTGTGTAGCCACCGCGGCGGTTGGGAGTCACATAGTCGCTTGAGAGGGCACCCACCTTGTGGGAAATTGGCGACATGGGACCACCTGATAAGGTCATCCTCTCTTTTTTTTTCACAGCAAGTTCTTGATAGAAATATCTCGTGTGAGTCGCGTATTTTATATAAAATGTCCTTACCGGGCTAAAACACGTTGGAGGGCTATAGTTGTTGTGCATCCATATTGAAGAGTGAGTAAGCGCGACTAGAGAGGGACGTAGAAAGTAAAACAGACAGCGCTGTGTCCTTGTCTGTTTTTTTTTTCTGTACGTCCCTGTCTAATCGCGCTTACTCACTCTTCATGGGTCCTCACTGGATTTAAACCACTGATAACTCGCACTTGAAGGTACAAGATCAAAAGGCGTATCGTAGATCACCAATTATGTGAGACATTGACGTTAAAGAGCATTTACACCATGGTCGAAAAAGCTAATTTTACTAAAACGTACTCATGAGTCGACTCACTCAGGCTCAGGTCGAGCCGTGAGTCTGAGTGAGTTCGGCTGAGCACTGTTGTTGGTTAGTATGAGTCCGAGTGAGTCCGAATAAGGAAACTTTCGTTGTGTCTAGTCCGAGTGAGCCCGCAGAGCAAAACATATTTCTTGAGTGAGTCTGAGTGAGCTCCGTTTTTTTTTTTTTTTTGCCGGACCTATGCGGGGTTCTGTCGCGTAAAACCACATAATTTGTATGGAATATATAATTTTGCTTAATAAAAGCCTACTCCAAGAAGCATGCATGCCGTACAGCCCGTTTGCGCTGTTCTTTCGGTATACACACTTTATGGAAGCGGGCATTCAGGCGTACACTCGGCCGTGCTTCGGCTCTTTCTTCCGTTCGCGTGCCGCACATGCACTGCGCTGAAGGCGGCTTCGTTGCGTGCCGCGGCAGCCTTTGCTCGCGCACCGGCCATCGGTGTCCCAGATAGAGCAGGAACCCTTGCTGCCTGCCGCTTATGGCCACCATTACTGTGGTCGAGGCACGCGCAGGGTTTACCTAACGAATGGCCTCCTCCTGACGTACAGCGCGATACTGCTTCTGGCTACATCTAAAGGGAACACGCTGTCGCATGGCCGTTTATAGCTCCTTGCTGCTGCATGTATACGGCTCCGCTGCTTCTGTTTACTTCTGCGCGTAGATATTTTTTTTTTCTATTGCCCCTAAGCGATCTGCGATGGTGCGAGCGTGCGAACGTGGCAGTAATTTGCGTAACGAGAAGGGCCGCCGATATTCCTGACGCCGCAAGCTGGCGACGGCGAGTCGGTTCCTCTAGGCGCTGCTTCGTCGCAGAGAACGCGAGTGTGCAGCCGAGCAAGTTTGATTGTTAGCGCCGATTGCGGGGGGAATCGAGGGAAGATGGCTCAGTCTTGAACGTCGAGTGAGATGATTTATCGTCTATGTTCGAGCGCGGCGAAGGATGCGGGGTTAAGACGGTGATGCAGAGGTTGCGAGTGCGAGGCCGCCAGAAGTGAAAGGAAGCTCTTCATTCGGAGTCCTCGAGAACTTCGCCCCCCCCCCCCCCACACACACACACATCCTTATGAATCTGCTTAGTACCCAACCCCAGTGCCCTTATTGAGGCGCCATCCAGCGGCTGGAGACTGTCACTGTTGGTTGCGGCGAGAACCGAAAGCCTTTCTGTGCGCGCATCGATGCCCGATGAGCGCGAGTTTTCTCCATATGCTTCTCGAAAGCGAAGAAAATTGAGTAAAGTTTATTAGCAGCGCCTTGTGTGTTGTTTACATAGGAACGTGGGTTGTGCACTTTGCGCCACTTATTGAAAACCGAATCCAAATTGTAAACGGCACAATAAAAAAAACTGTTCAGCAAAACCCGCAATGCGAAGTGCCATCGGCTTATAAAGTTGTGTGTGTGTGTGTGTGTGTGTGTGTGTGTGTGTGTGTGTGTGTGTGTGTGTGTGTGTGTGTGTGTGTGTGTGTGTGTGTGTGTGTGTGTGTGTGTGTGTGTGTGTGTGTGTGTGTGTGTGTGTGTGTGTGTGTGTGTGTGTGTGTGTGTGTGTGTGTGTGTGTGTGTGTGTGTGGAGAAGGAAGGAAGGCCCGCCCCTACTCGATGTTGCTTGAGCAGGAAGAGAGCACAAGCTCGACTGTATGCGGGAGTCCTTGAATGACGATGCAGACTGTACGTGCAACAATAAGAGTAAATTATACTGTGCACTTGCTGTATGGAGCGACAGGTCAGACAAGCGGCAGTAATTACTTGTCTCAGCTTGGGACGAAGTTCCCCTCTGTCGATGGCAATTGCAACGATTTCGTTCGTAGATACTTCGATTACGTTCGTCGGAGGAGAGCGAGGCCGTGTGCTGTTCATCAGCGAAGCAGTTCTGGCCTCTTGAACTGCGGCAACTAGCGTTCATGTGCAGAAGAAAGAGTAGGGTGACGTCGCGACGATGCATTGTGGAAAGTGAACAGGGTAGATAGAGATGGCGAGGCGCCATCGCGGACAGAAGTTCGTCAGTACGATGAAGCAATAATCGACGTTGACAGTGGCGTGCCACGTGACCAGAGGTACCGTAGGAGAGCACACTGGGTGATTGTCGGGCGTGCGCCAGGGTCCCGTGGTGCACGGTAAACGCTGGAGGGACTTGTGGTGGCGGTGCAGCAAACGGTGGTGGTTAAAACGCTGGCGGTGAGGGCCGCGCTGCAACCTCGACGTACAGGCGTTGATGGCGGCGCACGAACGAGAGGATTGAATATCCTCAGATATTGCAGCGTAAGCTGTTATGAGCGCACAACAACAGCCGATTGTGTTGGCGATGTTGTCAGCCGCTGCCGCCGGTGTCCGTAGCAGCTATCGCGCACAATGAAGAAAAAAAAACCGTAGGGTTCGAGCCGAAATCGAACGTAGGCATTCTGCGTGACAGTCAAGTATTCTACCTCAGAGCCGCCACAGTTCTTTTTATTGCTTATAGTTTTCAATTGCATGTCACTAACATATAGGATCAGCAGAAAATACAAGAAACACTCATAACAGTGGTTATGTTATCTAGAAAGGTCAACCTATCACAAGTTTAAAAACGCTTCAATGACACTAGGTTATCTAACATAGGTATCCATATCGGTGGTTCTTCCTGAACTCGATAAGTTTCTCACATATATTCTAGCGGAACGCGCTTCTGTGTCAGCATTTTGTACTTAAAGGAATAATTACCGGCTACTCCCTATGGTATGCGCTTCCTCCCTACAGACACACCATGTTTTCCCCCATGACATGGTTATATGTTGGTATGCACGCACAGCATACAGAAAACAATGCCATTCCTGTGCTTAAAACTTTTTCAGAAAAAGACCCTATACACAGGCGTCATGTCGGCTGAGATTTCACGTCAACAGATGTAATATTGCGTGGCAGAAGCGTACAATCACACCAGACGTCACACCTTGTTAATTGCGTAACGAGTCGATGGGTTACAGCCGGACACCCATTACAAAGGGCTCAGCCATAATTCATCACCATCAGCCTCCGCACCAGCAAAATGGCAGCTAGGTAGGTGCACACATTACCGTACAGGCGCGTAGTGGGCACTTCGCTGCATCGCGAAATTATGATGAATTATGTCGTAGTGTGCACTTCGTAACTGTGTTTGCATTGTACCCTAAAAGAGTTTGCAGCGGGCTCTCTAAGGTCGCTCCTCCAGCTTGCGCTGTGACTATGCTGCTTGTTCCGTGCAGGCCTGTCTTTTTTTTTAAATACAAAAGTGTTTTATGCCGAGGTCCACCAAGACTTCACTAACGTCATTTCCGTCACGGATATGACGTCGGTAAAATTCACATGAACAGATGACAAAGAAAAACTCAAGAAAAATTTCGTTAATGCGCATGACACGGGAGTCGAACCCACAACTTCTCCGTCCACGACTAGCGGTGCCGGCCGATCTACCCACTGCGCTACCGACGCGCACGAGGCTCCACAAACGCGCCTTATATCTCTGTCACCTTCTTCCTCTCAGAGTTATCTTGGTTGGCTTGGCGGGGGAGGTGTTGCCGTCTGGGAGCGGTGAAGTGAAGTACTGCACCGTGACACTAACGAGCGCCACTTCTGTCATCGATACATCGACGCGCTTACAATAGTCCACGTTCTTCTTCTTTTTTTTTTTAATGTACTGGCGTCCTCTCCAGGCTGTTGATCAGTTTCGTCGTGAGGCCGCGAGGTATACCGCCTTGAGGTAGACGTTCGCGCTGCTTAGCTTGCATAGTCCCGATAGCTGTAGGCTCTTTATGTTCGTTGTATTAGAGCCAGCGGTCAAAGTCGTTCTCGTCGGAACCGCTGAAGATTGCAGGATCCCGTTAGCACATCGTGCCCGAGAAAAGAAGGGTAGGCGATGGCGGTGATTGTTTGGCTGACGTCGTCAGGCATGATAGTCGGCAGCTTCCGACTTCGCAGTTCCAGAGTTATGGAAAAGTCCCACACCTCCAGCAAATATGTGTATCCTGGGTTTAATGGCATAATGAACGAGAGCGTCGTTTTCGAGGGTCAGGCACTGAGAGTGCGAGCCTCGATCAAGGCGACGACGACGTAGCCTTTATTTCATCGTCTTAAGGGCCCAAGTGGCCATTACATTGCGGGGGTTCAGCAGGATGCGTACGGGGTGTGGTCAAGTTGCGCGCCATTCTTCGTTACACGTACATATGTGTGTCTTTCTGCACGAAAATCCCACACCACGTTCGCAGAATTGATGATCACTGTACCTCTATTTTCGATATATCAAGTTTCCTGGTGGCTCACACTTTACCAGTGTGTGCTTGTTGCAGATAGTCCACGCATAAGCGAAAATAAAGAAGGGGCATGTGCCACTGGTTGTGCACGTATCGACACGCTGTATACTATATATCTGAGCGTGCCCTTGCAGACTTCGCGGAGCCTCAGATACCTTACACTATCACCATATTTTCTTGAATTAGTGAACGGTCGTAAACGCCGTCGTTTTTCATGATCGGCTTTCACTCCTAGAGCTGATCCACCGAGGCTGTGACATGGTTATAGTATGTTATCTCCAACAGGCTCAATGAAGTAGAGGGTGAAGTATTTGTTGTACGATATTGGTTTATGAGGTCAAGAGCGATGGCTCGAGTGGGCTTCATTAAGTGCCACAGACAGCGTGACTGAATTACTGGAAAGGAATGTAGTAATAATCTATCCGCATATAGTCCGGAATGCTACTTTTTCTTCGAAACAAACCTACCTCCGCACTTGTTTGTTGGGAAGGAAGACATAGCTGTGCTTTCAGGAGTGAGAGACGGAACCTCTGAGAGTATAATGAAGATACCCTATTTGTTGGCATATCCTGAATAGACGTTTAAATTTTTTTTCTTTCTTTCTCAGCTTCATCGGACTCGCAAGACGAAGGCTACGTTGAAAGTAAAACAACCCAGAAAGGCGGTCGATCGTTCTCTACACAAATGGGGGAGAATATTTCATTCCGGCAGAGACGTGCCACTGTTTGGTGGAACAGAGAGCGCGTCACTTTTCCACTCTTCGTGTTGTCGCTTTCGCTGGCTGAGAAAAATAAGCGCTTCATTTGTATTCCGCTTGTGCCTCTCGCTATTCCCTCTCTCTCGTTTTCTTTTTTTTTTTTTTCGACATGGTAGCGGCGTTTATCTGTACTGCCACAGGAAGCATATGTTTTTCTCTGAACTTTTTTTTTTCTCTTATTTCCCGTCTATTTCATCCCACTTCCTTTCCTCTGCCCCTAACCGCGCTTTCTTTCCGATTTGAAACAGTGGTTCGTAGTGTTATTGGTTGCAAGAAAACGATGATACTCGAAGTGGGAGGTTCGGTGAACTCATCGTACAGCACGCACGCACGCACGCACGCACGCACGCACGCACGCACGCACACACACACACACACACACACACACACACACACACACACACACACACACACACACACACACACACACACACACACACACACACACACACCGAGGAGATAACCTAGCGGAGTGGTAGGGTCAACACGAGAACAATAGGTTTTATCCCCCCCATTCTCTCTCTCCCCCTTACAATTTTGGCGTCCACCGCCAGAGGCCGGGACGATCGGTACCGAGTGGAGAGGGTGGAGGACACGTGACCTCGAACTGGGTCGTGTTGCGCTTACGAAGCGCCGCTTTTTTTGTTTTTTGTTTCCCTTCCGCTCCGTTGGCGGTGGCGGCGTCGACAAACTCTGGGCAACGGGAAAAACTTCGCGGGCCGCTGGACGGGCCACATCGCTGAGCGCACCTTTCGTCCAGTCGGCCGGCGCCGCTTGCGTTCGTGGCGCGCCGCGTTCGTCTTGGTAGCTTGTAAACGCAGTTATGCGGTGGAGCGCGTTTGATCGGCGACGTTAGCAGGTTTCGGTGTCATCTGCTGCTGCAGGGAGCAGCGGTGACCGTCACAACATAGCTTCTAGTTCCGCGCTGCAGCTGCGTCCTTTCCTCACGATGTGAACACTGTATGTACTGCTGTGCTTCGCGTTACCGCTGACTGTGAAAAGGGATTCAGCGCAACCTTGCGCTCGCGACATACGTGTATGCGATTCTCGGATACGTACTCCGGGCTGACAACGACGGAACCGAGCGGACGACGATCGGCGCTGAAAGTTGGGGATAACGTCGCCTCTTCCGCGCCGCCTGTCAGGAAGCGAGTTTGGTTCTCAAGCGCGCTGTCAGCCATGGGTCTCAGTGACACCGATGGAAGGTGAGCTTGGCAGCTCCTCGTGACCATGTTTCTCTTATTTCGTGTCTGCCCTAAAGCAGGTGCACGGTGTAGCTGCTCACGACAGCTTCAACTGGCTGACACCTTATAGTACGGGCATAGAGCCCGCGCAAAGGCCGAGTTGATTCCTCGACCTTCTGCGCGTGCTGAATGCCCCCAGCGCTTTGGGCCGTGTTTTCTGTGAACTTGTGCGTATACATGGCCGTCGTATCAGTGACGAAGTGAGTCGCTGTGATTTTAACTATGCATCTCTCGCATGATGTAAATATGACCTGGCTACATTGTTTACTGTTCTGAGTGACATGGCGTAACTGATAACTGATCGTGCATTCGCAATATATTGACCATCTCAATGCGTCGTTGTGCTTCTATTACCGTCCCATGCATCCTCGAGGAAACGGATGCCGCTTCGAGGGGGCGTTATAGCAACGGCCTCTTGCGTAAAGAAAGTGGGCAGATATTATCAAACGTTCAGATCGAAGTGCGGCGGGGGTGTTCGTCACATCGTCATGCGACTCCCATTGAACAGATAGGCGGCGATTATCTTCGCCTGCCCAGAGAAAGGTCAAATTTATTCCTTCAATAGTTAATATGCTGCCGCTGCCTTGTGAAAGCGCGACACTTTCGGCCTCGTTAGATTTATATGGACAGGCATAAGTTCTGACTATCGAAACAAAGGCCGGTATCTTTCCAATCGTTCAACTTCACTCCCCCCCAATGTCACGAGCCTCTATTGTAATTCGTGTGAAGCAAACTAAAGGCGGGTGAGGCCTCTCTGCGGTGGATCAGTGGTGTCAACACTTGTGATTGTAAGCGCTGGCAGCATATTTGATTCACACTGACATTTCGAAGGGGTCAAGACGCGAAAGATCGCATGGAGCGAGGTTTCGTTCAGGGTAACCACCATGTGCGTTAGTGCCTCTTTTAGCCAAGGTCTTATTATGGGACCATGGCGGAGTCAAAGTGGGGTTGAAGGGAGGGTTCTACCACCTCGAAGTGAACTTCTGCCTACGCACTAATATGGGACGTTTAGCCATATTCATGCATAATATCGCTGCCCATGGCACTCCTCACGTGATTTGGGCCAAATCAATGGCAGCTCACCTGTAGGGAAAAATAACTAGAAATGCGCTGCTCTCGTGCGGCATCTCAGCTGTGGAAGCAGGTGTGCACGCTGTTTTGAGAACTCGTACAGACAGACAGACAGACAGACAGAAGACAGACAGACAATGAACTTTATTTGATCCTGAGGAGCTTTCGCGGGAACCCCTATCGGGGACCCGCGGAGGCCGCTGGTCGCGTCCAAGTCGGGGCTGGGACACCGTGATGTTCCGCCCTTTCTTGGGCCCTCTTGATTGCCTGGATTTGTGCCTGGAGCGATGGGCTCCGGAGTGCCTCTTCCCTGTCGGCTTCGCTGGATAGAGGGCCGTTAGGTAACGCGGGGCATTGCCAAAGCATGTGCGCTAAGGAACAATAACTCTCATTACAGTCCGGACAGCTTGAGTCAACGTCTGTGGAGATACGACTGAGAAAGCCGCGCGAGGGGAACGAGCCCGTCTGGAGCATTCTAAGTGTAATTGACTGAGACCTATCTAATTTCGGGTGAGGAAGAGGACAGGCCCTTCTATTAAGCCGATAGTGAGAGGTGATTTCATGAAACGTAAGAAGCGGATCGTTATGCTGGATTTCATCCTGACCCCATAAAGCATCCATGCCGCCGCGGCGCGTTAGATATCGCGCACGGTCATGGGCAAGCTCGTTGAGGTTAGGTACGTGCTGATGAACGTCCGCACCCATATGGGCGGGAAACCAAGAGATGAAGTGAGTGCCAGGGTCTGTTCTTTTTTCTAGAATGGAGGCAGCCTCTCGCGCTAGGTTACCCGATTAAAAAGCTTTGATGGCCGCTCGTGAGTCTGTGAACACGTTGGTGCGCGAGCGGTCGGTCATGGCCAGGGCTATGGCGACCTGTTCTGCAACTGCGCTCGTAGTTAACCCGACCGAGGCTGAGGAGCGTAATTCCCCGTTGCCGTCAATGACTGCCAGCGCGAACGTGCTAGACTTGCCGTACTGAGCCGCATCGACAAAGACAGTCGATTCTCGGCGGCGTTCTGTAATATCGCCCGTGCTCGGGCTTTTTGACTCCCTACATTGTATTGCGGGTGCATATTCCGAGGGAACGGGCTGACCACAAAGGTTTCCCGGACCTCCCTGGATAAGGTGATTTCCCGTTCAGCAAGCATTCTAGGAGCCATGCCAGCCTCGTCTAGGATGCGTTTCCCTGCCCTAGTTGACGACAGCCTGACCACCTGGGCGGTGACCTCATCAATGTCGTTGTGCATGCCGAGTTGTCTTAATTTGTCAGAGCATGTGGTTACTGGTAACCCCAGTACCTTTTTGATGCTCTTACGGATGAGAGTGTTTAGCTTATTTTTTTCCGTTCTAGTCCAGTTAAGGGCCGATGCTACATAATTAATGTGGCTCATTAGGAAGGCATGATGGATCCGAAGTAGGCTGGCTTCACCTAGTCCCTTTCTGCGTCCTGATACTCTAGTAACAAGTCTCAGCATGCTTTCGGTTTTGGCCGTGATGTGCGTGAGGTTTTTGGCGTTACATCCTCTCGCGTCAATCAATAGTCCTAGGATTCTAATTGAATCTACTCGTGGAATGCGCTGTCGATTTCTTGCAAAAAGGGCGATGGGAATTTGATCCAGGTGCGGAAGTCTCCTAACGCCTGGCCTGGCCGGCCTGTACAGTAACAGTTCTGATTTCTTTGGAGAGAGTTGGAGGCCTGTGCCTTCTAGGTAGGACTCCGTTTCGTCTAGGGCTGATTGCAGCGCGTTTTCTACTTCTGCGAGTGATCCTCCCGGGCACCAGATCGTGATATCGTCCGCGTAAAGCGAGTGGCCTATATTGGGCAGGGATCTTACAGACTTAGGTTATTTGCGCGCGCCCTTGTGGGTTGTGTCAGCTTGTATGTGCAGGTGAAACCAAATGGTTCTGAAACTTTCATCATGTTACAAACGGCACGTGGTTTCTAAGCTCCTTACTTTGAAGCGCACATGCCTTCGCGCAGTGAACGCGAGTTGTTTGGCAGCCATGCGTTTCACCCTGCAGCCGCGCGTAGAGGTACGTGATGAGCTTGTTGAAACGGCAACCTCGATGGAGTGTGCCCCAATGAGTTGTAAATAGATGTGCAAGATACACTATCGGGCCACGCGTCTTTGTGGGCCATCGGAGCAGCATTCGGCTGAAACGAGCACATCGCCGGGGCGATTGGATCTGGCGGCGTTTCTGGGCTGCTCGAGAAAGTGGTTGGATTTCCTCTTAACGTGGAAAATGCAAGCGGTACGCCATTCACCGATGAGAAAGAGTGCTTCTTTAATGGAGCCCGCTTATGGAGGCACTCTTCAATGCGCCAGTAAATCTGCAGCGAAAGTTAACGTTCCGGGAACGCCGATCTTGTGCGTGTCGGAGAGAAACGATGTAAGTCGTGCCACGTGGTCGTGCGCATCTCACAAGCACCGTGCAGGCCTTCTCGCGAAAATGAGTGGCTGTTCAGTACCGTGTGTATACCTAGGGAACGAATGTATAATATTTGCTTGTGGGCGTATTTCTATTCGGGTGCGTTTACTGAAGCTCGTTGTAGCGCATCTCGATCCTTGACAGAAAAAAAAAATAGTGGGAGGGCGGGGGGGGGGGGGGGTGTTGCTTACACGCACCATCAACCGTACCGTATAATGTCGGAGATCGAAATCCTCCGGAATGGTTTGTGCCCGTGACTGGCAGCCATGGGAGTTTCGTGCATTCTTGCTTGCTTGACCCTTCCTCCACCACCCTGCCCATACTTTGGAGGTCGTCTTTCCCTTCGTCGTAGGAAGGCGAGTAGTCCCATTTTCTCATCAGTTCTTGCAAGCAACGTCCTGCAGCGATTGATCGCTTGGAACTCGCAATAACCGCGCCTGCCCCTCTCATTATAGTTACCTCTTAGCCACTGTGCGTTCCTTTTCTTAGACATTGTTCATTATTGGAGGCAGAGTGGAGGGCGGGGGTTGTACCGGTCTGTCCTGTTAGTCTCGACATTATTACTGACTCCCCTAGGTGCGCATTTCACACATGCATCCAAATTTCGAGTGTTATAAGTTCTTCCGTATTGCGTGCTCTTTACGGGTGCATATTAACCATTACGCTCGATGCCTGGTCGTCAGAGAACAAATGTAAGCAGAGGCATATTTCGTTGAAAGGGAAACCTTCTGAAAAGCTCTATTCTTGCAGCACTCACGGCTTCACATTTCCTGCGCCGCACTGATTTTGCTCAAATCTGGCTTTCTTGATTTTGCTCCACAGTACAGCGACTCTTACTCGCGGCATGCAGCGTCTAGCTTTCAGGGTAGAGTAAACCTTGCTGCTTAGGTGCAGACTTGTCTGCATTTCCCTGTAAACAATGTCATCCGACTGTCGTATCGTGTTCATCGCTATATACATTGAGAAGAAGTCCTTGTTCAATCACCCTTGCAGTGGTGCTCCAATTAATGGAGATTTTCGATGAAAACCTGCCTTGCATGGAAGGAACATGGTGAAATAAAATGAACACTCGCAAAATAATAAAAGTATGTAACAAAATGATCGAAACTTGACGTTTCGGAGCCCGCACGAGCAACACCATGCAGTGGCTCTTGTTTATGTGCGAGTGAGATGCCGCAGTGCGCGTGCGTATATTTCGGGCATATATATTCCCGCGTTTCCTGCTTGCCGCATATTCCGTCCTCAAAACCTGCCTTTCGCTGAAACCGCACGTGCCATGTTCGCACTTGTCACTAATATTTCGCCGCAGTACATACCTTGTGTAGTACAGTGAAGCAAGCATGCGGCGTTTTCTCTTCGCACAGTAATAAGAATATATATATATATATATATATATATATATATATATATATATATATATATATATATATATATATATATATATATATATATATATATATATATATATATATAAAATATAGTTACACAATTACTGTTGTACCGCTCCAGGTGACTCGAAAAACTATTTTTCTGCTCCAGAAATTGCTCCACATCTTAAACTGGCTGGACGACCATTTCACTTGTATGGAATGAATGAACGGTTTTATTTCTGAAAAAAAAGAGAAAAGGACATAGAAAACTGCAGCGAAGCTAAAGGCCATTCGTCCTGACGGGGCTTCGCTACTACTTGGCCTTGTAAGAGACACGCACCCACCATATTCGGCAAACAGTGCTATTGAGTGCACCTTATAGTATAAATAAAGGAGCAGCAAAACTATGTGTAAACACACGAAAAATAAAATAAATACATCGGCAACAACGATATCTACAACATTACACGACATATGAGGCGCACGGATCCGCTGTGTGGTCCGTTCTGCGAACGCGGAATAAACGTTCCATTTGGAAAATCTCGATCGTGCTGCGCCTGGTGCCTTTGCGTGTCTTGTGCCTCTGTATGGTCTGTGTTCTAAGGAACTGCGCTCGTACACACGTGTCTGTTGACAAGACTGATATTCCGAGTCGCTTGGAAATCCCCCCCCCCCTCCCCATACTCTTCTTTGCCCTGGTCAGTTATACGCTATAAGAAGCGGAAGGCAAGGGAAAGGCGGATGTCCTCCTGTGCGTCTGTCGGTCGTATACGTGGTATCTTTTACGAACGAATCACCGCCCTCTGACCAATGGAAAATACCAAATGGAACGAATTTTGCTCCTGAAAAGCGCACCGGCCGCTTCTCTCCGATAGTTCTACGTAAGTGTAGCCCTGGGCAGGACATTATGCATATGTAAGGCTTAGGTAAGCTTCGTTTTTGTTGTCGTTACGCGCGGCTGTTGTTATAACGTGCGTATTCAGCCTGCCTGCCTACCTTTGCATGATTTTAGGGCCGAGTAAAATGTTTCCTAATGTACTTGTGAAACCGCTTATGTATACAGTACTCTATATAGCTTCTTCGCTGTGCTCGCGGTAAGAGTTTGGTCATATCAGAGTTATAAAAGTGATTGCCGCAATGCTTATTACACTGGAGCTTTACTGCGCTTGTGTTTTTCGCTGCACACGCGTGGAGTGCGACAGGAAGTCGCGTGGCTTTCTCAGTGGATAAACTTTATAGAACCACCGTTCGGCAGCAGCGCACACGTCGGTTGTATTATCGCAAACGAAACAGTGCAAACAAAACAGAACTTTGAAATGAACATATCGTAGCCGCGTGGTCATACAGCACGCTCGAAATGAGCAAGGAAGGAGGGTGTCCCGTTTTTTTTTTGTTTTTCTCACGCACTCTTGCGTAACGGGATAAAACGGGACGCCTCGTACAAGTGGGACACTGCCGTGCATCGTGCCCCACTTGACGTTAGAAGTGTCCACTGTTGTGCTCAGTGATACGTCGAATACATAGATTTTCTTTAAATACGACCTGTAGCGATAAATCTGCGCCGTTAATTGTCTATGCCAGTTTGCTATATGGAGTTGAGCCGTTTCCGTTTGGGTTTGTCGGTATCTGCCACGAAAGGAACGCCGGGATCTAGGTATGAGAGGCTCCTTGCTTGGCTTCAACACACGTGGGGGGAGGGGGGAGGGGGAAGAAACACTGCGATGATTGAAATTGACGAACTGAAACTGGCGAAGACGTAATTTTTTTTCCAGCTGTACGCAGGCGTGGGTACTGTTCGCGTTTGATATAAGTGTTCGCCCCAGCACGACTTAGTGGTTGGATAAACAAACGAGTTTTATAAAAGGATGAACCATTTCGCTAGACGGAATGCTGCCAGCCCCTTTACCCCCTTTAGGTGTCGGTTTTATTAAACGCTGCTATTCCATTTTATTCTTGCCTTGAAAACGACATTTCGATACGCGCCTGTCGAGGCAGCAGCAAACTTTTTGGAAATTCGGCACATTTCCATGACCTGTGTCGGAGTGCAACCGGCGAGCACAACTGTAATGAAACCCAAAGCCGGACACTGGTGGCAGGCCTGCGCATGAACTGCATATTTAAGCTGCTGCTCCTTTGTTAAATGCGCTTAATGGTCGCTGTGTCGAGAAACGGGTCGTCTTGATTTTTTTTCTAACCTACAATGAAGACACCGTGGACAAACTGGGCCAGTTGCGACATACTCATTGTTTTGAGCGTTATTATCACGGTGAGTGAATGTGCCGCGTGAGGACGAGCACAGTGTGCCATGTCTGCATGTTCGGTCGCTTCAGTCGTCGAGGATTGAAGCCAGACTCGGGTGCCTCGCCTGCCAATTGGTGCCTCGCGAGGCGACTACTTCGATAGGCCACGCACATTTCCGTTGTAAATACCAAGGCTATTTTTCGCAAGTAACCTTATACAAAAGAAGGAGAATGGGTTGAGGGACCCGTTGTTTGTTGTTGTTAGACATACCCTAATGTGGCCAACAGATGACGAAGCTAAGGAAAACGTAGGGGTCGTCATTTGTGGTTTGTGATTGAGCCGTAGTAATTGATATATAGAGAGAAAGTGAATTCAAATGGACGAGCAAACTCGGCGCCTATGGAGACTGCACCCACGTACATCGCACAACCCTTCCACGAGTGAGTTTGCGAGCAATTATGCTTTCCCTTTTTCTTGACATTGTTTTTCTCCGAAAAACAAAAGTATACATGGAGTCAATCGCGCCTGAAGCCGTGGTTTGTCTCCTCCCAAGGGCTGGGTTGGTGAAGTGCGCTGTCGCGCGAATGGTGTTTGCGATTGGGCGATAACTGTTTGCCTTCCACTCGTGCGCGCCATTCTTTTGCCAACGGCCCCGTCCCTCCGTTCCTTCACTTCTCGCGTCCACACCTTTCTTCTCGCTGCGCCGCTTGTGGGTTAACGACTCGGCCGCCCGCGGCGTCCTCCCACTGTGAGCGGCCCGCGCGTCAGATGCCACAACCTCCTTGGATGCCACCACTACTCGCGAGTTTTGCTCGCTGTGGGGCACGCGAACGTCAGCGAGCGTTGTCTACGTTCACGTGTTTGCATTACAGGCGCCCTTTATTGCTGTTCTTGCATCGAACCACGCTGTCTCCCGCTTTTTTTTTCACTGTGCTCGGCAGAAGGGCATCGTGTCCAGTGTGTAGAACCGCAATCCTGTTGCTGTACAAGTTTTCCTGTCTACTCCATCCAGAGGGGCCCGTCAGCTCTGAAGGGGCCTGTCAGCTCGAGGTAGTGACATATTATTGCGATCATGCCGGGTTTTAAGCCTTGAAAGTAGCATGTGCCGCTGACTGTTCGACGCGTCACAGCTGCGTTGGTGCGTGTTTCGCGCTCTTCTTCTCCTCCTGGAGGCCCGTTCGTTGGGTTCACCGAACTAGCGGAAGCATCCCCTCCTCCTTCGCGGGACGAAAAGTTGGTGGCGAGCAGCTCCGCTAGCGCGCAAGATGCGAGGAGTCGGCGGCGCACACCTTGCATCCTCGAGTGCCGCGAAGGCGGTGTGCGCGCAGGGAGAGTGAGCGAAAGCGAAAAGAGCCCCGCATGGCCATTAAAGCGAGGCGCCTTTTGTCCCTGCGATGGCTGCCTGGATGGCGCAGGCCGTTGCTCGCGTCGCGCAATGGCCCATTGTCATTTGTCCCTGCCGCAGCCGCCGGAGTCGAAAGAAAGCTTCGCGTTATTATTTTTTGTCTTCTTTTTGTGCATTCCGTCTACGGCGCAAAGGTGTAGCACAGAGTTAGGTGAAAATGGCGCTGTCTGTCCGCCCAGCAACCCCGGACGGTCTGCGTAGAGCGGCTCATCATTCGGGCCGATCTCATTAGCCGGACATGTGGACAGGTCAATGATGTGTTGAGTAGGGTCGGCGCGGCTTGGTAGATTAGCCACAGCTGGTGTGTGAGTGTGTGTGTTTGTTTGTTGGGGAGGGTGTGAAGAAACAGGGTTCTTGGCGTCGTTGTTCTGCAGAATTCCAGTGTGACACTGCGCGCAAATTTGAATACTCGTGGACTTCTCACGGCCTCATTATTTATTTACTTACTAAAGCACGAAAGTGTGCGTCTTGTCGCCAACGAGCCTCTGTGTGTCATTCTCGACTTTTCTGGAACATCCTTGTCGTTCCCCGTTATTAAGGAACGGGGAAAGAGGAGAGGGAGAACGCTTGTCTATAGTCTAACTTCGGTGTACTCGAAAATATACGTGCTGTAAGTTGACATGCGAAATAGCTAAGTGGGCGTACCATTTGCTTTTTTCCGCGTACGTGGCCAAGATGAGGATGTTTTCGGACCTGCGAAGACAGAACCGATTTGTGGTACGCTACTTGAAGTGCAACTAAAGCGCACTGCACGATTGTTGTGGCATCAGCCTTCGTCGAGATATGCTCGAGAATCGAACCCACAACCCCTTTCTCCGCAGCAGAACACCAAATAGCCTCAGAGCCACTGGAGCCGAGCCAGGCAAAAGCGGGATGCACTTTCATTCGCATGCCATTGTGCAATGAACAATAAAAGCACGTTGGAAGGAAAAGGGCGCGTACAGGCCAGTTGACTGTCGGAATAAAATTCCTCGTGGCGGAGGGCCCGCACGAGTCACTGGCGTGAAACACTGCCATTTATGCGGTCGTGGCAGCACCTGACGTGACCCACCGAAAAACGTCCACCGGCAACAACGAAGATGGCGTCGAGTGTTCGTGACTAAAAGGGTCATTATTCGCGGTGGCCTATGAGTAGTGCCCGTACGTTGTCGGACCGTGGACGTCACGCTTTATATCTCCGCTGTCCTTCACTTCTGTGCCCACTGCGGACATATCCTACCCGTGGCTACCTCTGTTATCGCCCTCCAAGCGATACGGCTCTGTCGATCTCTTTAGGAGCGTTGCGCAGATATCGCCGGTCAGCATCGAGCGGCGGCATTTGCGCTCACACGTGTATACATACGCCCGCCTTTCGGGACCTGCGGCGTCACCGCAGTAACTGCCATTAACGTGGGCCTTTTTGCTCCCATCCCCGTCAATAGACAGTTATAGTTTAGCGGGTTTAACGGAATAGCGGGCTTACCGGAATAGCGGGATCGAAGTGCGCATGCGCAGGACCGTAAACGACCCGTAGCGTTTACCGTACGCACGCTATTTTTCAGATTTAGCGTTACCGTGTTTGCGTGGTTAACGTAGTGTACGTAAAACATGGCGGCGGTTTTCGACGCCCGCTTCGAACTGAATTTAGCGTTGATGTGTACGGATCCACTTCTTTCGTAGCAAACGACCGTGCGAAATGGCTTCGCTTGCCTTCAGGTAGCTTCGACGACACTGTATTACGGATAACTTAGCGTAGTTTTAGAGATCGCTTCCCATTTCGAACGTCCCTAGGCCTATCTAGAAGATCGGTGTAAACAAGTCTGCAACATGAAAATTTTCGCTTTTGTCGCTTAGTTCATATTTATTTACTTTTATTTTCACTAAAAAATGAGTAATATTGCTTCGTGCGGGGATACAGGCGAGCATTCCCGGTTTTGTTCTTTTCACTTTTTTTTAACGCATTCACCCTTCGCTAGGTGGCGCCACCGTCCCGGCTTGGGTACGTAAACCACGTAAACGCTATCCCGCTAATCTAAAACACGCTTTCCGCAACCAACGTTTGCGTCACGGTAACGCTATTCCCTTAACCCCCGCTATCACGCTAACGCTAAACTATAACTGTCTAATATCTCCGGGTTTGCTGGTGCGGCGTAATATTTCATCTTGCTTCAGCGTGATGTGGAATAATTATTCCTCCTGAACTGCATGCTCTAGGAAAAACAAAAAAAAAAAAAGTTTTAATTCGGCAGGGGGCGTTTAATTAGAAGGCTATTTTTTTATTTCACTAGCATCAACCGTAAAATTTGGTTTTCTTCATTGTTTCTTTCTATAAAAACTGCTAAGCTCGAGTTCAAACTCTTGAAACAAAGTAAAATACTCTTGATTACCCGCATTTATGTGTATTCAACACCATGCTGCACCTCTTAGAGGTGAACTATCGCGAGTCTTAGGGGCATTTTAAGATATGTCACTACTGCATCTTTTAGCGATGTGTATACACTTTGTTTGCTATGCGAACGAGCGCATGAAAAACGACTGCACGGCGCTTTTCTTGCGCTCTCTCATTGCTTACCATGGCCGCTGTCCAAGGCAATCTGGCCGTACTTCGACGGTATGTGGTGCCGTTCAAGCGGCACTAAAAAGAATTAAATTGTTCTCTGAGGAGTGCATTCACGCGTTAACGAGTGCGCTACAGCGTTCCCAGTTTTACGTGAATATAACTAGCTTGCACCTGTGTGCTTCGCGTGCTTTCTCTATTTATTTATTTTGCACAATTATTGAACACCCGTGGTCAATAACCTTACAAATTAAGACGCTTAATATTAGTGTCCAAAGCCAACACCGTATATGGTGTTGGTGTTCACATTGGATGTTTGTTAAAAACAAACTTTTGGAGTCGGTTCGAGACTGTGGTTCGCTTCTTCAGCAGGATGACAGTGAAGCGCGACTTTGATAGTGGCGCGACAGGCCGCATACATCAGGTCCCGTGGTTATAATCGGCAATGTCGTCAAACAAAGAGCAGAAAGGCTTTCAAAAGCGCGATAACCGCAGTGCGCAGATGATTTAACACTAGGATACCTGTAGGCGTGTTCCATTGTTTCGAGATTTCACCACTTCCTGTTTGATAGGGTTCGGCCACCGCCGATTTTCTGAGAAGTTCCCTTTGCCCCCCCCCAGATAAAATGATGTAATATACTAGAGAAAATGATGTAATGTACTAATCATTGGCGGATCCGTGACGAGCTGATACCGTTCTGCTATCGAGCGTTATCACTGGGAGGTTATTCTTCCGTTTGAAACAACATCGCCGATAGACGTGTTATATCGGTCGCTTTCTGAAATCAACGTGTTTTGACTCTGGGATGCGCACTTATTCTCGCTCACTTTCGATAGGATATAGCGCGCTAGTGCGTCCCTGCTCTGCTGTCGCCACTTGTGATATTCGTGCTGGCAAATTTTGCAGCGTTGGTTCTTCGACATAAGTTTCGATGGCTTTGTGTGTCGTTCCCGGTTGGACGATAACAGAGGCCACATCGTAAATACATACTGCCGTTGGTATACGCTCGGAATGTATGTAACGGTGAATCTTGCGGGTACTTCGGTCGATTTGGGTCACGCTTACGTTATATGTCGGGGCGTCGTAGGTCTTTTTTTTTTTTCATATGCGGGTGTATTTTGCCTAATTAAGCGTCAGACTTCTACAGCGTATTCGACTGGTCGTGTCGGAGCTCGAGGGAAGTGCTGCGCAAATCGTTAATGCTTTGATTTAGAACAAGTGTGCACACACCGGCTGGGCAATCTGGTTTCTTCATAGCCACTGAATACTGTTTATTATCGTAGTAAGGCATAATTACTGCATGCGTATACACGAACTTGCAGCGCTGTGAAATAAACAACCGAAGCTATAAACAGCCAGCGGGCTGAAAAAGCTGAACAGAGAGGGAACACAAATATGAGACTGTTTCGTCATAGGCCTTGACTTTTTTAAACGCGTCTCCGAAATCAGGTCAGGGCATGCTGACGGCGATAGACGATATCACCTTGCATGGGTAATTGCTATACTTCGGTTAGTGCCCTTCCGTTAGTGATAGAGAATGTGCACTCGAAAAGAATAAAAGCTCCTGCTTGTGTGACAGAAAGTATGCCCGGGCTTTGTCGGTGATAGGCATTGACAACCATGAAACCGTCGTCACTGATGTGACAAAGGGCGTTCGTAACCGCCTTGCTTTGATATGTAAAGTGAGTGCACAAAGCGCAGCGGGAGGCGCTGTCACTGTGTGCGTGAGAAGCCTCTATCCTCACTGCTCCCTTGTCCCGGTGTTCGACGAGGGATCGTGCATGTGCGTGCGACCATGCGGGAGTCATTGGCTCAGAGATATCGACGGCCATCATTGTGTCACTCGGTCGGATCGACGATCGCGCCGCTTTTGTGCGCTCGTGTTTGTGCCCGCGACTACGTTTGCCGAAGGGCCGCCTCGCTGTCTGCGCTCGCATCCCGTAAACATCCGCATTGGACGACGCGTGCTTCGCCTCTCATTCATATTTAGCCGCTAGAGCCTGCCTGCTTGCTTGCTTTTGGCTGTGACATATATTGACAGCGACATCTTGCATATATTTGTACCATAGTTCTTAACGAATAGTTCTTAACGAATGTATGACTTTTCCACGCGAGGGAGACGCGAACGTGCATGTGCAGAATAACTTGTCTGACTTTTTTGCTCACGAGTCCTCTTTTACAAGTCACCGGCGATCGCATGGGCGCGAGGTTGGTTGTGTACGCGAGGAATGCTTTAGTACAGAGAAGTTAACTTTATGTGCTGTTGAATTATGGAGTAAAAGCTTTCTGCTCACCTGCACTTCTATCAGCGTTATCGGGGCTAGCCGGGCTGCTGCAAGAACTTCCTCCAGTATAGACCTCGTGGTTACTCGATCGCGTCCTTCTGACGAGCGCTTCGCCCTCCGCGCGTGAAACGTCTGAACAGTTTTGCACTGCTGAGTACCTGCTTGATGCATACAAATCGGATGCGTCGGCGACAGCAGTGTGCTACAGGAAATCGTGGTTTGATATAGTTTTCTTTCAACGGCAGGTGAAAGCTTTCACCCACCGTTGAACGTTGGAATGTACCTTGTTCACTATTTACATCTCATATACACAACGGTTCCGAATCATCTTGTGCTCGAAGCATCGAGTATACAAGCGTCGTACTTTCACCGCTTCGCAAAAGTGACTATTTCTTTGTCCGCGTGCGTGGTACTCGGTAAGCCACTCGTGTGTGCACTCTTTGTACGCATTCGCGCAGAGCGTTTCCAAATACGGCTCTTAGGCCATGGCGCTCACATCGCCAGCCTTGCGTATGGGAGGGCCTCAGCTCGATAGCAAATGGTGCTCATTGTGTCGGCGCTCGTGCGCTGTGTCCCGCGTCGTGTAGGCCTACATGATGAGCACGCGTATATACATGCAGATACTCCGGTTGAGAGACCCACATACGAACAAGGGGTCCTTTGAGCCCGATCGTCTCTCGTCCGTTGTTTGCTTTGTCTTTCAGCCGGTCGCAGTTGCCGACCCGCGTGTTGTGCTCACACAATGGGGCGTCTTTGTAACACTGCGTTTCTCTGTTTGTTGTCTTTCTCGAGTCTGTTTGCGGTCTCCGTATCGTTTCAGGAAACGACATTAGCAAAATTAGTGAGAAGGTCTTGCATGCACAAAACCGCCTTTCATTCAGAACATGCGTGTGGTCGGTGGCTGACCATTCGTTGTTGAGCGTGTGTCGAGAGAATACTAAGGCGTTTCTAGTTTCTAGCTGTAGGATTGCTTCCAGCCAACCTGAATATTGAAGCAGCGTTACCGAAGCTGTCATGGGGCAGCTTAGTATGATTATAGCGCTTGAACTATATATAGGGCTGTATTCTTTCAACTCTAGTTTGGCATTGATTTGCGTGGCCTTTCCGAGAGCGTCTGGCTTGCCTTGCTTTTCTCTACGCAGCGCGTGCCGGTAGCCCACTGTCGGCCGCAGCCGAAGTGCGCATATACGCCGTGCACGCGACGCACGCGATGCCGTGCGCAGATCTATGCTAAACTTGCGCTTTACGCGCGCACTGTATATATAGCAAAGGAAACGAACGATATGCGGTTAGTGGCGATGTATACGCTCTTAAAGAACAAAAAAAAGGGGGGGGGGGGCGTTAATAACAATATTTTCCGTTGTTTTAAGTCCCAAAACCACGGTATGATTATGAGGCGTAAGTTTCCACCACCTTGGGTTCTTTAACCTACATCACTGACACCGCACTGTACACGGGCCTCTATCATTTTACCTCCATCGAAATGCAACCGCCGCGGCCGGATTGAGACCGGCCGCGGCCAGAACGACACGGCATTGTCTTGTTGTACTAATTATTTCATGCAATTATCGTGGTAAGTGATCTCAATGACATGTTCAGCTGACGATGTACAATAGGCATGAACGAACGAACCACAAACGGGAACTGACACGCACGCGGACAAAGAATATCAAGGCTTCTGTACACGCGAAATCTGTATATTTATAAATGCATGTTTTACTGCCGTCATTAACCGGGGGGGGGGGGGTGCTATTAGTGTTTTTAACTAGGTAACTGCTAAGCCATTTCCATGTTGCCAGATGTTTCGTAGATGGCTGTTTTTGATTAACAGCGAAAGAAGATTTTGGTCAGAATAACTTTTTTCCCTATTCATTTACATTTTTTTAAAGAGTATACATTCTCGGCGTAAGAGTGTACACTCACCCAGGGATAATTAAGAGCCACGTTCGCCACAGCGCACGCGGCACTTATCCAGTCGAGAGTGCTGGCGATATTGTTGTTATCGTTTGTTGATATATCGTTGGCTATTAATTTAGTATTACTATAGGGTGAAGAAAAGACGGAAAGGTTGGGTTCTTTAATATTCGCTATCCAAATTCCCAAAGACTATTGGTGACACATAGGTTTACTGATACGATTGCTGCGTCTACTCTCTTTGTCACTCATAAAACGAAAACATATCCAAGGCTGTGACATTTAAGGTAATTAACTGTGTTTGTTGTCGCCGTATTTGTTGTCCGCTTGGTCATCATCATCATCATCGCCGTCGTCTTGTTCTTCGCCGAACCCTGCTATTATTTCTACACTTCACTTAAAGGTGTCGTAAACCAAAGAACACAGCGGCAAGCACACGCTTCTATGAACAGCTCAGCCAAATCTTGCAGTCTTGCGCGTCAAGGAGAATCCACAAGCGGAGCGCGAAGTTGAACAGATTTTTTGTCATACTGAAGATTGCCGCTATTGGCCGAGAGCCAGCTGACATCAACGAAGAGCGGCGTTTAGGTCAGATGCGCTTTTTGCCACGAGGTGGCGCCACGCATGACGGGCGCCGCGCTCTCTTGGCCTCGAGATCGAACAGAGTCGGCACCTAGCGGCGAGCGGACTAAGCCCCGAAGTGTGGATGACGGTGGCCCGTCACCGCTCCAGCAGCAGTGTGTGTTGTGTTTGTTGTTCGAGAATTCGCGATGGAAGCTGACGGGGACGATTTGGTCGACGTTGAGTAAACTCATTTTTTCAGTTTTGTAATGGAAGTTCGTAAAGTCAGTCGCTCTTTTCTGTCTCTCTTTTTTTTTTTACTAGCATGTGTTTATCGCATGTGTTTATGCGACCGCACCACATGCGCTTGTCGCTTTTCAACGTGTTGTGGGGCTAACATTCGTAATTCCGTGTCACAATACCCTTGCCTCTGAGCACAATTCTGACTCATGTAGGGGACTGTGTCACGTTTATCGTCGATGGCGACAAAGTTGTTGCGGCGGGCCACATCACTGAATTCAGTGGCGTCTCTTCTGTATACGTGCTACTCTTGCGATCCCGTGCACGTTATCGCATTCGGGCCGCAAAGTGTACGTCACTTTGACTGACGAAAAAACAATAGCAGAGTTGAACTGCTTGTGTCCTGCAGCATGCTAATAAAACCTCAAGTTGTTCGGATATGGTTGGTCGCGGCGCGTACCGTAATTTGTTGTATCGCACCTTGCGAGGCAGCTTCTGTTAATCAAATATACGCTACGGGAAGTTCAACTTTGTTACTATATCAGGCCTCAGTCATTTCTGGCAAGTTCATTTAAAATATTCAGAGAATATATATATCAGCATGGGTAGTGGCGATAAACTCGTTCGCTCATCTTCATTCATCGCTTATGTGGTCCGTCCGTTTCTGGCTCGCGAAACGACATTTTTTTACTCTGTGAGAGATCACGCACAAACTGGACGTGTTTCGGCGCTCATATTTATACTTCGGAACACTAAGAGCTTCTCGTAGTTGAGTAAGCGCGACGGAAAGCGCGCAAACTACAGTAAGGCTCGGTGACGCTCGCTTAAAAGGACTCACAGCTAGCGCGAACCTTGCATTCACTGTGGCACACGCAGGATGTATAACGAATTACATACTTGGAGACTCGATTTATTAGAGAGTTTGAGAATTCGGAACCCAAGACACTGCAGGTCCACAAGCTGCGTTGGGTAGGCTGCTCGTGCCTTCGGAGGAGTAGCAGAGCTTGAGAATTGGGTCAAAGGCACGGGGCGCCACACGTGGCGAAATTAAAATCATGCGAGACGCGGGCAATACTGCCTCGTGGCCCGCGCTGCGTCTGCGTCGTCTCGCTGGCGACCCAAGACGCCTTGGGGACCCATGCTATATCCCGATTTTTTGGTCTTCGGTCAACGCGAGCGCAAGATCCCAAAAGTGGCTTGGGTTCTGCGCATGCGCCCTGGCGACCAGCAAACTTCTTGTGTCCCCAAGCTCCTTGGGGCCCCAATTCTCAAACTCTCTATTTACTTGCGGAAGTACGCAAAAGCGTAAGCAAATCATGACTGGCAGCCCTGGGCAAGCCTCCACGATCTTTCGCGGACTGCAGCGCAACGGTGTTCATGCACGTGGCGCGCAAAAACTACACATGAAACAAGCATGAATGCACATATTGCATACTAAGAGTGAAAAACATGTTTTTGACTGAGCATCAAACCCGCCACAGTGGTCTAGTGGTTATGGCGCTCGACTGCTGACCCGAAAGCCGCGTGTTCGAATCCCGGCCGCGGCGGCCGCATTTTCGATGGAAGCGAAAATGCTTGAGGTCTGTGTACTTAGATTTAGGCGCACGTTAAAGAACCCCCGGTGGTCGAAATTTCCGGAGCCCTCTACTTAGGCGTCCACTACGTGGTTTTGGGACGTTAAACCCCAAAATTTATTACTGAGCATCAACACTTTTCGTCAGCGAATGCCTCAACCCACCGTTATATAGAAGTGCTTGCTGCGCACCATCGGAAAGCGCCTTGCCGTTCCAACACCTAGCAAGCCACTCTCGGCGATGTTGCGCGTCGTCGGGATAGGAATGAAAGCTTATCTCTGGCTCTGTGCAATATGTGCGGCATTGCGGAACCGAACAATACCTTCCCTTGGAAATTGAAACGTTTTCACAGATGCGGAGCGCAGAATGACGATATAGAAGCAGCAGCCCCGTAAACTTGCACTCACCGCACGGTCGACGTATCCACACTAACGCAGAGACGGCTCTGCCGCCTATCTATAGGTCGTTCTCGCGGCCAATAATGTGCTAAACCTACACAATAGCCACAATAGCGCGCACCAGAATCGCAACGAGATTGAGCGGTTGCGTTTTACGACGCGGGCTCAAGGTCATGACGCGCGCCGACGTAACTTCTTTCCCCCGTACCATCACTTCCTGTGTAGCATCCAGCGTGCTCGTCGGGAGGAAGCGATCAAAGCGTGCGACAAGTCCTTGTAAATCCGCTCGTCCTTGTCGGATTCGAAAAATGTTTGCTGTGATCGATTCGTGAGGCAATAAACTCCTATATTGAAGACAATCGATGGATTCTTGGAAAAGTGCTTCAGGACCCCTCTAATCAACCTAGGACTACATGAAATTGGCTTATGTATAGCATGACGGGAGCCTGCGCAGTGTACATAGGTGAGGAAACCGTGGCCGCCTGTGCGTGCGGATTGTTCTCATTCCGAGAAAGGAGCACTCGGAGCACGAAACAATTGCCACCGCGTGGATATACTTAGCGGGAGGAAGCGGCGCATATTGCGCTCCAGGGAGGCGAGCAGCGCGGGGGCGACCGTGCGTATGCAGTTTTTGTAGCCCCTGTATGTGCGCGGCTTCGCAGTGAAAGAGCTCGCGGAAATGGGTTCGATGCGGCCGTTTCCAGCTCCGGGCACGTACTCGCGTCCTGCAGCGCATATGTATAGCATGTGCCCACAATGTGGTTGGGGAAAGTGCCGGTGGACCGTTTACATGGGCTTCATTTTGAGCAGAACGTTTGATTCAACTCGCTACACACAAAGGCTGCGATTTCTGCGACGTGGAAGAGTACGGAATGCAGGAATACATTTACTAAAAAAAGGAAGCTAATAATGTAATTGCGCTGTTATATGACAGGTTCGCTCACTCTTTTTCAGTATGCGTTAGTTAGATTAAATCTGGGAGTGTTGTAATCAAATTCGAACCATTCCTCTTCTCATAGTAAGAGTGGCCTTTTCCGTAACGTGCTATGTTAATGTGCTAAAACAGCTAATTATATTAGTCTTCTTCATACGCTTCCATTTAATGGGGTACCTGATATCATGCCTCATTTTCGACTCTCTGTTAGGCTCCTTCCTTCGACTCAGTTCAGCGGTCTACCGCAGGGTGACACGTCCGAGCTCTTTCCCGCCCTTGTTTCACACAATCACGCACAAGGGCGGTGCTCTTCCACGTGCTGTGGACCTCGAATGGTACGGAAGTGGATTCCGCGACCTTGACGGCATCGACGCCTTTTCGTGGATTAGTACGCTGCGTACGCTGCATGGTCGGTCAACGGAGCGCGACTCGTGCGGCCTGGTGCGGCATGTGCCGTGAGAGGGTTGCCGATCGACGCTTTCCGCACGCTGGATGAAGGCGGGTAGCCGTGACTCGCTCCCTTGCATGCAAGTGTTGGCACACTTGCTTTATTATCGTTATTGTTTTTCTTACTTTTCTTGTTATTTTGCCGCACTCGAGGATGCACTCTGTTGTGGTTCGAAACGAACGAAATGTTTTTCGTGGCGTACGGTGCTTGTTCGATGATTGGAATCGGGGTGTCATGTCCCTTATGATCAATGACAATAACCATAAGCACGATATGATTATGAGACAAGCCGTATACTGGAGGGCCTCAGAAATTTCGACCATCTGGGATCGCACAGTACTCGCGCCTCTAGCATTTCGCCTCCGTCGAAATGTGACCACCGCGTCTTTCGGGTACCAACTATACCACTGCGGAGGCACGGACTAGAAGCTTTCACTTATCCTGGCTTGCCTCCATCCTTGATACGTTCAGTGCGGTTTTTTTTTTTTTTCAAGCGCAGAAAGGTTCCTTTATTGCGGGTATACAGTATCGTCGCTCTGCTTTCTTTGATTTGACGGCGGCAAAAACGGAACACTTGAAGAACGCGCAAACCATTATATGCATGGTCCCTCTGTGAGCTGCCCGGGGGCACTGGTCGTCGCTCCGCAAGTGTGAGCTCCATATTTGATAGACTGTACTGTGTGTGGCATGTTAGTAGGATATAAATACGCTGCTTTATTTCTCGATTTGTTGTTTGACTGCAAGTTTTGTTGGACTGTTGTAGTCCGTGGCTTATAAACTGATTCGGAGACGCAATGCAAGACTCCGCATGTGCATATCCAACATGGACTTCGCATAAACCGAGACGACCAAGGGCTGACGTATATAACGCATTGTTTGTCCGCCAGATGCGCGATGTGTGCAATGCTTTCATATGCTTAGGCTGCCGTGTATGAGCCAGAGTGTTACGAGTGAAGCTGGGCACGTAAACCGTCTCGTCATCTTCACGTGCACACATATACTTAGTTGGAATTTCTTCTTTACTACCATCTTTACAAGCCCGTTTCCTCTTCCTCCAGCGCATACAGTAGCCAACCAGGCGGTCAATCTGCCTGTTTGCCTCCTGCATATCCGTATTTCTAATAATGATGCCAGTCCTTCGTGCCGGACAAACGCGCGCACACACACACACGCACGCACGCACGCACGCATGCAGGGAAATTCTGGCCGGTTCCGATCGAGGCAGCCCTCAGTGTATATGTCGGCTCCATTATCCGAGCCTCACGTCACTCAAGAAAGTGAACGTAATGTGCGTGACCTAGCTACCACTGCTTATACGTTGGATGTGCGGTGCGCATGGACCGACCTTGTCTATCGTCGCCATTCTGGCCGATATTCTTTGTCATTGCAACAGTCTGTATATATGGCACCGTGCATACAGTAAAGCATGCAGTATAGCCTGTCTAATGCCTGCAGCGTACAACCTTGGCATTATACTTGTGTACCAGACCTACATGGGGAGACGACTTATTCCTGCATGGCTAGCTCGCCATGCACTGTACATCGCAGCCATGGAAGACTCCGTACTGGTAGCCGTAGTGCGCGGACGACGATGCCAGTTGCATAATGCATGGTTGGCCAGTCGAGTGTACGGCAGGGTGACATCCATGGGTGGCAGCGCGAGACTGCTTGCCGCCGGTTGACCTGTTTGTTCCAGCAGGAGACCTTTTCTGCCCTCGGGGCGCGAACCGTGCGTGCCACCTTTGTAGCCCGTTGTTTTTATGCGTCCATACGTATACTTATATACTCCAGCCGACCTCTCCATAGTGCGTGAAGTTCGACCTCGCCCCTTCGTCCATTCTCTTAGCACTGCACCATCAGTACACGTGTAGAGAGAACGCAGCAGCGCCGACGTGTATCAGGCGCAAAGTGCGTCATAGAATGTGCCTTAGAACTGAGCGCTGGGCGAGTTGGTAAAATGACACGCTGCGCTGAAGGGTATATACTGACGCAAAAAGTTTAGCCTCGCGTTTTTTTTTTTTTTTGCTGCAATGTGTTGCCGCCTGTTAGTCATAACGCAGCGCATCGTTTGCTGCAGCGCGCGACAGGTAATTAATTACAGGTTCCTCATTACCGACCAGTGTCAGTTTCGGTTTCAAAAACGACAAGCCTCCGGGTGCAACTTTCTTCACCTAGCGGATGCAGCGCTCGACACGTGAGCACACAGAACTGTGACGCACTTCCGCGCGGTTCGCGAGCAGCCGCCGAGAAGTAGTCTGCTGGAGCGAACGCGGCAAAAAGAAATGGCGGCTATGACGTCATCATAACTTGTTGCAGCGTGGTCACGTGAGTGAAGTGGGGGGGGGGGGGGGGGCTCACTGAAGGTCACTTTTGATGATGTCAGTAGCGCGAGGGTGTCGATCGCCCACGCAAAATTCAAAATTCATTTTAAATACCTTCCAAGCTATATTCGCTGTTGATATTTTGCAGATGATGTACGCATGTTCACGGGAATCGATCCCGCAGGCTATTTCGGCCGCGAAAACTTGTGTCAGTACCCCTACAGCAAGGACGACAAACGAAAACGCGCCGCCCGTCTCGAGTTCCTTTCTCGTCTCTGGTGTTTTTTCGCACAATTTGTCGTTAATAGAGTGTGCACGTGGTTCACCAATAGGCATTTAAGTCTGCCATGCATTGTTTATTTTTATTATTTGCACTGTTACTAGCAAAATTGGAGCCCTGCGGAAAACCTTTGCACATAAAGGAGCGAAGCACCGCAGCTAAACGGCAGTGTTTTCTCTTGAAGCGTCTTGCCGTTCTCCTGGATGGTGTGGCAGTTCGCAAAAACGAAGTCACCATATGCGTCACGGCTATACGCGCGTCGTTCTTTCTCCATCCGTTATCTGTATAGTTCTTATATTCTCAGTTTTCGATGAGGTAACCAGGTGAGGATCGCGGTCCACGTAGGAGGTAGAATTACCCTCATTGCGCTATCACTTTAATGATAATTGTTCGCGCCGCCACGAAGCCTGTCTTTATCTTCGCTATGCGCTGGGACCATTGCACAAGATCCGACTGATGCGTCTTGACTGGGCAAAGCTGCGAGACGCTTAGGCCGCTGGCCATAAGTTCAGGGCCGCGTATACGTAGGGGCTCGCAAGCGCGGCAACCTTGCTACGAACCACGTGTAGCGGTTGATCGTTATAACGCAACCACGGAAGCCAGTTGTTCGCGCTCTACAACTTGTCGCCAGTGGCAAGCAGGGGCCGGCGCAAGCACGGGAAGTGAACGAGGCGTTTCCGATGCATTGCTATGGTCTGCTACCGAACCGGGTGCTCACTCGGCTTACTGGTTGCTTTACGGAACCTGAAACTTGGGAATTTAAAAAAAGAAATGGTTATTCATACTTGAGCTATTTCTGCGGCTCTTAACCTATTTAGAGAGAGAGAAAGGTAGAGGAAAGACAGGGAGGTTAACCAGGAATATACTTCGGTTGGCTACCCTGTACTGGGGAAGGGGAAATGGGGTGCGAAAGAATGAAAGAGAAGGAGAGAGTCGGTAACGACACTACGAAGTCATGGTCTAAAAGCATTGTGTGAGACCAGTCACAACTTTTCGTTCAGTCCGGTTTGCCGAAGAAACCGCAGCAACGTCTGAAGACCCGGTAGGCCGGTGCCCTATAGTATTTTGTCGTCTGTTAGAGGCCGGTTGTCTAGCTGGCCCAGTGCGGTTGAGAGGGCTGCTCTTTTGGTACCTATGTGCAGCAGCGCATATGCATGCATGGTGCTTAGTACGGACATCGCCATCTTCTTTTGAAGATCCTTTTTTTAGTTAATTGAGGCCGTTTAATGCGGTTTTCTGTAAAGCATTGATGTCGATATGCGCTCGATACCGACGTTTCTTCAGCTTAGCCTGTGTATCGGCGTTCTGCGTGGTTAACAAAACGTTGCAGTTTCATTATTGTTCTCAGTGCTTTGCTCGCGTTACGTGCTTGCTTCACAACGCCTTTTTTTAATTAAGTGCTACAGCATTAAGCTTTCACATTCGTTTCCCGCAAAATTTTCAGCGCATATCTGAATTACGGCAGCGCTGTCTTGAATTATGTGATGCGCACTTGTCATATTCGCAGAGGTCGAAAATTTAGGGACGAGACGACGCCTTGTAAGCGTTTGAAGCGTGATTCATCGAGCGCATAGTTCTAAACAAAGGAAACGTCGTGCAGCTAAGACGGGCATATGACCGAAGCGATTATTCTTGCGCATATGGTATACATTCCCAACACCTCGCGGGCCAAGTGTTCGTGGGTCTTCTCGTATCGCGCCGGACCGTTATTGGTTACCTTGGGGCTCTTGTGTAACTGGCGGTTGCTTAATTTCGTTTTCCTTGAAAGCCTCATCAGTGGAAAAGGAGGTGGGGGGGGGCGTTTTTGCACCTCCATTAGCAGGTATACCTTTGCGAGAGCAGTTGGTGCTTCCTTCTGTCTTTTCCGCAGGAAGCGGGCCAAGGTTGTTAGAGCGTATGTAGTTTCAATGTGGCGTACACACCGCTAGAAAACAACCGGCAAGGCTCACAAAAAAACCTTGCGTGCCCCCCTATACCGTTCTCGTCATCAGCGCCGGTCCCTGTGTGCAGTGCTGAATCACGCGCGTGGAAACGGCTTCTTCCGTCTCCCGCTTGGCTCTTATGACAGCGACCGCGCGTGCTCCGAGCATTGCTCGCGCGCGGACAATGGAGAATTCCGGACTCTTGCATGGCGTCACGATTGCGACCGAGCAGCTCGACGGCTCAGGTTGCGCGAAGCCGCTTGCCTCTCTGGCTTAACAATAGTTTGAGAATTTAAAGAAAAGGGCTTAATAAAAAGGCTCGAGAAAGAAAAAAGGCGGTGGGGGTGTTTATACGCGAGCTCCAAACAAGGAGAGATGTGCTGAAACGACGTGGTGAAGATGCGTGAAAGAATTTGTTTACGTAGGTTGATCACGTGTGCGCGCACGACGCGCTTCTGTGCTCGTGCAGTCGGTGACGCATGACGAGAGGCATTGCAGAAAGCAGCGAGAAGTCGGTGGTACGGGAACCACTTCGCCCATGTTATGGCGGCGATGTTTTATAACGGTTTAGAAAGCGAACGGTTTTAAGATTGGTCCGGATCGTTTTTTTTTTTGTTGACGCGAGCGCGATTCTGGCCTATCAAGCGAGGGCAAACGAACTCATTCGTGGAACCGAGTATTAAGTTCGAGTCTTTATCGTAGGGTTTCTGGTGAACACTATCGACCTTAGCTTTTAGCCGCCTGAGCGAAACTGTCAACGTATTGATTGACTATATATGTATACTTCGCACATGCGTGGCATTAAATTGCAGCGCACACCGACCGCATCAGCGAGGTGCTAATAATACCGCTGTGGCATACTTTTCTTCTTCTTCTGGCACGACGCACTTGGGACATAAACTAGTAGTGGGTAGTCGGCTGTGGAGAAAGGAGAAGTGGTTGGAACAATGGCGGAGATACAATAATAAACCGCGCTGTGTTTTCGGAACCGCGTTTCAGTGTGCTATATTTATTGGTGACCCGGACTACGAACGCGACCTTCCATGGAGCAGCGTGAGCATCTCGACGGCCTCAGCCCTGGTACCGCTGCCACTGCACCTGGCCATGTACCATCTTCCGGCGTTGTTGGAGGTACTACTACCATAACGCTACCACAGCTGTGGCTTGCCGATCCCTCCTTATGGTTCATTCAAGTCGAGAACAAGTTCCGCATTCATCGCATCACGTCAGAAGTTCGCAAGCATGAGCTCCTCGTTGAAGCGTTGCCGCCACAGGCAATGGCCGAAATACGCGACATCCTCGTGGGCCCGCCTGGTGACACTCCATATACGACAGTCAAACAGGCTCTTCTTCACCGACTCGTTCCGCCTAAGCATCGGCGCATTCAGCAACTTCTGTGCAACGAAGAGCTCGGGGACCGCCGTCCCACACAGTTTCTACGTCACCTGCAGCACCTGCTTGGGGACCAGCCGGACGGCTTAGAAACATCCATACTACGTGAGTTGTTTCTACAGCGTCTTCCACCTACCGTGCGAATGGCTCTTGTCCCAGCTCAGGATAAGACGCTGTCGGAGCTGGCAGAAATGGCCGATGACATGATGGACGTTGCTCCGGCAGTCATAAACGCTGCCCACACCTCTCCGATTTCTGAAGCAGATTCCCTTCGAGAAACGGTAAAAGATCTCGCAGCTGAAGTCGCTAACTTGCGTCTGCAATTGCTGAGCATTCATAACCTAAATGACCATCCTCGTCCACACCGACCATCTCTCACGTCGCCTGCTCCGCAACGGCCCCTCCACCAGCCCGAGCACCGCTTTTCACCGCAGAACACATGCTACTATCACCGGCGTTTTCGTGCCGCGGCTCCTAAATGTGTGCCACCCTGCTCATGGCGCATGGGAAACGCTCCGGCCGATCGTCAGTAACAGCGGCGGGCGATCAAGGCCAAGCATCAAGCCGCCTCTTCCACATCACCGACAGAACCACAGGTCTTCGCTTGCTGGTGGACACTGGAGCAGAAGTCAGCATAATTCCAGCGTCCAAAACTGACCGGCGTCTCCGCGAGAAGTCTACTCCTTTACAAGCGATCAATTCTTCGGTCATCGCAACTTACGGACAGAAGTCTCTGACCCTTGATCTCGGTCTCAAAAGGAAACTGCAGTGGTTATTTTGGATAGCAGACGTACGCTACGCAATCTTAGGCGCCGATTTCTTAAGGCATTTTCATCTGCTCGTGGATATGAACCGCTGTCGCCTGGTGGATAGCTATACCGGCTTATCGGTCAATGGTTTTCTGTCACGCGCTACGGCCCTAAACCCCACTTTCGTGAAACCGCCTACGTCACCATATACAGCTCTGCTCAACGAGTTTCCGGAGATTACAACGCAGTCTCCAATGGATAAGACCCCCAAGCACACTGTGACCCACTGCATCGTAACCACAGGCCCACCGGTTCACTGCCGCCCTCGCCGACTTGGCCCTGATAAACTTCGCATTGCTCGCAACGAGTTTGAGCATATGTTACAGCTGCAGATCATTCGTCCGTCATCAAGCTCGTGGTCGTCGGCGCTACACATGGTTCCCAAGAAGAACAATGACTGGCGGCCCTGTGGTGATTATCGGGCTCTCAATGCAGTCACCGTTCCAGATCGATACCCGTTACCCAATATTCAGGACTGTACTGCCTTTTAACCGGCACAACAGTATACTCGAAGATTGATCTCGTGAAAGCTTATCACCAGATCCCCGTTGAGCCTTCTGACATTCCCAAAACTGCAATAATTACCCCATTTGGGCTCTATGAGTATTTACGAATGCCCTTCGGTTTGAGAAACGCAGCTCAGACATTTCAGCGTTTTATAGACGAAGTCACAAGAGGCTTGCCGTTTTGTTTCGCCTATATCGACGATCTTCTCGTTGCCAGCAAGGACGCTGAAACGCACAAGGCACATCTACGTGAGCTTTTCACTCGACTGCGTGATTACGACCTTGTCATCAATGTAGAAAAGTGTCAGTTTGGAGTCTCGGAGATAGCATTCCTCGGACATCAGATCACTAAAGATGGCATCACTCCTCTACCTGACAAGGTTCAAGCTATCCTCGAGTACCCGCCTCCCACGTCCATACGTAGTCTGCGACGTTTTCTCGGACTCGTCAATTTTTATCGCCGCTTCATCCCTACATGCTCTACACTGCTGCAGCCTCTGGAAGCACTACTCTCGACTTCTCAAGCCGAGTCAGCCGCACTTCCCTGGGACACGGTCGCGGATCAAGCTTTTTCCGCCGTTAAGACCAAACTCGCCCAGGCCACCCTCCTGCATCACCCTTCACCAACTGCTCCCACTAGCCTCATGGTGGACGCTTCTTCAGAAGCAGTTGGAGCCGCTCTTCATCAATGGATCAATGGTGCATGGGCTCCAATTTCCTTCTTCTCCCGCAAGTTACGCGACACTGAGCGCCGATACAGTACTTTCGGACGGGAGCTCCTCGCAGCCTACCTTGCGGTGAAGCATTTCAGGTACTTCCTTGAAGGGCGACAATTTGCCATTCTTACCGACCACAAGCCACTTGTTTCGGCTTTACGTTCCTGCAGTGCCACGCACACTCCTAGAGAACTTCGGCACCTTGCTTTCATTGCCGAATTCACCACAGACATACGTTATGTAAAAGGCAGTTTTAACAGTGCAGCGGACGCTCTCAGTCGTATTACCATCAATGCCACGACAGGCACCACCGACCTTTCATTGTCTTCGCTCGCGGAGGCACAGGCATTAGACGATGAGCTTCCACGACTCCGATACTCTACTTCCCTCCGACTGGAACAAGTCAACTTTCCCGACGACGACGTTACGCTCTGGTGCGATGTTTCACACAACTGCACTCGTATCTATGTTCCTTCACAGCTGCGTCGTGCTGTTTTTGACACCCTCCACTCCATCTGCCATCCAGGCGTAAGAGCTACGCAACACCTGGTCACTGAACGCTATGTCTGGCCGCGCATACGCGCTAACATTCGTGACTGGGTTCGCACTTGCACAGCGTGTCAGCGTATCAAGGTACAACGGCACACCAAGCCTCCATGGGGAAAATTCCCTCTCCCTGATGCACGTTTCGACACCATTCATTTGGACATTGTCGGGCCTTTACCTCCATGTCGGGGAAATACGTATTTGCTTACGTGTATTGACAGGTACACTAGGTGGCCTGAAGCAGCTCCAATGCCTGACATCACGGCAGAAACAGTTGCTCGTACCTTTCTTGCTACCTGGATTAGCCGTTTCGGTGTACCATCAACGGTGACTACCGATCGAGGCAGACAGTTTGAGTCAGCGCTTTTCACCTCTGTCACATCTCTACTGGGTTGTGCGCGTATTCGCACAACTGCGTATCATCCAGCATCAAATGGCTTAGTGGAGAGACTCCACCGTCATCTAAAAGCAGCACTCGCCTCGCAGCCTCACGCCGAAGATTGGGTATCACACCTCCCTATCGTGCTTCTCGGCCTGCGTTCAACACTTCGGCCAGAACTTGCCTGCTCTGTAGCCGAGATGGTTTATGGCTGCACACTCCGTTTGCCTGGTGACCTCGTCAGCCCCGTTACTACGCAGAGTGTTTCGGATCCATCTTCTTTCGTCCAGCGTCTGCGGGTCTTCATGCAAAACTTGCGCCCATCACCAACTTCAGCTCATACTAAGAACGACGTTTTTCTGCCGGCAAACCTACAGACATCTTCACACGTTTTTGTTCGTGTCGATGCGTCTCGCCGTGCTCTTCAGCCTCGCTATGACGGTCCTTTCCCAGTCATCAAGCGTTCTGAACATCATTTTACAATCCTGCGTAATGGGCATGAAGACACAGTCAGCATTGAAAGGATCAAGCCGGCACCCATTCTGACAAGCTCAGTCTGACCATTTTTTTTTCTTCAAGTGCCCACGGCCACTTGTCTGCAGGGGGGGCCTATCTGTGGCATACTTTTCTTCTTCTTCTGGCACGACGCACTTGGGACATAAACTAGTAGTGGGTAGTCGGCTGTGGAGAAAGGAGAAGTGGTTGGAACAATGGCGGAGATACAATAATAAACCGCGCTGTGTTTTCGGAACCGCGTTTCAGTGTGCTATACCGCAAATGAGAACTCATAAGCGTGCGCTCACGTTTGTATGGTCGTCCGAGTCAGCTCAAAACACTTCTCTTATGCCCATATAGAGAATGTTAACCCTATTTTTATATCCTCTTTTGTGTGTATACACTTGACATTCGCTGTCCGTATCGTGGCGCGACATATGGCCTTGTCATAAACTGCATTGCTTGCACGATTAGCTGCGACGTTTCTGCTGCGCTCCTTGTTTTCCGCTTCATATACCGCGCTTGTACCCGGTTTGTTCACCGCAATTTTCCCCCCCGGTGTGTTACGACATATACTGCCACATCTGTGTCAGTGAGTAACGCTTTTCTTCCTTTCGTCAGCTGCGTCGGCGGACATGCGATAGAATAGCAGATACAGTGCAAACGTGACACATCCTTTCCGCAGACTTTTTTTTTTTGTTGTTGTTGTTGATAGCGTGGGCGTTGGTGCGTAAACCGGGATTCCCCTTGTACTACACGCCAATATATTCAATACTCAGTAAGCTTTCTCTTCGTCACCCGCCACGCACGGTATCGCGTCTGGTGGTTATGGTGCTCGACTGCTGACCCGAAGGTCGCGGGATCGAATCCCGGCCGCGGCGGCTGCATTTTCGATGGAGGCGAAAATGCTTGAGGCCCGTGTACTTAGGTTAAGGTGCACGTTAAGGAACCCCAGGTGGTCGAAATTTCCAGAGTCCTCCACTACGGCGTCTCTGGTAATCATATCGTGGTTTTGGGACGTTAAACCCCAACAATGCTTAATTATTAAAATTTATCTTCGTCGTCGTCTTGATGGTTTCTCTGTGTTTCCGAAAGGTGCTCGTTGGCTGGACTATACTATATATATAGTGGACTATATTTCGTGCGCCCGATTCTTAAAAAAATTTTTTTTTTTTTTGTATCCCTTAACTGTACTCCGCATATTTACATTCACTCCACATCGGAGCGCGGTCGGGAATGGGATCAATGCCCGATCTCAGTAATAAAATCAAGCATAAAACGACTGCAGAAGTGCCATCTTTTCTTTTGGTAGAGCTATAGTTGTTTTCGACGGTGTCGCTTTTTCTTTTTTCACGAAGTCGCCTTAATTATTTTTTTCTTCTTCGAACATGGTGGATGTTAGCTGGGTCGCACTGTACGGCCACTGAGCAGCTATCGTCAGGTTCGTTGGCGCCGTGCGCTGGTGGGAACGAGCACGCGTGTGGTGCTTTCGCACGACAGACGGCGCTTATCGCGTTGCTTTCTTCACGTGTATATGCCGCGTGTGTGGAAACGGGCGAGCATAATTGCTTCGGTGAACTAGGGCTACTTTCGACATCGCATTGTGCTTCCCCTCTGTCTCTCCGAAATTCGCTCATATCAACCGGAAACGTGAGCCTTCTGCAGTTGAACAAAAGGCGCGACGTCGAATATCCTCTTCCCCCCCCTCCCCTTTCTCTCGTTCGTTTTTCTTTCCCGGATATTGTGTGTGCGTATTGAATCTCGAGGGCTGTTGCAAGAAAGGCTAACTTGCGCGTATGTGTGTAGTGACGAGGCCGCTCGGTCGTCGCGTTCCTTTCTTGAAAAGCGTCTTTTTTTTTTTTTTGCGTAGGTATCTCGCCGACTAATTCGAATTAATTGGAGAGCATTGTTCTACGTATGGCAGAAAAAGAAAGTCGCTCATACACACGACACGACGACGTTAGTGCCCATGCATTAGGGAAATTAAAGAAGTACTCACGCTTTAATCGTTTCAGTTCTGCGTCTTTCGCTTTTATTTTTTTTATTCCCCCCCCCCCTCCCCCTCCCTTCTTCTGGTTATAGCTCACTGCTTGGATAGCTGGCGCAGATTTCTGGCTTAAGAATGGCGCGGAAAATATATAACGGAAAGCTGACACTTATTGTCCCGTCCTTCATGTCCTTGTTATATGTTTTTCGTGTCATTCTTAGGCTGCTGATGTTGCTACAGGAGAGCTCACTTTCCCGTATCATTCACTTACACTGGGGCGCTTCTTGTATACGATTCCCGTTGAAGGAACGCTTCGAAAAACGTTAACACGAAGGCTTCTTCTTGTTAGGTCTGTTTTTTTTTTCTTCAAAATTATGTATTTTTATTTTGTTTTGCGTATATTTTTGGAGTCACTGGCCAGTAATAGCTGAATATCCAACTGATTTGTTATGGAATTTCACAGTGAACTTTTCGCATGCTATCCAGAGCCTCAGTTATTGTGATTTCATTTTGCCTTTTGTTTGAAATGCCGAAAGACTACGCCGCGTAGGAGGGATCACGTCTCGCACTGTAGTATACAGTGTTGGTCGCGCAACCTATTAACTGTTCGTTCCTATTCGGTATTAGCCGATGATAGTGGTTTCTGCAGCCCGTCACACATTTATTTAGGTTGTCCTGCTCGAATATCGTACTTATTGGCATACTTAAATTTTCCATAAGAATAAAAATTGCCCATAAATAAAACGACGGCCTTAAATAGCGGAAACTGTATTCCTCTGTCTATGTAACCGCTCCGCAATCTCAACAGCACATTTATGCATATAACGCGCTTCCAGAAGCCTTCTGGGAAGAATGATTTCGTCACGAATTCAGCAGGCTTATGGGGTTCAAGACTTAAATTCGCAATCATGAGCACGTAAAGAATGGCTGCCAATTGTTTGAATTTTATGAGAGGTAATCTGTCTTGGATACTCTCTAAAAAAGGACAGATGCCGCACTGAGGCACGATCAACATCAGCGAGTTTGAACATATGTTGATTTTTATGGAGAAACCTTCTGGGCATTAATTTTATAATTCGGGAATAAGTAGTTGCTCAGATAAGGTGCGCAGATTTTACAGAATAGTCCGGCTTTCATTCTCTCTTTTCACTGACTGCTGAATAGGAGAGTCGTTGTATATAACGTTGATTCCTGTTGGAATCATTGGCCAGGAAGGGGTTAAGAACACTTTCGCGTTGTTATAGTTGGCGGCAGAAGGTGAAAAACTTCCTGGCGTCTGTCCATGCCTCGCAGCCCGCACGTGCTACATAACGGCACACTTGTCGCCAACGCCCACCCCGGCAACCGCCTGCGCAATCTCGTTTTCGCCGCAGCTATCCTCCTCCTCCGTCGCCTCATTAAAATTGTCGGTGCGTTGTGCGCACCCGTGACATGCGTTGCGCCGTGGACACCGCCACTGTTCGTGCGTGGACCGGAAAAACCTCTGCGCGCTTCCTGCTCTCGCCGTCTATGTGTGTGCGTATAGTTTGTCGATAAAGCTGTGGGCTGTAATGGAAAAGTATGCGGGATGTGGCAAGGTATTATTGATGGCTCGTGTTACAAGGCGGCCAGAACCTCCGCTTTGACTACTCCTCTGGTCTCCCTTCGCCAAGGCCGGCGTCACTCGATTCACATACGATGTTGTTGGCCTTGCGCGGTTTCGCATTTGGGAATATTGTGATACATTCATGATGGCCTTCTCTCTTTCCCGGGGTGCCTAACTGTGTGACCAAATTGAGAGCTGAATGTCCAGGTACAAAAGCTGTGCAGGGTTATCGTTTGACCTCGATTCGCTATAACCTTCGTCTGTATACTTGTTACAACGCATTCGCTCGCGCTCGTTGACGTAATGCTGAGTCGCTGAACATAAACCTCTGGATGCGGGTCGAAACTCCACATAAGCCGTGTTCTCGTGCTTGCCAGACGTCTCGAAATCACAGCGCGAGTGACAATACCTATGAGCTGTCGCTTCGTCGCGCGCCGAGGGCTCATATGATATTGCTAACGCTCTGAAGCTCACCAGGCCAAAGGTCATCAGATCCTTCCCATTCGCATCTACATAAAGGAAGCTGGACGAAGCGGCCGGCCGGACAGATCTGATTGGTTATCGTCCCTTCTTTGAAATTGAATGCTGGCGAGAGCCACGCTTGTTAATTTTACCACTATGCTGCTTTGTACTCGGCATTTAGCATTGACGGTTTGCTGGGCGCCTCTCCTTAGCGATATTCTCAGAATGAAGACGTTTATTCTCTCTCTCTCTCTCTCTCTCTCGTGTTAGGAAAGCCTTCGAATCTTAATGGGTATTATATGGCTCTAAAAATAACGCCATCATTTCTGTGTGTTTTTTACCCTCAGGCCGCCAGTCATCCAGCCATACATTTCTCTTCGCCTCGCTGATCGTCTTTCATTAACTGAGTGCTTTCTTGTTTGCCTATGGATGAGTACCGTGACGTGCTATAAGAAAATAGGCTGAATATAGTTTCTGCGCTACTGCTGCCCGCTGCAGTTGAAGTCATAGGGAAAGTTTATCCTACAGTACAGTGGTGTAGCCGGTGTATTGCATCTGTAGGATCCCCCCCCCCCGTTTGGACATATTAGTGTGTGTGTGTGTGTGTGTGTGTGTGTGTGTGTGTGTGTGTGTGTGTGTGTGTGTGTGTGTGTGTGTGTGTGTGTGTGTGTGTGTGTGTGTGTGTGTGTGTGTGTGTGTGTGTGTGTGTGTGTGTGTGTGTGTGTGTGTGTGTGTGTGTGTGTGTGTGTGTGTGTACAGGGTGTTTCAAGAAATGTGTCCAACCTTCGCAAAAAATCAGGAAAGTACGATATTTGCTCGGGGCTTTCACAATTGCTTTTTGTGTAGCGGCAGGAATCTTAAGGTAGTTAAGGACATCATTTAGGACAGTAATTAAGAAAGTTACATTAATTAACTTTTTAATTAGTGGAGTTAGGTGATTGTGTCAAATGGGAGAATTTAAGTTCTTCATGCGAGGAACCCATCCGAGTTTTTAGATTTCGAAAAAGCGTCCTCTAGTAATAGTTGTGGTGTAATGAAATTCAACGAAATGCAACGGGTTTCAACATCGAAAGCGATCGAATTTGGTTGAATTTCATTACCTCGTATTTATTACTAGAGGCCGCTTTTTCGAAATATCAATGTTGGGATGGGTTTCTGGCACGAAGAACTTCAATTCCCCAATTTGACACTGTCACCTAACTCCACTAATTAAAAAGTTAATTAATTTAATTTTCTTAATTACTGTCTCAAGTCATGTCTCTAACCATCATAAGATGCCTAGCGCTACAAAAAAAAGTAATTCACTCATTTTGGGCGTCTCGGAAGAATATCGCAGTTGCGTTCTTCCATGTTTCTGTTTAGGTTTCGCCATTGAATTTGGCTGAACTTCATTACTTCGTAATTATTACTAGATGCCACTTTTTCGAAATCTCATAGTAGGGTTGGTGTTTGTGGCATGAAGAACTTCAATTCTCCCATTTGACACAACCACCCAACTCCACTAATTAAAAAGTTAATTAATTTAACTTTTTTAATTACAGCCCCAAATAATTTCTTTAACCATCTTAAAATTCCTGCCACTACAGAAAAACCGATTCTGAAGACCGCAATCAAATATCGCATTTTCCTGATTTTTTGAGAAGGTTGGACACATTTCTTGAAACACCCTGTATATACGCCCATATACAAACACATGCACGAACATACATAAACGGGACCGGAACCCCCCCCCCCCTCCATCCCTCGAAATAAATTTCCTTCTGCACCCCTGCTATAGTACCGTGTTCTTAAACGTACCTATCCGGCTTTGAATACCATAACTTAAAGGGAGCAGAAATTGAATTGCCACAAAAAAAAAAAAATTCCCTGATTTTATTACTCGCTGTTTGGTAGTTTCACTGCTGTTTCTGTGCATCTGCCCTTACGTTTTACAGCCATTTTCCGTGCTTATGTGAATGCCGTTAGCGTGATACCATCTGGTTAGGCGCCGCTCCTCTCATCTGCGAGCCAACGTTCTTCTTATGTACAGGAACATAAATACCCGGACTGCCAATGAATATTCCGCTTGCTTATGAATATCCTTGTTTTCGTGCTTGAGGTATGTAATTCGTTGAGCCTCTCGTTTTCTGAGGAAAGCTTATGTATGTCTTCATGTATACACTGCCTCGCTTCGAATCAGGTGGTGGTGTCCTGACCTGCCGTATTTACTCGCATAATGGCATCACTGCTCAGCACGGCCAAGGTCGGCTGATTGATGGCTAAGTGATTGCTAATGTCAGCTAAACGATGACTAAGGTCGACTTGTGTTGGCTAGTTTCGGCTATCCGCTGTTCTAAAAGCAACATTGTATTCATTCCATTCAACCTAAATCCAATGATACTCTCACAAATGCGTAGACATCAACCTGAGTTGGTTCTGCCTGACCTTTTTTTTTTTTGATAAGCATTTTCAAAAGCGCACTGCACCGGCGCGTCAAGCACGCAGATGTGCTCTATTTCAGGATCAAATCTACTTGTTTGTCCGCCTACGTGACAAGTTTGCGAATCCGTAGAGGTTGCCGCAGTTTGGAGGCATGCACATGCATGCCTGTTGGCTTGAAATGTAAAAAAAAAAACGTTCATGTTTTAACTGCACGTTTAAACTAAATCCTACATCTCCGCTGTAACTCGTTCTTCCCACACATCGCATTATTATTTGAACTGTTGGTGTCGCGAAGCTGTAGCCTAAGCAACCGCCGTGTGTTGCGAACCGTGCCCCTTGTGCGCGGTCGAATTTTCTATCGATTAAGTGCGAATGCATTTACGCGTATTCATACGTACAGCGAAAACGCAGCAACTGACTCGACCTTGGACGCGCCCTCCGCTCGATTTCTGCATGCTGTCGCTTTCGGTTGCTCCGGGCGGCCGAGAGCACATCGAAGAGACAGAAAGGGGTCGTGGGACGCCGACGAATTGCCTACGGCGTCCCATTCCCGCCGCTGATTGCCGAGAGACGTAGGTGTCGCCGACGCACGGTCATTTAACCGCGAAAGCGTGGCGCTGGACGCCGCGCTGCTGCTGCTGCTGGCCGAGGGCCTTATATTCAAGGACCTCTCGGGCAACTCACCTCTCCGTCCGTTAACTGGGAGGGGGCCCCGCGTGGGCATAGCCGTGCTACGAGGCCTCGTTTCTCTGAGGCACACTTGTGAGGGTGTGCACACGTGCTCCTTAATTTGGAGGACGTGGTACAGTGGCGAATACACTTCTTTTGGTGGACAACCCCCCGTGCTTATACTTTGCCACGCCATGCATATGACGGTTGAGATACGTATGTAGAAGTATACTGGTGCCAGGGGAAGGGGGCAGCGTATCTCGCTATTATGTAACTCCCCTTCGTTGGGTGAATGTTAGTCCTAATTTGACGTGATTTTCTATCGTAACAGCACCTCGGCAGCAGAGATGGCGGCGCCCAGCCACCAAAACTGCGCGACACTCCCACCAGTTGTCTTGACAGGGAGAGAGGCAAGAAACTATTGGGTCAGCAGCACGCGCAGCGGTTTTGTGGGAACACCTGTCTGCGTAATGCGCTCACTTATCAAAGCGGCCACTATACCCGCCTGCAGCAGCCTTCCGTCGTCGGCAGGCGTTCCCACGGGACTCCTTCAGTGCGGCGCGGCCGGCGTTGCGCACGAAGGTGTGGCGCAGTGCCATACCCGCGGACGAGCATACACGTCTGCGTTGAGCGACGCCAATCTTCTACACTGCGTGAAGACATTGCTGCCAATGATTCATCGCGACTGCATCATGATACTCAATTCTAGCGAAGTTGTCTCAGGCGATGGATGGATGAATAAACTTTATTTCGGTCCCTCGGAACGCACCCACGTTGCAACGGGCCGCTCCCACGTCGGAACAGAAAGACCATGCCTCAGGCGATGCGGAAGAATTAATATTTTCCATGGACAGTCCCGACTTTATAACAGACCGTATACGCATACGAACGGACATGCGCCTACAGCCATGCGACATCGCTGCCGGCTGCTGCCGAAAAATATCAAACGTCCACGTGGTAATTCAGTATAGAACTTGAGCAGTACTGATTAAAAGGACGTGGCCTATTGTTATGTATACTTGCGCGTGATCTGGTTCCTTTGTAATTAGAGAAGACAAATTACAAGAAAGTAAAGTTGCACTGTGTGCGATGTATACTCGCGTTCTTTGTACATATCTGTGCGCTAATAGAGATAACGTTACATGGAGGAATGAACCATCGCTGCAACAGGAGGTTAACGCGAGCACTTTCTCGACTAGCGATAGTGCTTTCGAAAAATCTGAAATGAGGATGCGTCTGTCTTCAACTTGAATGGGACGGCAGTGTGAAAAAAATCTGTAAGCAGGCTTTCCTGTAAGGATATTTTATACCGGCCGCGGTGGTCTAGTGGTTAAGGTGCTCGACTGCTGACCCGCAGGTCGCGGGATCGAATCCCGGCCGCGGCGGCCGCATTTTCGATGGAGGCGAAAATGCTAGAGGCCCGTGTACTTAAAGAACCACAGGTGGTCAAAATTTCCGGAGCCGTCCACTACGGCGTCTCTCATAATCATATCGTGATTTTGGGGCGGTAAACCCCAGCAATAATTATTGAGTAAGGATGTTTTACAACCGAGAACTCTCGTTCACAGAATAATTTTTTTTATCGCTTTATAAGTGCGTTTACCCCTCAACATTCGAGCTAAGGTGCATAAGCACCAAAATGTCTTTTCAAAATTTACTGCGGGAATGTTGTGCTCCATAGTGAGCTCTGCGGCGAACACAGAAAGAAAGAAAGAAAGAAAGAAGAAGAAAGAAAGAAAGAAAGAAAGAAAGAAGAAAGAAAGAAAGAAAGAAAGAAAGAAAGAAAGAAAGAAAGAAAGAAAATGCAGGGGTGAGTGTTGAATGGAAAGAATGGTTTGTTCTGTTAGTCTGTTGTTGAGGTTATTTGGCCGGCAAATATATTTTCTCGCACGTGCGCAACATTTTTTTTTTCTTTTCTTTTTTTTTTTAACTGGCGTAGTTTTTTGCCTGGCGCCGGCCGGCATCGCAACGCCCACTTTTCGCCGTGCGGTGCCACGATATAGTGTAGTATGTGCACTCCATATGTCTTGTGTGCATATATATGTAATAACCAAATCTACACCATTCAAGCCCGTAATAGAAAAACATGGATCGCTATAACATGTTCTGCTTTGTTGCACTCCTTCCCACATGCAGCCTTCGCTCGATATGCTGCAGACATAACACGCTGGTTCGGCGCCCAGTTCTCTGTGTTGCGTCGTCCCTTTTCACGGCGGTCGGTGATTTCGAATGTTCCCTTCGAAGCTCCCGAGCACTATGTGGCGTGTCATGAGTAGCGCACGTGGAGGCTCCTGTGCGTGGTCCGTGGTGACCCGTAAAGGCGTTTTTGAGTGCTCCACATTCGGGCGCTGCATGCGAGGTGCGCGTTTGCGCACGCCCCTTCTGTCGATTAGCTGTAGCTCCCATCGTCTCGGCATCGCACGCATGCTCGTATTCACATACGTGCGTGCGCATCGTAAAAACGGCTTCGTCGCATATGTGACAATGTGAATCGTCATCGGCTAGCGCGAACCTCTCGTAGGCGCATGTGCACTGACGACGATTCCTTCGTTTCGAGCTTATTACCGGCAGTATCGCATAGACGGCCGCTCTCTATACGATGATGACATGCGCTTACGCGGCGTCATCTGTGAGCAGACAGTGGGCTGCTATATAATATGACTGCTTCTATACGTTTTGCGAAGTGCGAAGTCTCGCAACATGCAGCTGACTGTGAGCGCATTAAACGCAGCCCACCAACGACGCCACCGCGACGCCACGCAAAAGAATCGCGCACTGCTGTATGGCTGCGTGTGCACTCGGGTGCGACCCGGATTTGGCGGCAGCGGTGGCGCGGAGGACAATGGCCGCGCGCGTTCCGGCGCCGAACACCGGCGCCCATCTCCGCGCTCTTCGTGCCGTTGTCAGATGGGAGGAGACGCGGCGCCCGGAGGCGCTTTAACCCATCATCATCCGTACGTCAAGGCTTGAGTGGATTGACTTGGTTTGGCGGTGGAATTTTAGTGCGTTGCAGCTGGCACCTTCTCTGCGAGCGCCTCCAACCAGTGTCGATTCGCCGAAGACATTCATTCGGTGTTTTGTGCTTCTTAACGGCGCTTCCATGTGATTAATTTCCTTGCGATGTGGAACTATACGAACCGCGATAAAAATGAACGGGAATAACTCGATAATTACAGCCTGTCTCACCGTTTTCCTTTATAATTCGGAAAGCAGCAACTTGTCTAAATCTTGGTGGCCCGGTTTTTATCTCCCACCCCCCGCCTTCTCAAGAACATTTAATTCCCAAATATCTCAAGTCAACCACGTGTTTCGTCAATTGATTCCACCCTCTGTCTTCACGTTTTCCAATCACGTCACAGCGCTTGATCATCTGCTGTCCTCAACTGCGTTTCCCATACACCTGTCCCGTTATTATAACAATTCACCGCTCACCACCTCCGTTACGCACTGCGTAACCTTGCCCCACTTTTCCCATTTTATCCAAGTTTAATACCAGCTGCATGTATTTTACTATCCTAAGGTAACGTCGCGCATACTATGTCTTTTCCGTTCCGTTCCTCGAAAACTACAAGCACAAAGCAAAAATTTAATTGAACAGCCGTGTAAGTGGCAGATTCCATGTAACATCCAAGGCACATCTGTTTAACAGAGTGTGACCATGCTGTTTCTGCTTGAAAAAAAAAAAAAAAAAGAATCTATAGGCGTACGCAAGTCTTGGTAACTTATACATCAAAGACGGCAAAACTGTGTGAGTTCTCACACCCTTTGGAAGCTTCAGACTTTGCAATCTTCATTGTACCCGATGTTCGAATTTGTCGCGTGTTACATACACGTTTATGCTGCGGTGCCGGCGGCGCGTTGACTCAGGTATGTGTTGCTTCTGTCCGAGACTCTACTCCGACCCGCCAAGCGAAGAGCGTCGTTGAACTCCTCGTAAAAGCTTTCTTGTAAGAAGCACTTTTGACCGAGTGATTCAACCATCCGCACTCAAAAGTAATTTAGGGGTCAACTTCAACAGCGCGTCTTCCTACCCGATTTCAGTGTATATACACTTGTCGCATGTGAATATGGTCGCACGCAGTTCTTAAATCGCTGGGAAGTTTCGACTCCCGCGGCTCGTGATGTCATGGGGCCAGCGGCGGCCCATCGCCGGCGCTCTTGGCCCGCTGGCCCAGTTGAGGGAGGCACGCGAGCGCGCCCTTTGTGCGCTTGTCGGAAGAGGCCACCGCGGCTTTTTCCGTGCCGCCCTGGCTGGTGTGAGGAGGGATTCCCGCGGTCGCTGATGTTGCCCCCCCCCCCCCCCCCCCCGTAGCGCGTACTCGTGTGCCGGCAGCGGTGCGTAACGTACAGTGCCTCTTCTTGGCGCCCACTCCAGCGGGGATCAAGCTGGGAATTACGCTTGCGCCGGCCCTTCCGCGGGTTCACGGGCACTTGACTCCCGCGGAAGAAGAACGCGTGGTATTCTGCGCTGCAGCATTGTGTGCGCTCACACCGCACCGGTGCTCGGCGCCGCTTGTGGCCGGTAATTTTAGATTCGCCGCTGTCCCCATGTTTCTTTCTGCTTTTCTTCTTCTTCCTTTTCCTTTTTTTTCTTTTTGTTCGTCCACATTATTTCGCATCTGTACACGGGTACGTATATATGTATGATGCCAAACAGGCACCACTAGTGACCTTGTTCCGGCGACGAGCTGAGATGCTTAATTTTTCTTCTTTTTCTCTACTTCGCATAGGGTCGTATTATTGTGTCAGCCGGTGGTGGCACTACACAGCCGTTTCGCTATGGGCTTTCTCGCTGGCAGAGAGGTGAATCACATGAGTTTGCACTTCCGGTGTGTTGCCGCGACCAATCTAGGCCTGGATCACGTCGTGCTCGCACAAAAGACGATTTAATTCATTTTGTGTGTGTGTGTGTGTGTGTGTGTGTGTGTGTGTGTGTGTGTGTGTGTGTGTGTGTGTGTGTGTGTGTGTGTGTGTGTGTGTGTGTGTGTGTGTGTGTGTGTGTGTGTGTGTGTGTGTGATAGAGGGAGAGAGAGAGTGCGCCTAGAGATCAGCTGACTGGCTATCGCGGCCGCTTGGCGTACGCGTGAGCACGTATATATGGTGCACTGATGCGTCACTGCATGTGTAGCCGTTTCTGTACGCAAGTATCTTCAGTTATTTTTACATGCCCTGAGGTGAGTGGTAGAATTCAGAAAATGTGAAGGGATAATGAGTCATGTTTTTGATTAATTTATATCAGAATATTTTTCAAGGGCAAAAAGAAGCTGTTAGTAGCAGGGTAGAGGAACGTTCGCCTTCAGTGATTTAACGTTACCGCTAACTGTCCCGGATGTTTTGTGCATTTGGTTCGGAACCTCCAGAACTTTTGATCGACACTTGACCGGTGTATCCCTCACGCTCTCCCCCACCCCAGTTTTCTTTTCTTTCTTTAAGCTACGGCCCTTGATGTGGCGCAGAAGTAAGGTGGTATATCCCCTTCATCAAAATCTATCAGTAATTGAGTAATCATCAGTGTATGCCAGGAACGCTCCCGAACATATATCTTTCGTGTCCATGGAAATGTGATTATGTGTCCGCGCTGAAACGTGCGCGCGTTCGGTATAAGCAGGGGCAATGTTTTGCACCATCAGCATAAATTGAAACTGGAACAGTAAATAATTGGTCACAACGCCTCTTACGTGTAATCTCTCTATAGCCGGTTTCTAAGCGTGAGGTTTATATAGGTCCGTGTGCACGTTTTTGAGTTTGAAAGGATGAAAGAAGCACGCGGAAAAAAAGGGAGGTAAGCCAGTTCTTAGACCGGCTGGCTACGCTGCGCTGGGGTAAAGGGGAAAGGGGGAATGGAAGGGAATAGAAAATAGACGCTAAAAAGGAAAGAAAAACAAACAAAAAAATGCGAAAGTTACGAGAAGGAACTGCTTTGCTCTTTAGAGACAAACAAATTTGCGCAGCTTGCACCGAGTCGCACAGGGCTGGGCCGCAGCAGAGCTGGTCGGCACATCGGCTGGTCGTGGCTTGACTATATATGCACACGGGTATTCACACGCAGATGCATGAAGCGTTCACGTGATCACATGGTAAATCACGTGTATTGGCGCTATAGGTATTGAGCGGGTTCGATTGGGTATCGCTTGGCAATCACAGCACGAAGTAGCTTAAATAATTAAAATCTCTTTTTGTCTCTGTTTCTTTTTTTTTTTCCACTCTATCTCTTTCCCTCGCTGTCTCGCTATTTCTATCTTTTTCTATTTCTTCTCTCGCGCGCTCTCTATTTCTTTCTTCTCTCTCTCGATTTCTCTCTCTTTCTCCCTTTCCTTCTCTTTCTGTCTTGATCTGTTTTTCTGTCTCTTTTGTGTCTGTTTCTTTCCATCGCTTTCTCTGTCTGTCTATTTCTTACTCTGTCTTTCTATCTTTTTTTCTCGTTCTTACCTTTCTCTCTCTGTGTACTTGTTCTCTCGCTCATCCGAGTTATTGCATCCCACGCCGGACAAATCGGCGCAACAGGAGAGCGAGCTCCGGCGTGATGATGATTGTTTCTTGTCTATACATCGCGACACGGACAGACTGCGGGCATAACATCTCTGCTGTAAAGGAAAGTCGAATTAGCTAGGCCACTGTTAACAAATGCAGGTGAACCTGTAGAAACGAAACAGTGCATTGAAATAGTATCGCAATTAGTGACGTTTGAATTTACGTTTTAATAAATTTCCCTTCGTCAAATCTCTCATGCTGTGCTGAGTTCAAACGGGAATATGTTGCTGAAATCCACGTCGTTTAGATTAGCGCAGAAAGCAGTGTCGTTGGTCTAATACTGTGTGCGGGAATAGCGAAGAGCCTGCAGTATTTTGTTTTTTCCAGGCTTCTTGACGCACGCTTATAGTGGCCATTTTCACTTCGGTGTCTAAGGATTTCACTGCTGTTTCCGACAAGAGGGAGATGTTTCCACTTGAAGCCGGCGCAGCAAGCAGCGTGACATTTCGACATAGTAATTTGTCGCGCGTACTGACAACCGTCATTCGTACTCGATGGGATAGTAGCAGCACCTATCGAAACATATGGACAAAAATGACGATAGACAAACATGAGCGCTACATTTGTACTTGTAGTCCGAACTCTGAGACAGGTACTTCTTTAGCGTTCGGATTGATGCGAAGAGCCATAAAGAGAGCCATCGCGCTGTTTTTGTAGCGTTAGCTACACTTGCCTAGCCGGAGCCGATTTCGCGTGGGTCATCATGAGCCGCGCTGCGCATGCGCAAGGATCAGTGCGGAGCCGGCATCTCTCGCGCTCTCCGCCACCGCCGCGCGCGACTCGCCGTTGCTGGTGGCGGAGAGCGGTAGGAGTGGCGTCGTACGCGGGCAGACAGACTGGCGCCGGCGCGCGCGACTCGCCGCTCCGCTGCTGCTCTGCGCATTCGAGAGGGGTGACGTCGTAGCCATGGCGCGCGCAGCTATTCGCCTTCGCTGTGCAGTCGCCGTCTGACAATGCGCTGGTGCCGCTTGATAGCGCCTCTGACTGGCGTTTGCAGGTGGGTAACGCCATGGAGAAGGAGAGCGCAAATGCTGCTCAACGGCGCAGAAGAGCCGAGAAGCTTATGTCATCGAATCCCGAAGTAGTTGTCTGGCAATTAGCGGTTCAGCGTACGAAGAATGAAGAAGCAACCTGACGTTGAGCAAAAGTACATATGCATGTGCCACATAATACGTATACCGTGTGTGTGTCATTGGAGCAGCAGTAAGCATGACAAGCTAATCCTAGACAATCTGGAAAGCTCAGAATAATCAGCTGAACCTTTGGCTAACGCTACGTATATCCTGGCATAGCCGAGCTAAGCCAATGCAATTTTTTCTGTGCTCGTGAAAGCGGCGCGACCATGCCAGTCATGCCGAGGGAACACCCCGTGGGGCGCGAGTCTAGTTCGGTGCGGCGCCAGGGATAAGAGAGCGTGTACGCACTTCCTAGTTGCTGGCCGTCTTCGTGGCTTATTTTTCTCCGTCGTCTGCATTCGCGTGACGGTTTGCGTCTGGCATAACGCCGCCCTGCTCGCTCTCCTAGTTTCCGGATCGCGTCGCCTTCACTGCATTCCTTTTTGCGAGTATTCCTTTTGCCCTGTCCCGGCCTTTGTGGCGGCTGTTACGCCAATTCGGCGCGTACCGAGCGGCCTTATTCTTCGGGACGGAGTGACGCGGAAGGCCCCTCCCACGCGGTGCCCGTCGGAGACGTCCTCGTCTCACTTCGCACGCTTGCCGACCCCGATCGGGCCGCTGCTTCCGCTCTGCACTCTGTGTACTGGTGCACGCATGCATGCCACACGCGTCTGCTTGCTTTTCTTTACTTATTGCTGCAGCTCCGCGGCTTCCGTCAACACAGGGACGGCCTTTGACTCCATGAACGTTGCCCGTTTAATCCTATGTATATATACGTGGAAAATGTATCCGAACGAGACGAATGGCGGCATCGCTCAGTGAATGACTCCGAGTGCGTATTGTAAGCATGACTTCGTCTCTCACTTGCCTGCGCCTTGCTCGTCCTGCCATGTAACTGCGGCTTTTGCCACGCTCTAGTTACCGTCACCCATTACCTAACGTTTAAGTGTGTGACGTGCGCCCTTGTCTTCGGCAGTCGTACAAAGCTTTAGGTATTGAGCTAGTTTGGCTGGAAAGCGACCCGGATAAAAGCGATGGGCGCACGGTTGATCGGTGCTTCTGCGACTGCACTGTCTTCTCTGTTAGAGGTTCTTGGTGCAAGCGGATATGAGGAGTCGGAAAGAGCGATCACCTCGAAAAACCGCCACAGTGCGCCGTCTTCTTTCTTCGACGCCCCATAGGCGCGCTCTTGCGTTGCACCCTCACCGCACCGCGAACTGGTGGATTCCAGTGATAGGACGTTGTGCATGCTCGAACCACGTCTTTGAGTTCTGCTCATTCTCATGATAGGATAAGGTAAAATGCCGTTCCCACGAATGTTGAAAAATGATGAGATCAAATGAAAAAAAAAAAAAAAAAACGAGTTCACTCCATGGCTTCGCGAACTCGCAGAAAATTCGTGTAATGTAAAGCGCTTGCCGACAATAGGAAGAGGAGATGTCATTGAATGGAACGTGCACGTGTTCTCAAAAGTTTGTATTCAATATTGTTCGGTTCTTGTCGGCGATTTGTTTGTCTTGCTGTATCCCAACCGAGATAGAATGAGACAATCCTGTATTGTCCGCTGGAGGCGTTCAATTTGGCTGTTACGGTGCCCTTCAGCTTGTTCTCGTGCGGTGTTGTGGACCCCAAGTCGTAGAAGGAGCTGCGTTGACGCGTAATGGGGCAGTCCCAGAGCCGCCTTTAGTGCCGTGCGGAGAAATGTGTCCACCCGGTTTCTCTCGGTTTGAGTAAGGTTATGGTATACGGTCTGGTTATTATGAGAAAAAGCCGTATGTACTTCTCACCACCACGCCTATATCGCTCAACCGAGAGGAAGCGTGGCGGCAGCTTCAGACTCATTCATTCCCCCGCCTTTCCATACTTCATCTCTTCCACCCCACACAGTATACCTCCTACTGCCCCTACTGTGGAGCGAAGCCCACAGTGTATCACTGCACCTGTGAATGTCTTTACCCACCGGTCTACACCCCCCCCCCCCCCTATTCCTTCACCCTCACATTCCTCCTGGGAGATTGCGCTGACCAGCTCAGAGCCGCAGGAGCAGCGGCGGCTGATCCAGCGGGCACGTGAAGTGGCACGAGCCAATGGGGCCCTGTACTGAGGGCTTCACCCTAGGAGGAAGAGCTCTTATCCTTGTAAAAATAAGTCTTTTTTCTGTCTCTCATGCATTTAAGCGTTGAGCTATTCCTTTATGTGAGTGAGGCTGCCATCTCCTTCGGGCATATATAGTAATAAAAACTCTACAGTTGGTAAAAGACACGTTTTCGCCGTACGCGAATGTTGACGTGCTTTTGCGAAAATAAACAGTTCAACGTTTGCGCACTACTTGTCCAGTTCCCTGTGTCGTTTGACCTTCGGGTCTTTCGCTCAGCGCAACTACATTCGGATTTACGTCCAAACAAGTGCTTGCGAAATTTGTCAAGTAATGATGTATAATTGTTGTAGTTTAACGTCCCAAAACCACGATATGAATATGGGGGACGCCGTAGTGGAAGGCTCCGGAAATTTCGACCACCTGGGATTTTTTAACGTGCACCTAAATCTAAGTACACGCGTGCCTCAAACATTTTCGCCTCCATCGAAAATGCGGCTGCAGCGGCCGGGATTCGATCCCGCGACCTGTGGGTCAGCAGTCAAGCACCATGACCACTAGACCACCGTAGCGGGTGTGAAATTTGTCAAGAACAGTGGATATTCAGGCGAGGAATGATTGGCGTTGTACTCACGTGGGTATACGAGACGGGGGTTCGATTAATGTTGCCGTAATAATGCGCTTTGTAAGTATGACACAGCAAACTGTTGTGGTATGAGGATTGGGAGAGTGCGGAGTTCATGACATGCAAGTCGCGAACGCCAGCACGCCAGCTTTCGCGTGCCTTATTGGAAGGGCTGCATGCGCGTTTGCCGTAATGGGTCAAAGCCACATAGCCGGCGAGCTATGTTGGAGGCAGCGGTATGCGACAGCTTGCGGAAGAAGGTGCACGACAAGGAAGAAGCTTTCTCTTTTAAAGACGATAGTCTTTCTTGGGGAACTTAAACGCAGAAATTTTGGTCTGTCTTTCTGTCTTTCTGTTTGTCGGCACGTCCCTCGATTCAGCCACTCGGCCAAAGTTGAACCACTTGCCCAAGGGCCAGCCGTCTTGAACTGGTATGGCTGTTCATACTTGTGAACGTTGTCGATCAAAAAGTAAATATTATGCATATCTGAGGTGCAACATCACTAGGTAAGTAATAGGTGGCGTGTTCCTTTAATAGAAAATGCATACATACGTAATTTTAAGGACCCTAGTTTCTTAAGTTGCGCTGAAAATGCATAAGAATGGAAGCTTGAGCGAGTTGGTATGCGTTCATCTTTGTTGAAACAGCGCTCACTAGACGACGACGAAGTAAAAGAAGGCACAGGACAGGCGCTGCCTGTCGTGTGCCTTCTTTTACTTCGTCGTCGTCTAGTGAGCGCTGTTTCAACAAAGCTGAAAATGCGACTGCGCTGAAATTTGCCTTCCTCCGTGCCCTTCGCACGAGCTCATTGTTGTGTTTCGGTTTCGGTTCTGTATTGCACTGTACGAATGCCATGGGTTGGTGTTGAAAAACTTTAGTTTTGAGAAGGCCAAGAAGGTGAAAAAAAATATTTAAAAAATGAAAAAGCAGCGTTGTGGGCGGCCTTCAGGCTGCCGGTTGTGGGCGCCGCTCTGGCGTTCCTGTTTTACCCAGGCGACGTGTAAATAAAAGAGTGTGTGGAGAGCACTCGTTGAGTGCGGACGTTTCTCTGCAAAGGTCTTCGCCTGCTGCTGCGCCGGGACTACCAGAACGCAACACAGCACTCATGTTTCCCGACGTATTGCCAGATGGCGTCCATATCTCACACAGCGCCTCTTCTATCGTCTTTACACGACATTTGCAGCGAAGCACGCAGATACGCGACCAATTTTTTTATCGGTATTACAGTTTCTTCTTTTGGCGACCGGGGCGGATACCCTCGGTGTCTTTTCATGGCGTCTTGCCGATGGCACGGCTCTTGGAAACGATAGACGGAGAAAATTCTTTTCCCGGGGGCCGTTGATCCCATTTACTAACCCGGATGTAAAAAAGGTCGCTCGGTTCATTTTGAGTTCAAACAAAGAACAAACAGCAATATACGCTCCCTTCATATGTGACTAAGCCTCTTATGGTGTCGCGAGCAAAGGGAAAGCAGAGAAAAGAAACGCGAACTTCCACAGGCAACGTTTCCTCATGCACGGACTAACGATTTTCGGCAACCTGCAAGAGCAACGTTTTTTTTTTTTTTTCCTGACCGCTCTCGCGTGCGCTCGCATGTTCCCATATAGGCATAGTTCATCGTATTTCGAGCTCGATATTATATATTTCTAAACTAAGCATGCACGAATGCCCTCACATTAAAGGGACCGACAACAACAAATCATAATCATATGGTGGTTTTGGGACGTTAAACCCCAGATATTATTAATAAAGGGACCGACAACGAATTTTTATGGTGCCCATTTTCTTTAACGCAACTGAAAGCTTACCGGTGAGAGTGTAACCACGGAACGGTAACGCGGAAAACGCCGTGAAACATTTGTAATCAGAATTTTTCAATCTGTGGCGAATATGAATTCGTAAAAACAAGTGACAACCCATGCTGCAAACAGGGAGCGCGAGAGCGGTTCGTGTTCGAGCGCGGCGGTTTGCTGCGCATGCGTGCACTCCGCGTGCATGCGCCGCGGCTCGACATGTTCCACTGGTTACCGCGAAGGCAGCGCTGCTTCTCACTGTGCAACTCCTTTTACCTCGTAAGCAGCGCAAAATAGAGCGGGGATAGATAATAAAATACATACTCTAATTTTCAGGACTTATTATGGCGCGCATGACAGCATGAGACTACGTGATTACGTACAGCAAAAAGTGATCGACTCCATAATCCAGCTTCAAGACTCTTCCGCTAGGCTGCGCGACATGCCGGTTTTTGTTACTTTTAAACGCGATTTAAGAAATAAATCCTACTGACAACGCGAAAAGGATGCTGGAATCTGTCACTATATTTTACTGTCTTTTCATTTTTACCAGGGGTCTAATCACACGTTGTGACCAGTTGTCGGTCCCTTTAAGATGTACCCAGCTCCCGTGTGTGGCATTTGAGAAATTGAGCGTTCGACTAAACCTTGTTGGAATCTGTGGAACTTTAGCCTGTTATTCCGCTTTCTTCGCCACAATGTTTGTGGAAGCTTTCACGTGTCGTCGGTGCTGAAAAAACGTACATGGTATGGCTGACACGAGTTCAGCAACTGTCTCTACTGCCTCCCTGTATATAGAGCTGTTGTTGTCGGTATGTGTGAGTTTCGGAGTTTCCGTTGGAATGTCACAAATGTTTGAAAACTTTCATCTCCAATGGTTGTGTACTGTATATACCGATATAGCAAATACGTATAGCGGCTGTAGTATCATGACACACGTGTGTCTCAATCTGTAGTTGTACAGACCTCCTCATGGGCGCCAATTAATGCCCGTGTCCAAGCCAAATAACTGCCCGATTTCTTCAGCAACTCTATATTCGAATTTTGTTTGTTTTTCATATCATTGTAAGCTTCTGTCTCCCTGTGTCTTATACGAATTTGTTCATAGGAAGAAATTGTTTCAACCTTTCAAAACATATCTTGTTGTGAGCAGATTTATATGCGATGGGACCCAGACGGCCCACCTTTCAGACGACTGCATGAAATTGGACGGAGGCCAGCGCAGCGGTAAGAACTATGCGTGCTGGGAAAGCTATGGTGAGGCCGCGCCGTCAAAGATGTGTGACAAACGCCGTAACAGTGCCGCATAGATATCCTGGTGCGCTGGCGCTGTGTTGCCTCTTCTTGCACGTCAAAATACAGTGCAGCAGCCGTGCAATGAACTCTGTACGTGCATGGATCGCAAATATAGTACACCGCCCTACATATGTAGATTTCGTATATCTACTACTACAATGCGGCAGTTGCGTGCACACCGCGTCTGGCTGATGGAACAACTTGCGGTCTTGTCGAATTCGGCTTCACACTCCGACGTGTAGCTTTCGCATTTCTACCGCACCATGAAACCGGTCCGGGGTGGCGTCGCGTTTGCATTGCTGTCTATTTTGTCATCGATTTTCTCTTCTGGTAGCGTCAGCAGCGATCGTGAGGCTTGATCGTATCATTTGTGCTGGTTGTAGCTCTGTCGCAGCGGCCACCGATATGACGAGGTACGGAACAGCACTGGTTTAAACCGCATCTCGTCGCAAGGCTACCGCGCGACTCCTTGCTGAGCAACATAAATTTTTGTTTCTCGCCAAAAACAAAAAACACTCCGATTAAACTTTCACAAATAAATCTCCTTTGTTTACTCTTCCCAACGAGACCAAGCGTGCATTTTGCTTGGACTGCATCACCACTCTACATGTGCCTGAACGTGGAGCATTTCACACATTTTTCAATGTTTGCGCCCCTTCCACTTCGAAACTACTCGGTCATCGACTTCAATACATTTTTGACACGCTTACTGCCAACTATCCAGCCATGTGATATAGTCCTGTTTTGTCTGTAATATTTGTAGAATTTTTAAAAAATAATCAAAATGGGCGCAGAATTGCAGCATTGCTTCACCACAAAGCACATCGTGAGACAAAGTAGTGGTCGTCAATGGGTGATAATAAGATAGTGTCATTCCTTTCCAAGTAAACAGCCGATATTTTAGGCGTTCCGTAAAGTATTGTATTTTTTAGAGTATTTTTTCGCAACCTATGTTTCACCCACTACGGCAAAATTCAAATCACTGTAACAGACAAGAAAAAATTTTTTTCCAAAAAATACTTTCCCAGGGCAAATACTGCACCGATATGAACGTCCACAATTTTTTACAATACAATTGGAGAGGGTCGAGCGCAATGTCTGGGAAGTTTGGCGTGGAATGACCCTATTATCATTCTCGACTCAAGACGTACTTGCCCTCATACCCAAACCAGGTAAACCCAAAACACTTAACCTTCGTCCTATTTCATTGACCTCGTGTCTGGGCAAGCTGTTCGAAAGTGTCATACTGCAGCGACTTGAGATGCATGTTGAAAAACAGCAGCTCATGCCCAATATGATGTTCGGCTTCCGCGCAGAGGGGTCTCGGCACAGGACATTTTTCTCATACTCAAGGAGGAAGTATTGAATCCACCCTCAAGCAGTCTGGATAACATAATCTTGGCATTGTACACAAAGCGTTTGACACTATCTCTCACGAAACGATACTGCAAGGACAGGAAGATATTCTATGTGGCCAACGCATTTACCACTATGTTCAAGCTTTTCTGCACAACCGCACTGCAACTCTCGCCATGGGTCCGATAAAATCCAACCCCTTAAGTATGCCCAATTAAGGCACACCGCAAGGCTCTGTATTGTCTCCCTTTCTTTTCAATGTCGGGCTACGCAGGCTGGCTATAGTGCTCTCTCATGAACCCCGCTTTGGCTTTGCAATGTATGCAGACCATATCACCCTTTGGACCACACAGGGTTCCTACGGGGAACACCAGGATACTCTGCAAACTGCCCTGAGTATGGTGGAAGACTACCTGGAAAAAGCCGGGATGAGGTGCGCACCGGCAAAGTCAGAATACATTCATATACGACCGTATAAGTCCCGGTCTCGCCGAGCATCTGAACTAACATTTTACTTGGGAGGATCCCCACTCAGAAGAGTGAACACCCTTTGGTTACTCGGCATGTACGATTTCAAGAAACAACGAGTGCCAAGGTAGCCCTGGATAAGTTGAGGTATACAGTAAAAAGCCTGACAGGGCTCATTAGAAGAATATATCTCCCGAGGAAAAAAATGGCCGCGTATCTGCGTGCTCCGCTGCAAATGCCGTATAAAGACGATAGAGGAGGTGCTGCCTTAGAGTTACTGTATATGCTACCTTTAGGTAGCAGAGTTGCGCATAGTTCTGGCTAGCAACCACAGCTATGCGGTGAAGTAGCACTGTGTTTGTGCAGGCGACATGCCTACCGAGTCGGCAATTGACATGTCTGGCGTGTCGAAGACCGGCGATAAATATTGACTATCGATGTCTAGTTTTAACTCAGTTCGCTGCAGTGGCATCGTCGAAAAATACAACACTTGACCCGAGGGTCAGCTTCTCCGCAATGCATGGTTGCTAGCGGCGTTTGGAAGACAGATGCGCAACTCTGCTACCTAAAGGTAGCATATACAGCAACTCTACGCTGCGTGAGATATGGACGCTATCTGGCCATACGTCGGGAAACATGAGCTTGTGCAGAGGGTTCTTCCTCCGTGGGCGTTCGTCGGCGCGCATCGCGTGGCATTTTCAGCGCAGCTTAAGAAACTAGGGCCTTTAGAATTACGTATCTATGTATTTTCTATTAAAGTAACACACCACCTAATACTTACCTAGTGATGTTGCGCCTCAGGTAAGCGTAATATTTACTTTTTGATCGACAACGTTCACAAGTATGAACAGCCGTACCAGCTCAAGATGGGTGGGCGGTAAGCAAGTGGTTCAACTTTGGCCGGGTCGCTGAATCGGGTGACAGACGGACAAACAGAAAGACAGACAGAGAGACCAAAATTTCTGCGTTTAAGTTCCCCAAGAAAGACTATCCTCTTTAATATCAGCATGACTGAACACGACAGGCTGAGGCTCGTGCAAGCACTGGTTCTGAGCCGGCTGATCTACGCCCTCCCTTTCCAGACAACCCGGAAAATGGAGCAAGAGCAAGCTGACATATTAATTCGACTTGTGACTAAAGCAGCCCTTGGACTACCTACCCAGTACAAGCACACAACACCTGCTAGCGCTGGGAGTGCACAATACCTCCGAGGAGTTGGCAGCTACCGCGCTCATCTCCCAACGAGAAAGGCTCTACGGTAGACCACAAGGGAAATTTCTCTTACAAGGACTCGGATTTCCAATCTCACCGCAATATTGGTCAGAAGCCACCGACCTATACTCTACAAAACCTCAGACAACGCATCGTGACGCAGCCCATCCCCCGCAATATGCATCCATACCACCATAAAGGACGCCGCAAAGTTCGAGGAGTACAGAAGTTGCAACGACTAAAGGACCACCCTGACGTTTACTATATTTACTATACAGACGTCAGTCCCTACCCAAAAGCCAACCAGGGCAAACTTGTCAACTCCGCAACCATACTTACCTCATCCTCCGCAGCAGCCCAGGCAACTACTATCGCTCTCATTCGAATGGCAGACCAACAGGGCATCTCTGCTTATACGTGGTCTCAGACTCTCAGGCAGCTTGTCGCACGTACCTCAAGGGCATATTACCAACAAGAGCCATCCAACTATTGGGAAGCGGACTCCTCGTTGATCACAAGATATACTGGTCTCCGGCCCATACGGGCCAGGATGGCAATGAACTAGTTCACTGCCAAGCTCGAATACTCAGCGGCCGAGCCCCACGACCACCCGCCACTGAAGAGAATATAGATGATGGGGTGACATGGAGTAGCATCCTAGACAAACAAAGATTAGATCGCCGCATCGCGGCACCAATACCTTTCCGAATCTGCACAAGCTTCACGTCATGTACCCAGAAATATATCCCAACGCATGCCCGTTGTGCGGAGATTTTTTCAACACTCACACACATAACCTACCGCTGTTCAGAGCGACCCACTACAGTCGACACAGGACATGCGCACCCAGTACACACGTGGTCGTGGGAGGCACGACTCGCTGAACGGACCTTGGGAAGCCAACTGGCGGTCTTAGGTCAGGCCCGCCGAGCCGGTATAGCCAGCCTTCGAAGTTCCCCACCCGTAATGAACCACTTTTTTTTATTACTAATAAATGTTGTCTCTCTCTACTGTGCGAAACAACGCACACTCACCACCGAATACTCGAGGAGGGACGTGACATTTTATTTCAGTGGCAGCCGAGCCATATGCTGCATTTCGTCACTGAAACCGCCGTGTTGGAGCACCAGCATGGGGGACGCGACATTTGCGATGGCACATCAATGTCGTCAAAGCATCACATGCAGGTTATTTCGTTATTCACGCACAAAGGCGTTCCTGCCACGTCGTTATCACATTAAAGCAGGTTAACCGCAACTTGTTTGTCATCAAAGCCGCCATTGTAGAGTCCCAGCTCGTTCAGAAGCTGCGTCCGCGACGTCATGTTAAGCTATATATTGTCTCGGCCCGCACTTGCTACTTGCCACTGGGACTCTGCCGTCGCGAAACAACTGTATTGTGTCGTATGTGGTTGGGCTTTGCATTTGCAAATTGTTGCTCATTCCTCATACAGTAGGCTAGCAGGGTCGCGTGAAATTATTTATAACAGGATACGGCGAAGAGAGACAGTAAAAAAAAAAAAATTGCTGACTGTAGGCACATTCCTTTATAGGTTTCCTTTTTTTGAAGTGATGTTTCGTTAACTAGCGAATGCTCCCACCTTGTTGCACTTAGCAAATGGGGGCCTCGGGGTTTCACATCCTGAGGAGAACGACACTGTTTTGAAACGGAAGAAAGGTGAGGAGATTGAGAAATCTCGTTATTGAAAAGCAGAGTAGTTAGTCAGTCGACAGCTTGTCTTCGCCTACATGCTACTTTGCAGGGAATAGGACGGAAAGGAAGAAAAGCCCTAGGAATGATCAGGACCGTTTTATTGAACCCAGTGGTCAAAAGACGCGTTGCACTTCTTTCTTTGGCCAGGTATAAATGTCGTCCTCGCCTGCATTGAGGTCGTGGTTTCTACATGCGTTTTCATTCTCTTTCTTTTTTTGTTTTTAATGTCTGCCTACAGTCGACAAAATGCAGTACAACGTATTTTGTGCATCAAGCATGGCAAGGTCAAGAAAGGAAGGGAATTTTGGAAACAGGGTCAGCGGCGTGAAAAAGAGACGAAACGATCGAAAGAGGAGGACCGTGGGTTGGCCAGCCGCGCGTGTACACTGCTATCTTAGAGCGGTGGGCGACGCACGCACCCGTCACACATTCGCCACTGTTCTCTCCCCTTGGCACGCAGATCGAACGACCGATGCAGCCAGTACGGTTAGCGTCGGGCGTCGGCGCCAATCGCGATTGATTAGGGAACCACGACAGCAGCAGCTGCGTCGCGTGCCCTGTCAGCCGGGTTTGCGTCCATTCTCTCCGGCACTGTCGATAGTCTGTTGCTTCTTGAATCGGCCTCGCTCTCGACCTCCGTTTCATCTTTATTTATTTTTTTTTTTCGCGTCGATGCGTTTTATCGTGCCCGTCTGGAGCTTCAGGAGCCATGCAGCAGTGGCGATAGGCCGGGTAACGAGCGGTCCTGCAAAAGGTCTTTTATCGAATGTTGATAGAGAGTCGTCTCCGCTGTGTACACCCCCCTACCACATGGTATAGCGTGCCCTGTGCTCCACAAAATAGGCACTGTGGGGAGGACCTGAAGGGGGTAAAGTGGTAATTTCTAGATGGGTGGGGAAAGCTGTTGGTTTGCAGTGCTCTTAGGATGCGGTCTTCACCGCCGGTAAGCTTTCTGTGCGGGGGTGGGAATATTCTTCTCTGCATCCTGTAGAGTAATGTAATCTCCTGATATGAGACTAGAGGGCTAGATTGCCAGGGTACTTCCGCACTGCCAGGGGCTCGGTTAGTGAATCCTCGAGCCGTGAGATGCGCTATCTCGTTACCTGGGACGCCTTGATGCCCTGGTGCCCACACGATCCTAATTCGTCTCCTATAGGAGGGGCCCTATGGATTATTTGCCACGAAGTTTGGTGGATTCTGCCATGCATCTAATCCATACCACACGCCTGAGCTTTGGGAGCGAGCCTTATAGCCAGCCACACCCTCGAATACCAGCGCCAGCTGATAGCGAGGGCTGTCGGCGCGGCGAAAGCCTATGGTTTCCTGGAATGGGGAGACCACTCCAAAGACGATGCCTCCAAAGATGATTTAATAGGGGGGGGGGGGGGGCGAGGAACCTTCGCCCCCCCCCCCGAAGTGGAACCCTGTGCACGCCTATGGTTAGGAACAGTAATCGCTTCCCTACTGCTTGTCTGACTTGCTCACTTTCGCTCATCGGTTCACTAGAGAACGCGCCCTTCTACTGGTCAGCGGCATCGACAGTGAGGCGCTCCAGGTCACGAAACACTCGCGTGTCTGCTGGCGCCCTGCTTAAGCTTTGCGTAGCCCGTTGTGGAGGCAAAGGAATTAAAATATCACGCTCGTTTGTTATCCTTGCTAGCTACCGCAGCTTACAAGAGGATCTGACACGCCTTCATTAGTTAATGAGGCCACCTTTTAGCCAGCCGCGTTTGGATGATGATTTCAGCGATTATTCACCCAACCGTTCATATTTTCTTGAGTAATCAATTGATACGCCGATTATTTTGTTATTAAGGAGGAGGGGCGGGGGAAAGAAGAGGTTAACAATATATGGGGGTTTCCCGTCTCAAAACTAGGATATCATTATGAGGCACGCCGTAGTGGAGGGCTCCGGAAATTCGCGGACCTCCATAGCATTTCGCCTCCATCGAAATGCGACCGCCGCAGCTGTGATTGAACCCGCGACTTTCGGGTCAGTAGCCGAGCACCGTAACCACTGTACCACCGAGGCGGGCATTACCTGATGCCAACCAGCGACGAAAAGATAGCTGTAGAATGATGATGAAAAAGTGCAGTCAGCTAAGCATTTCTGTTATGTTTTAGCAGATCGCTGCTGCTCGGTAGGCCTTGGCGAATTGCCAGATATTAAGGCGTACCAGGTGCATGTGCAGCGCGCACAAGTATTGGCTAGCGCGCGCGAAACGGAATAACGGGTGTTTTTAGCGCGCTACTAAGCCCTTCGATGTAAGCAGCAAATATATGCTAAAGGCGTCGGAACTAAGGGGTCAGGCCACGGTAAATAAAATGTATGACACGTGATATATATGTACGAAAATAGACAAGTGCTTGCCAACCTTGAAAGGCTGTTGCAAGTTCTGTGGTCTCGCGGTCATCGAGCTGTCTATCCGTGGAACGGCGGCATGTGGGTCACATGCACCACGGGCAAGCACGCTGCGATAGGCAGCTCCGCGCGTGCACTCCGAAAGAGAACGATCAGCGTTTGTAGAAACGCAGAAGACAAAAAAAAAAAAAAAAAAAAAGCTCGGACGTTTTGCGGTCGTCTGAGCGGCATTTTCGTGGACGCAACATGCAAGGGTTCGCGGAGGGCAGAGAACCGCGAATGTAGGTTGACTTTCGATGCTCCCGATTTCTCCTTCGGGGAGCGACGCCCGTCGCAACGAACGATGCTGTCAGGCCGCTTTGGCCGGCGTGGACAACGCGAAAGAAAGCAAGCTCGTGCTGCCCGCATGCATGCATGCATGCATGTTCTTTCTTTGCCGTCACCCTTAGCCCGTGTTACTTCGTTTTACTTGTCTATCCACCTATGCCGCGCCGACCCCGAAAGCGGGAGAAAATATTTTGAGGAACTGCCCTCGCCGTTTATCGAGTCACGCGGATCGGCTGCTTGCTCTTCGCGCCGGTCGCGAATCGTGGCAAGTGATCGCGAAGCCGCTTCCAGCACCATTCCTGAGCAGCGCGTCGTCTCTCCTCCTTGTACTCCCATAGATTGCGAAAGCTTGCGCTGTAGGAGAAAACGCAGACCTTGATAAAGGTGTTACAAGTAGTTACAAGTCACAAGCAAACCGTTTCTTCTGCCCCCCTGGTCCGGCCTGCGGCGGCGGGCACTAGTGCCCGTAGATGTAAAATAATCGCATTCTGAGGCGCCAGAAAGCCACTTCAAGGTGTTTCCGAGCTGTAGTCCAGCCACTTCTCAACATTTGTTATATACTTTCGTTTGCTTTAATGGATCAAGAAATACTGCGCTACGCAGGATGTGTTTCGCGTTTGAGTGGGCGGAACTGGGAGAGTTGGTTGCAGGCACGTAGCCAGGATTTTTTTTCAGGGGGGGGGGGGGGGGGCAAAGCCTAAATGTTGGAGAGAAAGTCTTTCCACGGCAAAAAGAAAAAAGAGTTGCCCAGGCATATAGAAGGCTGGACGAATTTCGGGGGGGGGCCCCCCCCCCCCCCCGCCCCTTGCCTACGTGCCTGGTTGGTTGGTTGGTTGATCCTCAGCTACTTGGCGCAACCCACCGTGGGGGATCGGCCATGAAACGGGTGGTACCTTATTTTAGAAATAAAATTGTTTTAAAATCCAAATATGTTTAGGAAACGCAGCCGCAGCTTGCGTTTTCTTTCACCTTCGTACGTTGGCAGCCCCTTTGCTCGTGGGGCATGTAATTCTTGCGTGGCAGCAGCAGTGTGCTCGAAGAATCGCAGTGAGAGGCTCTTTGTGCGTCGAGAAGACGCACCTGTTCAAACATGGCGGACTGATGCCAATATGTCCCGTGTCTTAAACACTGATGCTGTTGTTATTCCCTCTTTGCAAGTGGTGCACAACCACTGAGTGGCATCGGCCGGCAAATGGGTGGTTTGTGTTACTTCAATAGTATTTTAACTCAAGAAAACTGTCTTAAATGGGGAATAATGTGTTATGTCACGTTGTTCAAGGCGGAACGGTATTATTACATGTTTGCACGTTCCACTGTGTTTGCTCCAGCTATATCTGGGGAATGCCGCTCTAAACGTGGGGTGATCGGGTAGCACAAACGCGCTTGTACTCTCGCCGATTCGGCGCGGTGAAGCCGATTCGTGTGTGTGTGCGCGCTTTTCGCAGTATTTGAAGAAAACGCATTGGCACTCGTGCCGTAATTGTCTTTAGTGCGTATTCACATGCATCCAGAAGTGGTCTAAGAAGTTGCTCTTTGTGAAAACTTCTGCAGTAACGAGAAACCCTGGATCTGCCGTGCCTTCCTTGACGTAAAGTCTAAAGAATCGCGCAAGTTTCTTTATTTTTGCGTACCTTGAGCTCATTACGACTGTACTGTTTCTTGGGTTGTATGCCTATAATTCCAATTGTAACACTGTTGTTTACGTTTTCTATTAGTTGTACTGACAATTACAGTTTTGCTGTAAAGTTGTATAAATCGGATTATAACATAGTTAAGCCATTTCTTCCGTCAGATAACGTTGGCATTTAAGAGAAGGCCTTTCCCATATCTCATATATGGATCATTTCTGAAGTAGTAGTAGTTATAATATGGTCCCTTTATGCGATATATAGTGGAACATATCAACTGGGGTGAGGCGATATTGACCAAGAAGTGGCGCAAATAAATTAGAGTGTACCCAAAAATTAAACCGTACTTGAAGTGGTTGCGTAGTATTGAATGAATAACGACTTGGGATTATCGACTAATGAAAATGACGAAACAAAATCGGAAGAAATAAAACAAAATGTTCTATATTTCGTCAACATGCTTAGCGTGTTCTGTGTCCATAAACTGCACGACCAAGGCCTCTCCCACTGATCTCCAGTTTATTTTCTTCTGCGCGTCGATTCCATTTTGTGCTTGCGAACTTCTTAATTTCATCATCCCGCGTATACTCTCTGCCGTCCTCGGTTGCGTTTCCCATCCCTTGGTGTCCTTTCCGTTGCTCCGGTTATGCATTACGTGGACGGTTCAGATTTCTTTTTGCCTAATGTGAAGTGGAATATCGGCTACCCCTGTTTGTTCTCTGACCTACTGTGCTGTCTTCCAACCTCTTAACGTTATGCCTACAATGTTCCGTTCCATCGCACGCAGCGTGGTCCGTAGCTTTTTCTTGAGTTTCTTTGTTATCCTCCAAGATTAAGCTCCATATGTTTGTTTTTAGCAATGTGTAGATAAACAATTCGGTCTGTGACTATTTAGCACGGAACCGTCATTTGTGGCTATACGAAGGGGTCAGGGATGTCGGTTGTTGTTTTCCCCCGTGAATGGCTCACACCCACTGCGGGGTATCAGTAATAATCAAATTTGTTGATTGAAAGAAAGATAACACGACATGGTGTAATCGGCGCTTCTCACGACGGGACAAAGGAAGAGTAAAAACGAACGCCTTCGTTCGCCTTTCGTGTACTCTGTCCTTGTTCCACGCCGATTTAACCATGTTTCATGAAGCCAGTAATCAACTAGCGCATCTTAGTATCGTGAGTGATAACTAAGCGGTTTGATCATTTTGAAGTAAGTTTGAAAAACTTTCCAGCAGCTGCGCAGGCGTACAATGTCCGAACAGGAAGGCTAATAGGTTCAATCCGATTTGATTAAATTCTCTCTCTTTTTTTTATGAATACTGTATGAGAGCTGACAAAGGAAATATGATATCGTGAGAATCGGACCGCAAGGGTCCGTTCTCGCCAAGCTGTCTGCCATTTTATACAGTCGGGACCAGACACTTAGCTAAACCGTTGTAATCAGGTTTAAGTGAGAGGGCATTAACCAGGGAATGAAAATTATGTTGAACGTGCTTGCAGCGAGAGCCAGACATAACTATAAAGAATCAGCGGCGTGTTCGCGTGCACCAATGTGCGTGCTCTCAGTCACCGGCCGTACGGCTCGAGAGGGCAAATTGGCAGTTAAAACTTTCAGCGAGGTAGTTGTTGGGATCCGCAATAATGCAGTTAATACAAAATGTGCATGAATGAAAGAACTAGATGAAATAGTCCTAACCATACAGTCACACCAAGTGTGCTGCATATGAGTGCCGACTTCGTCGTGGCTGTCGGCTGCGTACGTTGACATCGGAGCGCTTTTTTTTTTTTTTAGGTGGGTCAGGGCGGCTCCGGTGCGTGCCGTATTTGTGAATATCGTTTGTGCGTCGTTGAGGCCCTTCGTTATAATAGATGCTTCGTTGCCGGTTCTTCGGGAAAGGTGACGCTACCAAATCGTCTCTCTTAGGACTCTTCTTTTTTTCCTGCTTTTCGTACGTAAGCCGCTTGTTCAGTCGATGTCGATCATGAAACTGCAAACCAACTGAGGAGCACTGACACGTCACATGCACCCACCGTTGGCTAAAGCCCCTATACGAAGGTATAGGGGCTTTAACCGTGGCAAGGTGTGCATTTTCCATCGAGGTGTACATCACCGCGTTTCCTGTCTGTCCCGCGGCCTGGGGCTTGAGTTGATATAATGCTCCAGCTAAGGGGGCTTGCCCAAGAGTCGGGCTTGAGTTGTCAGCGCGGCAAAGAAGAAAAAACGTGTTTATCAAAGCACCGACCTGGCGCGTGTTTGAGTGCAGAGTGCGCGCATATACGTCATAATTTTAAATTGCAGCAAGAATTCGTCAGAACAGTCCACGCGTTGGCAGCTGGGCGGACTAAAGAAGGGCCCACAAGAAAACTGACGTGCCTGCGCTGCCGACAGCTCCAAACGACTAGGGCCTGTTCGCCGCCGTTTTGCTGGCTTGAAGACTCGCATTTTATGACGTGCCTTGTTTAGACCAAATCAGCGTGGCGTTGTGGACCGTCTGCGCGGACCAGCATGGTAACGTGCTAGGCGGCTAGCTGCTGTTTCGAAGAAAAGCGCGATCGAGGAGCGTCTTCGACTAACGGCACACGCATCTTTCAAAGCAACCGAAAGGCAAGCATAGCTTCGCGACATGCAAAGCAGCAGCTACGAAGAGGCACGCGACTCGACTGACTCAAGCGGAATATCCACAGGGCTGGAAAAGTTGCGGTTAGCGGCCATCAAGCTTGCTGCCAAGACGGTTGAATTGCTGAATGAGCAGCGGCTATGGCGCGAGCAGCCCGCAGAAGATGGTGCGTTTTCCGAGGCGCCCGCTGCTGCGGGAGCCGCCACCACAGCCTCGGCGCCTGGGCAGGGAGGTACTCGAGATGGCCCGTCATCGTCCGAATCGGCAACGAGCGATGCCGAACTACATCAGCGACATTTCGGTAGCCAGCGACCGCATACTGTGCACCACAGTGGACACAGTGTGTCTCCGGAAGTGTTTAGCAGACTGCATGCTCTACGTGTCGCCCATGGGTGAGCGCCGATAAGGTCCCTATATTTATAAAGGTAGCGACAACTACACGCGCGCCCTCTCGAGGGGTCCAAAGAGTAGCGATAGCAGACGACGCGCCGCTCGCTTCCGTGCATATTGCGGGCGCCTGAAACCGAACTCGGTGCTCGCTTGAACCGCTAAATTATTAATATTTGTGGCTTAAGATGCTCATCAGTTATCAAACTACAAGGACAATAACTTTAACGAGCACCGGAGCACGTTGAATATTGAAATAAAACGCGTGCGTTTCCGAAGCAGATTCCGAGCGGGTTCCCCACAGCAGCAGTAATGCAGGGCATTTATTTTTTTTTCTTTGCATATTTTGACATTCAGCGCAACTTGAAGAACAGGTGGTGTTTGGGTGAGTTAAAAGTGCTTGTTTTCTAGCTTGAATAAAATAGGCAGGTAGTCAGCGTACTGCTATATTCGGAAACTTCATCGGACACCTAGCGCTCTTGTATTGCGTAGCGCAAAATACGCGCTATTATTGGTTTGACTGTGTTTGTCAGTGTTCGGAAGACTTCCCGCGGTTACACGGTATTTTTAACTAAGCTAATTTTGTTTATACTCTAAGAGGTTCACTTAGGAGATGAGGGGATATTCCTCATGCATTCCTCTCTTAGGAGAAGGGCTGATATTCCTCAAATTCAGTTGCACTGCATTTGAGGAATATCAGCAACTTGAGTACCTTTCAAGATCTAGGACATATAGCATGCCCACTAGTGCCTCGCCCATTTTAATGTTTAACTGTTTTTAACAACGTGCATTTATCCAAAGCCGTCCCCCTTTTACTATCCCCGCTGCCTCCGTGTCCCGCAGATATAAAGGTGCGTTGCAATGTTACCCAATGCCATTTCAAATAAATTTGGGGTATGTATACACGTACAGGCCCTAAAACTAGACTACAACCAGAAACGCTGTGTTAGGTGGCTTTTTGTGGAGATGCATGGAGAACAAAAGAGTACTTATTGAAAAACTGGGTTTTATTGCATGAATTCATAACAAATCTTTTCTTTGGTAGATTTTTTGTGAGCACTGATCCCCATCATTCGCTTGCAGGGTGGCTTCCGTTCCTTCTGCCTTGGCAAATCCGCAAAGATGTTCGGTGCGGCAATATGGTTTCAGTCTTTTCCTCCCAGCGTCTTGCAATATTATTTATTCGAACATGTGAAAAGCATTCTGGTCCTCTAGGGAAAACATCACGCGGAATGCTTCCACGCAGAAGTCTTAATCGATCTCGCACACAGCAGTGCGGCAAAACACGGCAAGGTGTGGCAAAAAACTAATCCCAAATGCTCATTTCCCTGTGAGCTTGTAGTGTTCAAGCCACCTCGGTGAGAAAAACAAAGGCAGCTTTATTGGATTCCGAGCAATTTAATGTTAGAAATACGGGGCGTGACTCTCCATTGACTACTGCGCACAAATCTACGGCATAAAGAATGCCGAAGCAATAATAGCGTTGCTGAGATAATGCTCATGCATATGCACGAACAAAAGCACGCCGGCCAGGCGAAAGGCTGCTTGAAGTTATAACCATTACAAAATCACTTACTTCGCATATCCGGGTGTTTTCTGTGGGCACAAATTTCTTGCGACTGATTTTCTTGGGCCTTACTTCAGCATATATTTTTGTCACCGCGAGGAACGAAAAAAAAAAAAGAAAAGCTTTTTTCTGTCCTCCGCGCGGGGAGGCAACTGAAGGCATAGAGACCCGACATACTAGCACGTCACGCTCCAAACATTAAATTCAAACGCGGAATTCCTGCGTCCACTCAACCATAGGTACATAAACGCTTCTAGTTTGCAACAACAATGCGACAGAGGCGCGTGAAGTACTCTCTACTTGCTAAAATCGCCCAACTACATGTTTGAAAACACTGCAGTGATCTGTACCTATCGCCAGCACAGCGCTGCCGCCGCTGGACCCTTTGGGCGGGGCGCGAAGGCGAAAAGGTCACGTGTCGCCAACCGACCTATCGCAGGGTGCGGCGGCTGGATCAAGACCTTTCGCTACTTTTGAAAAATAGAGGGACTTTAAGCGCTGAGCATGGTTTTTATGGGTCTTCATTGCGGATGCGATGGTTTACGCCATGCGGCCTTCACCTTCAAGTTACAGTCGCACTTCGACTGATGATTCAAGTTCATGTGGTTTTGGATTTGAAGTGTGACGCAAAAGCATGTGAACGGCAGCCTCACATCTTTTGGCAGATATATGGTGGTGAGGGGCTAGTTCGTTGCCAATTGTCATTTCAACAGCAGCACTCTTATCCATTGACACAAACCAAAATGAAATAACGCCAGCCACAAACATGGGCGCCAATCAGAGCCCATGTTTGGTGTTGTTTGTCTATCACTTCACAAGAGCACTGTCGTTGAAAAGACATCCTAACTTTGTCATTGACACATCTCAGCAGGTTGTTTGTTGATGCAGGAAATATATGTGTCTTTATGTCCTGGGAATGTCTGTTTGCTAGCTGTTCCCAGGTTATGAACTGTCCCATTATGGAAAGCTGATTTAGAACTTTGAATATTCTTTGCACCCGTTGAGGCTGGCTCTGCCCACGGCAGCAAGGATCAGATACTGCATACTCATTGAACCTCAGATATTGTGTGTGTTGTTTTTGCCTTGTAGGGCACAATCAAAGCAAATTTTCTCCCTGTCTAAATGTTGGGGGACCGATTGTGATGGCTTAGTAATCCGGGCATTATGGCATTAATAAAATGCTTTGCTGGGTGTGTTGGTTCATAGTCTAGAATAGATTTGAGCGCAAAAAGACTGGCCACAAGAAGGCAAGCCGACTGAAAGAGCACTTACTACAAACTGCTTTTATTCGGAAAAAACGTGGAAATATAAAGCTCAGTACACCACAGGTGTGCCTCTGCACACATCACCAAGGGAAAGACATGGCAGAAGTTCAGCACAAATTGCACTCAATCAACTGATACTCACTCCCCTGAAACACACTGACATTTGACTAACACAATACAGTATGTGCCTTTCTTTTTTGCATTAGCTAAGTCAGTGTGTTTGCAGGGGAGTGAGTATCAGTTGATAGAGCGCAATTTGTGCTGAACTTTTGCCATGTCTTTCACTTGGTGATTGTGTGCGCAGGTATACTGAGCTTTATATTTCCATGTTTTTTCAGAATAAAACCAGTTCATAGTGAGCGTTGGTTCAGACGTCTTGTCTTGTGTCCTGTCCTTTTGGACTAAAATCTATTCTGCATTATGACATTGCTTTCTTATGAGGCAGCCATGCTTTCTTATGAGGCAGAATGCAAATACACTCGTGCTGCATTGAGTGTGAATTAAAGAGCCCTAAGTGATGAAAATTAATTTAGAGTCCCCCCCGTGGCACGTATCCTTCTTTCAACACGTAAAACTCCTGAATAAATTATACAGCAAAGCTGTTAGTAATATGTTGGTCAGAATTTTGCGTGCCATTGACCGTTGTCTTCCACAAGCAAAAATGTGGGTTGATCTCGGAGGTAGTCCAATGCTGAGCTGACCCATCGTTCGGTATTAACCCCTTCCCTAATACAGGGGTAGAATATATAGTTTAAAACCATTGTGTTCACTCTTAACAGTGGCTGGCATGTGTGGCACAGTAACATTGCATAATTTTGTGATACTATTCTTGTACTCGGTACACTGGAATCCAGCATGTACAATAGAAAACAAGTGGAAAAGTACTCAATGCACAAAAGAAGGAAAGAGAAAACTGTGCATGTACATGGAGAATGTGAAATGTGAAATACAAGACTATGTTAGTGTATATGTGTATACAAGTTGTTTTAGTACCATACACACACAAACATCGCACTTCCTGTAACACATTTACAAAACAGCCAGAACAGCAGCAGAAGCAAGGCAAAGAAATATCATGCTACGCATATCTTGGGTCACTCCTGTTTAGGGAGTTTGTCGAACGCATTCACCAGGTAGGCAAGACTGGGCAGTTTGTGCTTGTGAAACTGAGCACAGGTGTCATGCTAGGCAAGACCCAGCAGTTTTCACCCAAGAAACTGAGCGCAACCACTAATGTCATCGAGACACTGGATTAATTTTGCAATACTGTTGTGATGGAGTGCAACAGCTTACTAGCCAGTCGTGTCAGCCAGGACGAGTGCCAATCGGTTGTTTGCTCTTTTTTTTGAAAGCATAGGTGGTGTGGTGTCATCACTGCTTTCTTCTCTAAAACACCTCTGCTTGCTCAAGTCCCTCACAGAGCCTTACTTGAGCTACTGCCTTTGCATTTCATTATTGCTACCAAAAGTTAAATGGCTTTGGAGTTCATCTTTATGTCGGCACACAGCAGCCTGAGAGTTGATAGTGGTTGTAGTTGGGGGACAACATTGCTAAACTGAATGTACATTATCTGTCAAATGATGCTGACTACAAACTGTTTAAGGCAGTTCCTCAGCCATGTCATAAGTTCTAGTGCCCTTGTGTGAGAGGACTATCGTGAGAGAACCTTGGGAGCTGCACCACACAACCAAATTAGATATAGTGTTGGAAAGGTGTGGAGTAATGTGTGTACTTTGGCAGAGGCTGTATGTACATCAGTGTTTGTATGTTTCTTTGTACATTTTTTCTCTAGCCTTCAAGTACAAGTGATGGCATAAGTTTATATATAACCTTCATTTTGACTGGGCTAGTGTGGTTTTTATAATCAAGTTGAAGGGAATGGTGTGATCTTTTAGCAGTCTTGGTGGGTGAAAATTGATAACTGACTTGGTGTAAAGAGTAACTAAATGAAATATTTGGGTATGTTTATTTTAACACAATAATTTCTTGAAGTTATTTTAATTGATTTTCCTTGTCATTGATGTTCAAGTCCATGTCCTTCACCGATATTGCCTCACTGTGAAGAGATGTTTTCTAACGCATTGTGTGCTGCATCTCGTCATTTTTGGGTGGCCTAAAAAAAAAACTAAAGCGCATCTTGGATCTAATGTGCATCCCAATTCCTTCCCATTGTAGGGAGCCCATCCTGAGTGTGGATGGGTCGAGCCACCCTGAGGGGCCTATGAGTGAGGCTGAGGTGAAGCCCTGCTCTCCGCAAGGGGGTGACGCCAACCACAACCACCCCACGACTCTCAACTTTGCTGCTGCCACAACCAACGGGAACAGCACTGCCAGCCTTTCACCACAAGCTCCCCCTGGCCAGCCCTCAGTGACCAGTGCAACGCCAGTGGATGCACCCACCCCAGTTGCCTCCACACCTGTTAGCAAGGCTGACATGGAGCTTCTTGCACGCCTCGAAGAGCAGAACAGGTGGGAACCTGAAGGCTTAGCACTGTTTCTCCCTTGCATTGCCTTTTATACTTTTCTTTATGAGAGGTCAATGTGCCTCTTGTATGCATTGGGCTTTATACTTTAAAGAAATCCTGACAGAAAATTTGTCCTGTTTTTATAATACTGTTGGGCAGTCGCCAACCTAGTAATTGCACTATGGAGCCTCATTTCACCAAGAGCACTACAAATAATTGTTACTTGTTAATCCAACCATTTCAAAACGTGTGCTAGGTCAGTGTGGATTCGGAAATGAAAACGGGCGCTATTTATCGTTGAAATGTGCTGTGGTGGTCCCATGGTGCCATATACTATGGGTGGGGTGTGGAAAGCCAAGTCCTTCAGGTCTGGACGGGACTAGACGGGAGAGCATATGCCACTGTATTTTCAAAGAGGGGCGCGTAGTAGGAAGGGCCAATTTTGTTGCTTTCAGCCGAATATGCAATCAGCATTGTATATATATACCCATTGCCTCTGTTTTCAGTAATATGTTGTCTCCTTTTTTGATGTTTGATGCCGGGCTTCGTTTGACTTCTGTTTCAAGCAGGTGATTTAAAAGGTGCTGCAATTAAATATTTGTGGCACTCTTGAGAAATTGAGGTGTTTTAGTGTGATCATGGAGTCAATGCCCGTTAAAAATATTCAAAAGTTGAACATAAAATTATTGTCATTACTTTTGTAAGTGTAACTGGAAGTGTTTCTCCACTAAGAAATAGGACTATGCTATCTGTGCTGGGAGAACCAGTTCCCCGAATGCAGCCCACAGAACATGAAATAAACACTTAATATTCACATAAATAGCTAAAGTTCTGTAGCTGTGCTGTAGCCATAGAGATTCTTCAATTACTTTTGATGTGTTCTTGTAGCTGATAGATATTTGTACCTGCCACTGTAGTTTAATGGCTAGTGTGTTCAGTGGCTAGGTTATGACAAGCATTGCCGCCATAGTGTTCCAAACGCGACAACATGCAGAAACACTCATGTGGCGCTTTTGGTTTAAGTTAAAGAAAGTCATGTGGTTGAAATTAATCCTGAGTTCCCACTATGACGTCTATCATAGTCCCATGAGTTCATCTTCATCTCCTTTAGAATATAGTGTGGTCCATTCTTAGTAGTAATAAACCTTTACCTATTCCCTAGCAGACACTGTAAAAAATCTAGGACACCACGTTGAGTTCATGCAGGAACTTCAAGTTGGTGTCTCTACTCATCATTGACTTTTGTGGCTTTTCTGGTGTACCAGTCTTCTGCTAGTGCGAAGAGTAGCGTTTTTGTTGTTTCAGAGTTGTACTTATTTCATGCAGGTAAAATACTTCTTGTTCCTTTACTGTCCCTTAATTGTAGTATACCACCATTTGTGTCCAGATATGTTGGGGCCCAAGCTTAGTGAAAAAGGATAACTCATGGACAGCTTCTACCTGCAGCCAGTAAATGTGGCATGCACGACAAGCTGCAAATCCAATTTTCCGACCATGTGCTGTGGAACGGCATGCACGATGCACCCTAAATCAAATTGTGTCACTTTTTTGTCGTGGGAAGTTATGGTCTGATATAACACAGCAGCTTCCTTTCCTGTGCGTACAGCACACTTGATTCCGATATGAGGGTTTTGAATTGATAATTAATATCTCAAATTGTGTCTGATTTTTTTTATTTCTTAAAAGTAAGTATGCCATATATTGTGGCACCCTACAACTTTTTCATACAAGCAACTGTATTGGTAATTCAGTAGTTAATTTTTGCTAATTAGTCATCTCAGTTTACTTTAGAAACAGCAAAGTATTTCCACCTTGATGTAGAGTTCGTCTGTGAAGACGACAGGTGCCTGATTGTCATAGCATTTTTATTAAAAATCTTTATTGTCCAAAAAACACCCTGTACATTGATTGTAGCTGGCTGTGTCACTAAACACATCTGCTTCTGTGCAGGCTCTTGGAATCAGACTCTAAGTCCTTGAACTCACTGACTTCAACACACTCCAGAAAGTCCTCAGACACCAGCCAGGTGTCGGTGGCATCAGGTGCAAGCCAGCAGAGTGCCGCCCTGGATGATGACTCAGAAGATACCTGGGTACTGTGGGGAAGGATGGTAAATGAGTGGGACACCTACATCAAGAAGAAGAATGCCTATGTCAAGGTCTGTTTAGCTGGTTAATTGTTATTTCTAAATATCACTGAATCGCTGGGATGTCTCTTTTTCCTACGAAGCCACACTATATTTGGTGTTCCTCTTAATTACAGCACACACTACAACAAAGACAAGAAGAGGTGAAAGCAACTGTTGACTTTCAGCAGTTCTTATTTCCAAGCATAGCATGTAAAAATACGTGTGATTTTTTTATCATGGAAGGAAATTTGGAACAGTCCAATTCGAGAAGTAGGGTGCCAAAAAAGAATTACTGCCTTTCTGCATTTTGTGTTCTCTGAGATGCACAAACAAAAAGTACAGAAACGGAGGTACATTTTTTTAGCACTATACTGTTCTGACTGTGGAAGCATCCCTGTTCATTAAATATTACAGTAACTGCAAGGTACGTTAATAATGAAACCAGAATTGTTACCAAAGCAGTGGCGATGGAGGCGAAAATGTTTTAGGCCCGTGTACTTAGCTTTAGGTGGACGTTAAAGAACCCCAGGCGGTCTAAATTTCAGGAGCCCTCCACTACGGCGTCTCTCATAATCATATCGTGGTTTTTGGACGTTAAACCCCAGATATTATTATTACCAAAGCAGTGGCTACTGCAAAGTATGGTACTGTTAGCAAGCCTTCCACCACTCTGTCACAAAAGGGCTCATCATATTTGAGATGTTTGGAAAGTGGTGCAGCCACTTAGGTTGTTTTACTTGTACGTGTTATTAGGTTCTGTAGCTTTTTTTTTTCTGTCATTTGTAAATAAGAAAATTGCATGTGTACATACAGGGTGTTTAAAAAAATATGTCCAAAATCCTCAAAAATCAGGGAAAGGCGATATTTGTTCGATGCATTCACAATAGCCTCTGTAGCCGCAGGCATATTAAGATGACTAAAGAGATCATTTGGGGCAGTAATTAAGAAAGTCAAATATATAACCTTCTAATTAGTAAAGTTAGGCAGATATGTCAAATGGAAGAATTGAAGTCCTTCATGTGAAGAACCCGTTGCAGTTTTGAGATTTTGAAAAAGCGGTCTCTACACTCGGCAACAACTTATCTTGACTTTAGGGCGAGGGCTATGGAGGCGAGGCTTCCACACTTTCGTGTTGCTCCGCGAGTAGTATGGCAGCTTGCGGCTGATTTCGGTTTTGCTCGCTCGTATCGTTAATGCGTTTAGAAATTTATATACACGAAAAATGTGTATGGGAGAGACATTTCGATTGCTCAGTGTACATTTTAGTGTCATATTACAAGTATATTCTTCTTGTAAAACTTAAACGGTGCATTTGCGGCCACACATTGAACCACTACGTCATGTACGCCATGAATGTTTACTTTGGAAAACGGGCGTGCTCAAAAGGTGGTGCTGTGTAAGAAATGGAAAGAAAAGGAAGGCATTCTTGTAAAGTGAAGAATAACTGTACTTTACCTATGACTTCTGGCAACTGTTTGAGTCTCATAATAAATAAAGCACCATTTATTTCAGCAAGGACAATGAGAAAATTATCAGCAAAGTTAAGTACTCTTGCTTGGCGCGCTAGTAGGCATGCGCTTCCGTTCTGTAGCTTCCACAGTGCTGTCAATAAAAGTTGTCGCCGAGTATAGTAATAATTTCGAATAATGAAATTCACCCTAATTCAGTATCGAAACCGAAACATAGATGCGGAAGAGCGCTACTGCCATATTCTTCTGAGATGTTCAGAATGAGTGAGCATCCTACACCTCTGTAATCGTTGTCATGAACAGTGACGTCATTCTGGTCGTCTGCTTGTAGCGCTCATCAGTTCTTTGGTTTCGGTTTCGCCGTTGAATTTAGTTTAATTTCTTTATGCCACAATAATTACTGGAGGCCGTTTTTTCTATATCTCAAAGCTGCAATCGGTTCTTTGCATGAAGAACTTCAGTTCTCCCATTTGACATAACTGCCTAACTCTGCTAATTAAAAAGCCAATTAATTTAACTTTCTTAATTATTGTCCCAAATGATGTCTTTAACAGTCTTAAGGTGCCGGCCACTACAGAAAAAGCATTTGTGAAGGCAGCAAGCAAATATTGCATTTTCCCAATTTTTGAGAATTTTGGATGCATTTTTTCAAACACTTGGTATACGGCATATATTTGTTACTATTAAAATATGAAAAAGAAACATTTGGAAGATTGAATTCGTCTTCATCATTTCCTCTGTTGAATGGAGGGTGTAGTGCAATTACTGGTAACTTGGATCACCAACTAGTCCAGTCAGAAACCACTCTGGACTGAACATGTCTTTATATCTTTTGTTGCAGTCAGGAAGAAAATTGAAATAAACTCGCATAACATAATGTAAGTTGTCAATCATAGAGAGAGGCCTTCGTCCTGCAGTGGACATAGAACAGATGATGATGGTATAACAGATGATATAACTGCTATGTTATAGCTATTAAGGGAGAAGTTATTGCGTCAGAAATAGTTTACTCATTCCCTGACCTTTCCTTCCTGTTTTTCGCCTTTGCTTATCTCTCATTTGCATGAACTGTATGTGCCTTTTTTTCATTTCCCCCAATTTAATGTGTGCAGGAACACGTTCGCAAGGGTATCCCACAACATTTCCGAGCCATTGCATGGCAGCTATTGTGCAATGCACCTACATGTGCAGCCCGTGAGCAGTACGCAGAGTACCTAAAGGCAAGCTCACCCTGTGAGAAAGTGATCCGCCGTGACATTGCACGTACTTACCCTGAGCATGAGTTCTTCCGTGACAAAGATGGTCCTGGCCAAGAGGGCCTTTTCAACGTCATGAAGGCTTACTCACTGCATGACCGAGAAGTGGGCTACTGCCAGGGGAGTGCCTTCATCGTTGGCCTATTGCTTCTACAGGTTTGTTTTTCTGCTGTCGTGTTCTTGAGAACTGTGATCGTGTTGCAGCATTGTGAACATGTTAACATAGAACCTTAATTTAATGTACTTTGTTTTGGGCTGTTCTCTTTTATTGCAGCATGCATTGTTTTCGGTTAGCCTCAAGCTCCTTGAGCTGCTTAATTTTTTTCTAGTTGTATCCTTTCTTTATTGTAATATGCATTATTTTTTGGAATGTGTATCAATTTTAATAAGTATTATATACTATTTGAATTATGCACTTGTAAGTAACCTTATTTTGTTGTAACACCTTTGGAATGGTCTTATCAGTATTCAACGTTCTGGAGGTTTTTTTCTAACATGTATTATCTGTTTGAATGCGTGCACTGTATTGTTGATTTATTGTAACACCCCTATATGGTGCCCGTATGGGCCTTTTTTTATACGTATCTAAATTTTTAAACAATATATGAAATTGCACGCATAGTTGGCAATTTCATACAATTGTAAGTTTTCACACTGCTTTCAGCAGTGTGAATAGTTTTACATGTTTTCCTAACATTCTTGTTGTTTACCATGCTGTAAATGTGCATCTCTTTAAAATAAACTTCGCTGAAAATTTAGCTGGCATTTATAAAGCTTAAAAGGCTATGCTTACACTATTATGCCCAGCAAGTTTGAGAAGCATATTCATAGCAGTGCAGCCATGACACAAGCTTGAGGCCTTCAGTGCTTATGCATAGCAAGTCATAACTTTATATTAAGAAAACCATAATATATTACTTGAAATCAAGAAAAAGAAATGGGCATGGGCAGGGCATGTAGCAAGAAGCCAAGATAACCGCTGGTCACTGAGAGTAACAGACTAGATTCCAAGAGAAGGCAAGCGTGCTAGGAAGAAGCAGAAAGTTAGGTGAGCAGATAAGATTAAAACCAGTGTCACAAGGGCACATTTGATCTCGGTCGGGCCTGATCTGGATCGAATTTCTTGATCGTGATTGGCTCCTTTATGCAAGCTGAAGAAGGGAGCCAATCACTCTTAAGAGATTGGATCCCGGTCGGCATGGCCATTGGCAGGGAGATGCAAAAGGGGCACTTTCTCCCCTCAAGCCACACCAGAGCTTGCCCCCATCCAAGTCACACCAGCACTCTCCCCCTCTCCCAGCCGCTATATGACAGGGGTTTGCACCCCTTTAGACAAAATCCTGATGACACTCATGCCGATCGGGCTTAATCGTGATCAGCAGTTCACTGTGTGACACTGGCATAAGATGTTTGCAGGCGTGACGTGGTCACAGCAAGCACAGGACTGGGTTAATTGGAGAAGCGTGGGAGTGGCCTTTGCCATGATTTGAACTTAGTCAGACTAATTATGATGATGATGTAATACTGAAATGCATGGAGTGTTTTTTCTATGAGAGCAATTAAGACTGGGAAATCGGATTTTATCTCTGAAGTGCCGCAGAAAGATTTGTTTATCTCAGAAAGTGCCATTGATATCACTACTTCTTTGAAACCATTGGGTAGATGCCTGAAGAAGAGACATTCACAGTGCTGGTGCGAATGATGCAAGACTATCGTCTGCGTGAAATATACAAGCCCAGCATGGCTGAACTGGGACTCTGTATGTACCAGCTGGAGTGCCTTGTACAGGTACTTAGGTTTTTGATACAGTTTTTCCCTTTCTCTTGCTAAGCATTTCACCTCTCTTGTAGGTACATGTGCAGGCATGTACATTCTTTTTTTTCTAATCTGAAATGGTGCATACACACATAAGCATGTCAGATCGTGTATGTGTATCCATCACATGCTGAAGCATGTCACCTCCTGGAAACATCTCCACAGCCAGGATTTATGCTGGTTTTTGTGTTCCTGTCTTCTGCTTCTCTGGTGTGAGCAATTGCTTGCATCACTCTGCATTTTTGTGAAGAGCAGTCTAACTCATCCATGCTGCATCACCCTGACATGGTTGTGTGAAGCGTGGCTCATTCAAGCTTGCTAGTTTTTAAGGATGTACAAATATTCCGAGTTTTGAATTCGAATCAAATAATAGCTAATGAAATAATTCGATTTGACTTTCGAATTCATAGTATTCGTACTTACAAATAATTCGACACAACAATTATTGAGAACATGGCCAATGTTGCAACTTAGTTACAGTGGCTAAAACTCACCTTAACATATGTTCATCTTAAAGGAGATTATATGTCATTTCCGCACATAAAAAAAAAACGTACAAGTGCATTAGAAGTTTATTAACACAGTCAATGGGCTGACTACTCACCCTCACTAGAGTCACAGCCCTCTTCACAACTTCGATACCCAGGCCCTGCTGTCTTTGAAGTGTGCCCCAATAGTATTTTTCTTGGCCTGCAAAATTCTCGGCACTTGGCATCACATGTAAAAATTTGGTCATGCGACGGCCGTCACTACCACAGCACCCATTCAGAAGCTCCAAACTTGTGCCCTGCCATGCAGTTAGTTTTTTTTTTTTTGCATAGAAAGTAGTAGCCCTCTTGAACGCTGCTGTGAACAGCTCCTTGTAGTAAATAGAAATGTGAGATGTGTGCTCCCAACTGCCCGTGGTGAAGAGTGATGCCGCCTGCCGGTGCTGTCTCATCTTATGATAAAATATCTTAAAGATCTTGTGAAAGTTATTGGATCCACAGAAGTAGAGAAATGTGAATACCACTGACCCTGTATGCAACTAAATTTATGAAATTATTTGTTGCCTTTGAATAAGATTACTGATTTCACAGTTCCTGGGCATCTACCCCTGGTTTTTCAAAACCAGTTGCTTCAATAAAACTGTTTCCTATGCTTGTGTGCAATACAAAAGATTCAGCTGATTTCCAAAAAGATGTACTGTAGTGTGTGGTGTGCATTAGAAAGGGGACTTGTTTCCTATAAGTATAAAATTGAGTTGAAGTAATTTGCTTTGCAGAAGAGCTCCTTTAGTAGTTCCAATTTGTCGTTCCTTCACATGCTGCAGTCACAGATATTTGTGGCCGCTTTTGATTAAAATGGTAGGTAACCAGTTTTCCTTCCCACTATTTCATGGGTTGTACAAGCGGAAGGTGTTTAAGCAGCTTCCTTGTCACGTGTAGTTTTTGGTTTGGTGTAACCGAGTGGTCACGTTTTTTGCACACCGGGCGCGATCAGTCTCGGTTTCAGCCTTGAAATTCAATGACAAATATCTCTAATTACGTGCAACTTTCGTGATTTCTAAAAAAAAGTATGCCATAAATTGGCACACACTACAACTTTCTAATATAAACACCTAGTACTTTCTAATATAAACACCACCCACGTAGCTTTGCTTGTGCTGTCACAGTTGTCACTGGGTCTAGGCAGCAATTTTAGTACCTATATGAATACGCACAGCCATTGTACTGTGTTGTGGCTTTATAATTTAGATCACTTACTCGAGTGCCAGTAGAGTTAGAACATCCTTGTATGTCTGCTGCACTAAAGCAGAATTTGATGCTGGACTTGGTAATTCTTGATATGTTCTATCAAGAAGTACCAGTGCAGTTGTGAAGTGTCACTTTATGAAGTCTCACTTCTCTTTTGTGTTTTGAATTTGTGTGTGTGTATGAGAACAAATGTGTTGAAGTCCTGTTGTATGTAAAAAATAAAATGTCAAATGTTGGCCAAAAAGCTGAAGGCCTTAGAGCATTGCCGTTTGAAGTAGAAGACATGCAATGATGCACATGTTCCTTGCATGTAGCATTTTTGTTGCATTTTAAGCCAGTTAGCTCAAGCATTCATTTTTATAACTGAATAATCCTTGTTCTATGATGTACAGTGTATGGTAAAATTTATTTCAGTGTACCTTTCACTGTGCTAGTGTTTTAAATTACAGCCATCCTTGTTGAGCTGTTGCAGCAGTACCATTTCATCTGATTCATGTGCATCTTCACGTGCAGGAGTTGGTGCCAGAGATCCACATGCACTTCCAGGCTCAGAGCTTCCACACATCTATGTATGCCTCATCGTGGTTTCTTACTCTGTTCACTTCCTGCTTGCCGCACACCCTAGCATGCCGAGTCATGGACCTTTTTCTCTCTGAGGTGAGGCAAGATATGATGGCTACTTGTCTTTATTGGCATTTAGTTGTCATTTGCTACTTAAGACTATGTAGAGCCGCAGTCTCAAGTAATGTTAGCTCTTTAGCAATCACTTTTTTAAAATTTTATAGGATAAAACTCACACCATCTCCCACTAAAGGGGACCATGAGGCGATGCGAAGCAGCGTTTCGGCATGTCGAGCCAGTGTTTCAGATGGGGGAGGGGAGAGGGGAGTGGAGAGGGGAGGGGAGATAGGGAAGGGGAAAGGGGGAGTGGAAGGTGGAGAGGGGTGGCGGAGGTGGAGTGGAGAGAGGAAATGGGAAAGGATGAATTGAGAGGGGAAATGGAAAAGGGGAGTGGAGAGGATTGGTTCTTTGTCTTTACTATGCTTATTTACTTGTGTGAGGTACGTGCATGTCAGGGATATATTTTTGGGAAATTGAAGTTATGCCTTGAGTTGTAAAATGAGTTCCTGAAGAAACAATGCACTTAGTAAGACATTCCAGTCTTATCTTGTCTTTTTCTGCCATTCAAACAACATCCTTAATCACTACTATGTCTGGCTCTTGTCTCATTTACCAGGCAATATCTGTGCCAAAATACTGATATTGAGGTCACTCAGTATATTTTAATCACTGTGAATTAAATGCAGATTTTCTTCTTCCTACAGGGAATGGAGATGATTTTCAGGATAGCCATAGCTATTCTTCAATTTTGCAAGGAAGACATACTCCAACTGGACATGGAAGGCATGCTAAGGGTGAGAAACTTTCCTCTAGTATACCTGCATCAACAGTCTAAAAAAATTGAAGCAAACTTCCAAAATACAGTCACACCTTGTTATGAGGAAACAGGTTCTAACAAAATTTTGGATATAATGATGTAATTATAATTCCCCTTGAAGTTCCTGTAGAAATACATGTATATTAAATCAAATTTTAGCGAAGTAAAGTTGTCAGGTCAGTGGATATATTGAACTAAATTTGCCCCTGAAAAAAAAATTTCCACACTGTCATCCTGACTACATAACTTTTTTTTTTTCATTTAGTCAGTGCTTGTACTGATACGGTGATGACAGAATAACTGACCAATGGGGACATTGGGCTTTATGTGATGGTAGTGGAAAGCAGGGACAAGGAGACTGACATATAATGTTTGCAAGGTAGATGTCTTGGCAGTCGTGTGGGCCCTCGATGAAGGGCTTTTGCTGCTTTGTTTTTTTTGGTACACATGGTGATGGCGGTATGGACTGGAGGCAACAGCAGCAGCAGTGTGGCCAGTCATCTACCTAAAGACGACTCAGCAAAAGACAATTACAAACTTCTTTGCTCCAAAGCATACTTAATCTTGTGGGACTTCGACTGTGCTGAACATTAAATAGAACATCTTTTTTTCTGAGTGATATGGGGGTAGCGATGGAAAATGTTTATAATGAATTAATGGTTGGAATGAAGGAAATTTGGATTCCTTTTTCAGCTTTGTTATAATGAAGTACTATAACTGTATATTATAGCTCTTGTGCTAATAATTTTGCACGCATGATCCGTGAAAAGCGCACTTCATGCTTAATATTATTTGTTCTGAGCTCTCCTACATGTTATCCCCTTCAGCGGCAACGTGTACAATTGTACACATCAAATATGGAGGTGCGTCACATACTGTGCATTACTTCAACTAGCTTGAAACATGATGTGCACATTTGTACACGCTTCCCGAGTGGACAACTATCACTCATTTAACGTTATTGTGCTGCGTATTGTTGCACAGGATCACTGCTTAAAGGGCCCCTCACCAGGCGACAACAAATTTTAGTTAGACACTGGAAGTGCGCGCCCAATAAAGAGCATTATGCCATGAATTTTTTTAATTGGTCCATTAGAAGCTGAGAAAACCAATGTTTTGAGGCGGCGCAAAACCATGACGCGAGGAGGCGAGCTTGAAACCCTTGCCGCTCGCCCCATGTAGCCTTCGCAAGCCAAATCTCTTCCCTGCCCTCTTCGGCACGCGAGCGGGAGGATCACATGACGCATACGCATGAACACGTCATGCGCACACAATGTCACGAGCGCATGACGTGCCCGAACCAGCCCGAGTCCCCAAGACGCGAGTGGCCTTGCGGTGGCGCTGTTTGCGCTTCATCTCTGCAAGTTATGCCGAATGCGCCCTCGCCGATCACTTGGCTTTCAACCTATTACTAAGTACGAAAATTGTGACATTTGTACGGACGCGAGACTAGCGGTGTGCCGCATGAACATCTAGTTAGACGCGGGAGGATAAATGAGCCTAATGAGCGCTGGAACGCGGTGGAAAGTTAGTTTCGTTGTAAGGGGTGGCGTCTGCACAATGCACAAAGTGCGAGAACATGAACGCATGCGAAACGGAGGTAGATGAGCCTCGCATCTCGCTGCAATTCGCAGTAAAAATTTAAAAAGAAAATGCACACATTCCGTTTGTGTGTTTTATTATTTCTGTAAAGTGTTATTCATTTATTCTAGCAACAAATTACACAAACTACATGTCGTGTCAAATAATTATCGCAGTGTCACATGCTACTGTTTGCAACGTCAAAGTACAGTCCCCTACGTAGAAGAGTGACGTCACAGCACTACCGGCTACGTAGGGCCATTCCACTGTGTACATCATCCCCTCATCCTCCGGGCGCGCGCCCACGAGAAGAAGGGCAAGCAGCTTTCAGCTTGAAATTAGAACCATTTCCGCGTCGCATGGCGTTGCAAATTTTGGCAGACGTGATCATGAACGCCCAGTGTATGCATTACGCTCGTCAGCTCAAAATTGTCAAACCAGGTGAGGAGGGGCCCTGACACAGCCATGTTTGGCGAGTCGTTCGGCGTGCCACATTCTGGGAGCCACGCTAAAGCTATAATTTTTGTTTCCTTAGGATGAAATTGCCCATGTATTTCAAGCCTGAGATTTGATTATTTTTATACAAAGATAGAACATGACTGACTTTTGAATAAATAGATGTTTTAATTAAACAGTAATTACGATTAATTACTGAAAATGCACAAATCAACGTATTACGTCTTTTTCTTTGTTGCATTGGAATATCAAGTGGCTTAGAATAAATTTGTGTAAATTTAACACATTTGCACACAAGCCATTGTAAGTCCTGTCTGAAAGGATTATATTCTATATATATTGGATGATCGTAATCTTTTTGCATGCTCTTATGTGCAGTACTTCCAAAAGGAAATGCCAAGCAAGTGTGAAACAGATCCTGATTATCTTATAAACCTGGCTCTGCAAGTGAAGTACAACAGCAAGAAGATAAAAAAGTGAGTACGGTTATCTTGAATTGCATTCTATTTCGCTCATAATTTTCTGTGTACACTAGACTCTCAGTGAACGGAAATCTATTGAACGGAATTGCTGCTTAAATGGAACAACTCTTTTGTCAAATTATTTTTTCCATGGTTTAAGGCACCAGAAATTGCTAAAATGGACTTATATTCATATAAGCTATTTCTCAAATGTAGCATCCACTGGCAGAGGCACTTGCAATGTTGGGCACTTTAAGGCGGGACCCTGCTTCGGAGACATATTTCTTTGTTTTGGAGTACATTTTTATGAAACTTTCCCAGCTTATGTATTTTTATGTCCTGATTTCAAATATGCAATTATTTTTCTAGTACACTATGCTGTTTTCAAAATATCAAATATTTCATGTATATTGTTGGGAGCAAGATTTATTTATAAATTGTAAGAGTTATAAAGCAAATCAGCATATCACAATAAGCTGGAATGAATACTGTTTGCAAAAAACAAGAATGGATGTTTTAGGCCCATTTGAACAAAAGTTATAGTACGTTGAACACTTGGCAAGTGAGCGATGTCGAGCTCGGTCAAACTGGGATCAAGCTGGGAATGTTCAACATACCATAACTTTTGTTCAAATGGGCCTAGAACATCCATTCTTGTCTTATTGCACACAGCATTGATTCCAGGTTATTGTGATAGGCTGATTTGCTTGATAACTCTCACAGTTTAGAAATAAAGCCTGCTCCTCACAATACAAAAACTAATTAATAGTTTCAAAACTACATATTGTATTAGAGCAATAATTTCATGTTTGAAATCAGCGCATAAAAATACATAAGCTGTGAAAGTTTCATAATGATACACTCAAAAACAAGAAACATGTTTCAGAAGCAGGGTCTCCCACTTTAAAGGTCAAATGAACAAGTACAGTGCATATTTTACATTCTGATAATCACGTTGGTGAAGTATTACTGTTGTACATAGCGAAAAGCTTTCATTTTATTGTATGTTCCCACAGTCGCACTCCATTTCGTGTGCGTCTGGAATTAGTTGCATTAAAGGTGTCTTGAACCACTTTCCAAGTAATCATCAAATGACCTCACTATCTGAATTGATTGCCGCAAAAATTTCTCGAATCCACCGAGAATGAGCGGAGTTACAGTGATTTGTTATACACTTAACCCTTTGTTGCGACAGCGGGACACATGTGTCCCACTTTTCCGTCTGCAGAAAATTGTTCTCCCACATCACCTGTTGCAATTAGCACAATGCTAAGTCACTTGTATGTTACCCATGTCTTCGTAATCTCGAGGAAAATTTTTTTACCACGCTTTTGAAGGGCGGAATCAGTGTTGCAATGATGTTGAATTTCGGTCAATTTTTTTTAGGTAGCTTCAGAATTTTCCTCTTCTTCAGATAGGAAGAACCTACCAATCAAAATGCCGGATAATTTCCTCTTTTTCTAGTTTTTCAGAGAGGTCATTTTAGCTTCCAGTCATCACGTGTTTTTGTTAATACCCCGGTCACACTGGCAAACTTAGTGTCCTTTTGAGCGAGTGCACTTACGCATCCAGAATGTCACTTTGGCGGCGCGCTGCTACACGAGAAAGGGAACTGTACTTTGGAAATGATCGTAACGGCAATGGGTACTTAAGCAGCACAACAGATATTTGTTATTTCAGGCAATTTTTCTTAAATCATAATGTTACAGCTTTAAACAGCCCTGAAAATAAACTTTACATACAAACGCGGCGGCTGCGACCACTGATCTCCACTTTGCATGGCGTGTGCTGGGTATGCCCCTGGCGGTCGTGGCTGTAAACTGCCTGAGAGCGTGAATAGCAGAGTAGCTTTTTGTGGTATAGTATGTTTTAATGCATAAGAATATTCCTAATAACGAAAACGGTAGTTTAAAAAATGCTGCGAATTCGGCTTCGAATAGTCACTTATTTATTCTCGAGCCACTGCTACCGAGGCTAGACACTCCGTCGCAGCGAAGTGAGTTTGGCGAACGCACTCGCCGCCAAGTGCGCTTTGCAGCGAGTGTCACTAAGCGTTCTCGTGTGACAGCGTGTGAATGACACTAGCGGCGAAGTGCACTCCCTCAAAGTGCACTTAAGTTGCCCCATGTGACAGGGGTATAAATTTGCTAAATAACTTGGTCGATAAGTGCATCAAAATGCAATCCCCTGTGAAATTGCCACGCTCATTCCTCAGCGTAATTGCGGATATTGTTGCGTGCAAATATTTTTCTTGTTATTATATACCTCCTGAAAAGTAGGCACATATTCAGGGACGACAGCCGTAGTTGACAATTTCAACAGCCAAAGCCAGGGCAGGCAAATGGAGAAAAAAATGGTTGGTGCATGCGGCGAAGTGAGCTTTACAGGAACTGACCACAGTGCTATGAAGGCTCACAAGAGGCACAGGTGCAGGTGGTGTTCTACTGCTGGAAATGAAGTCCGCACAGCTTTCTTCAGCACAACTTGAGAAGTGATACTATGCGCCACTTGCTTCGGCTGTTTCATTCGAAATGCCCGTTGATGCAATCGAGAGACAGTGGGACAGTATTTTCCCACCTCTTAAAAACACTCTTATGAGTCAGTGGGACATATATGTCCCACTTTTTTTCGGTAAACTACTGGCTTGATTTTGATGAAATTTGTTTTATACTATTTCTTTGTAGTTTATATCAATATACCAGAGCCGGTTTTTATACCACCATGTCAAAAATAGAGGCAAACCTACAAAGGGTTAAAGCACTTTTGTTTGAATTTTGTTTTAATTATCAGAAGTTTGAATTATCAGAACTGCTCGTAAATGTGATTCTGGGTAACATACGAACTTATGTTCCTATGAAACATTCAAGTGTACATGCCTGCCATCCTGAGGACCTTGAAATTCAGGAGGTTTGTAAAAGGGGGTATTTTACATGGCAGTGATCATACTGGTATTCTTTAGTATGTGCACATGCACACGTGTGTCATTAAGAGACAAAATTTGCTGTGTCCCGCGACAGCTGCTAGCTCCTTCCCAATAATAGTACGCATTTTCTCATGACACCAGTGTACTGTGGCAAAAGTTACTTAAGAATCTTTCCGCACGCAGTAAACCAAAACCAGACTGTCTCTCTCTTTTTTTTTTTTCTTCATCGATCAACACACGATTGTCATTGCGTGCAGTTTGGCTAGTTTTACCACTTTTTAGACAGGCAATCACCTTTATTTGTGATGGTTAGTGATGTAAGAATGCAAATGTTCAGCTTTCAGCAAATAAAGGCAGCAGATATTTTCCAGTAGGGACAAGCAAAAAGTATGAATTAACCAAATTGACATGATGGAGCAGCTTGAATTAAGCAGCTTTAAAATGCATTGAAAGTGTGGTGGGCCACCCCAAAATTTGAAATTTGTTTGGATTAACTAAAAGTTTGAATGATCACAAATCTACTGTATTGTTTAAACTGTGTATATTTCCAAATGGAAATATTGATACTTTCTGCGCATGTTTGCTTTTTTTATTATTTAGTATTATAATGTGCATACAATCGAATCTGAAGAGGATCACAAAATAGTACAATGTGTTAATGATTTGATATGAAATGTGTGGTTCCGAGGTCATACACTTCATTGCATGGTGGTTTTTTCTGTTGGGAGTATGCTTCACCCTATTACACAGTTGTGCTGCAGTGAAGCTTTCTAAATTTGTTATGGTGTGCAAATTAGACAATCGCTGCAGAAGCCATTTATATCTTGAGACACACACCATGCTGTTTTTTTGTTCATGGCATACAATCCTCTTAACCCTTTGAGGGTCGAATTTTTTCATGAAATCCAGTCCAAAAATGTGTAATTTTTTTATTGCTGAAATAAATTCTTCAGACGATTCTATTTAAGAAAAAAATTGTCTAAAATTTTTTTTCGTGACCGTAAAGTGACGAGAAAATCATTTTTGTTTTTACATACACATGCACGCAACCGGCGCGCGCTTCCATAGCGTAAGCGAACTGCGTCAGTGAGCGCACGGAAGAAAACTCTATGGTTGTGCGGCCGTCCGGAAAGCAAAACGAGTGAAAAATTTACAGTAATCCTTCGCCTTATCGCCAACAAGACGTAGTTAATTTTTCGAGACCACAAAACAGGAAACGCAATCGCGGCGGTGTCGTTCGTGTAATTTAGCGCCGCACGGAAACAGATGTATTCGCGCCCCGGGGTGCAATAAACGAGAGAGTAACAAGCGGTCACCCTTTGAGAGATTAGAAACCAAACAGCCATCAGCTTTGCGGGCGCAAGAAGCGAAAACAACCCGAAGGACGAAATCGGAACCAGCTGCACCGCGTGCGCGCGTTCCGATGCCCAACTGAACGCCGCCGTGCCGCTTTGGAAAGCAAAAAAAAAAAAAAAAAAAGAAAGAAAGAGATACATCGGTGCATTAAAAAAAATTCCACGTATTCCCGAAACGTGGCAGCACATTCCAAGCAAGAGAAATGATCAAAGAAGGCGCGCGTTTGAAACCAACCACTCCACGGGCGCGCTCGGTTGCGCAAGCAATAGCCGGCGCGCCGTTTTGCGAAGCATAAAAAAAGGAACAACAGAGAGACATCGGTGCATGAAAAAAATTCCACGTATTTCCGAAGCATGGCAGCACTTGCAAAGCAAGAGAAATGATCGAAAAAGGCGCGCACTTTAAACCAGCTGCACCGCGAACGCACTCGGATGGGCAAGCGATAGCCGGCGCACCGTTTTGGGAAGCAAAATAAAAATACAACGCAGAGACATTGGCGCATGAAAAAAATTTCACGTATTCCCGAAGTGTGGAAGCATAGGCCAAGCGAGAGAAATGATCGAAAAAGGCGCGCGTTTCAACAATAAACGCTATGCCGTACATGTACGACGAAAACCCTTTGGTACCAGGAAGCTTCTGCCGTACATGTACGGCGAAAACCCTCAAGGGGTTAAGATTCAGTGTCATGTTTATGGTGTATGCCGAAAGAGTGCTGTTTCGTGAACATAGTATATCTAGTGCTGTGAGAAATGATCATGTTACCATTAGCAGAAGAGCGCTTGCAGGGGTTTGATATATTGCACTTGCATTTGATATATTGATACTGGCAGTGTACATTTTGAATATGTAAATAGAACAGTGCTATACTATTGCATGGGATATCTGAGGAGATCTTACAACTGTTCGATCTAGATAATAATTCTACCTGGGTTTAATAACTCTGAGAAATGGAGCTTTGTGTTGGAGACAACAAGGTTCGCATGTTTCACTGTGATGTAGTTATGAAAGTTCTGCATATTGTGAGAGTGGCATGCTGATGAGGGTAATCAGTGCATTGGTGTATCCTCATTGATCTCTCATTTTGCTCTTTCTTTTCAGGCTAGAAAAAGAGTACACAGCGCTTAAGGTTAAGGAGCATGAAGAAATGATTGAGCTGAGGGTAAGTATACAAGACGAGCACCCACAATAGCATAAAGGTCGGTTGAAAAAGCCCTAAACTGCATTGAGTAGAAAAAGCTTGCTGCCAAGGATAACTTGTAAAGGGGTACCTGGAAAATGTTCTATGTAACGGCTTCGAGGGATACCATTTAAGTGATGCCCTATCTACAGTTGCTGAGTGGATAGAAAAATCTTGTTTCAAAATTGTAACAGAAATGGCTATATCTCCTAAATGTAAGATTATGTGTTCAATTTGATGCCGATTCTCACAGTCTTCTAAGGCTTATAAGTCAACCCACTGCAGTAAAACATTGTAACAATAGGTTTCCATCATATTGATGGGATTTGACCTTGCATAAGTACCTATTCTTTAGTGGTTTACAGATGGACTGTGAATTTCATTAGAAAGCATTTCTTTGCTGCTGATAGAGGCTTTTTCAAAAGCCTTTTATTTCTTTTGTGTTTGTGTGCATGTGCGTGTATGTGCGCATGCATGTATATTGGAACTATGGCAACTGTTACTGAATTCACCACATTGTATGTTGGCACTGCCTTTACTAATGCAGCCGTATGTGCAGTATTCTCTACCTGACACTCCAGCTTGCACTTTTTTTGATGTGCTTAGTCTGCTTTCATACTTCTTGCTCCATTGCAAAGTGTCATCTTACACTCCAGCACACTTTCTAAAATGGAACAATTGGCTGGGGCACATTTAATGTCTGTTTAAGTAGAAAAAAATTCACACCTTTACGTGAACAGGTTTTCAAGAACTGTGTCACTTTCTGCAGACATTCTCGAAACGTTTTCAATTGCTTGATTGATAATTTACCAGTATTCTTTCGCGTGCCATCTTTCTGTCCATTTTTCTGAGTTCTGTACTTTTTGATTGAAGGAACTTCAAGATTTAGAAATTCTTCTAAATTTTACCACATATTTTAAAATGTTTTTCCTTCTGTGCATCTAAATGACTGTTGTCTGTCTGGTTTTGTTGACCCCTGATGCATTTGATAATTCATCACACGAGGACAATTGATATTACTTTGATATGTTCAACACAAATACAGCCAACGACCAAGTTTTCGTTACACCTACAATTAAATGCTTAGTTGTAATTTTTTTTATAGTTTAATCTACCCTCCTTGGAGCAGTGCAGGTTTATGCCATGGGCTTATTCATAGACTGTACCCGTTTTTTGGGAGGATTGCGTGTCCCCACCTATATTCCTAGTGTTTCGATGTTACGGCACCCGGATTACAATACGCAGTGACTATTCTGTGGTCCAGACCACAGAATAGAGTGCAGCTTTATTCTGTGGACCACACAATAAACTTGCGCACTGTGGGCTGTGCAGAAATGTTCTGTAGCCCAAGCAGCCCACCTCTCTTGACGATGGTTTTCTGTCACAAATTGTGAGGGTTCATTCTCTGGTCTGGTCCACAGAACAGGCACTGTTAATGCCCTCAGAAGGAACTGAACCCACCCCATGAAGACTTCGATTTTTTAACGCTCGAGCTCCCTTGACGGCAGCTTCTCTCGCGAATCTCAATATGTGCTTGCCGTTTTGTGAATCGCTATTGAAGACGCGTATGCGTGAAAGGTTGCAATGTTTTGACATATGCCAGTATTGATGTCAGCCGCAGATAAACTTGTTATTGTGAACGGAAGCAGCAAAACGAAGGCATATAATGATAACAAATGACAGCGGTTCTAAAATTTCGTGAACCTGATCTATCGCGTGCGGAACACTAAAGTCACTTTCACCACAGTACGTTTGTGTTATGTGAAAAAAGTGCTCTAACATTTGCACGGGAGACTCGGAATTTTGAGCAATCCTTCTGAATGAGCGCGGCCATAAATCACCCGTAAAAGAACGCTAACGCCACCGCGAAAAGAAAACAATAATAACAAATGACAGCATGTATAAAATTTTCTGGCCTTGATCCATCGAGTACGCAACGCTTAAGCTACTTTCGTCACAGTAGACCTGTGTCAAGCAAAAAAAAAAGCGTTATAAGATTGGCGAGAACCTACTAGTTGTCGCTGGACACAGCACACTGTCACTTAATTAGATACACTTGCACGCGCCGTATAATTACGAGTACTTGTATGATCGTCAACGTCTGAAAACTTTACAGAAACAGCTAAAGTAGCCCCTTGGCAATCTCAGTGCACTTTTTTTGCACGACATTAATACACTGCGGTGAAAGTGAGTGAAGTGTGTCCTGACGCGAGAGATCAGGGCCAGAGTAATGTCGCCCTTTGTCGTTATGATTCCCTTCTCACGGTGGAGTTGACGCTGTTCTGTGGCTGTGTTCGCACAGTCGGGGGGGGTCGCTCAAAATTTGAGTCTCCCGTGTAGATCTTAGTGCACATTTTCTTTTTGCATGACACAAATGTACTGTGGTGAAAGTGACTTAAGTGTTCCGCACTCGATAGATCAGGTCCAGAAATTTTTAAAACCGCTGTCATTTGTTATTATACGCCTTCTTTTTGCTGCTTCAATTCACGACAAATTTACCTGCTTTGGCATGTCAGACCAGCAAGCATGCCAAAGGTGGGCTTCGCCTTCGTATCTCGAACCTTTCACGCATAAGCGTCTTCCATCTCGCGTACTATGCCCAGAAATGGCCTCCTTGGTCCGGACTTATTTGACTTATTCACAAAGCTGTGAGCGAATATTGCGATTCGCGAGAGACGCTGTCGTCAAGAGAGGAGGGCGCAGTGCTTATTCTGTGAATTAGACCACAGAATAAACCCTACCAATTTGTGAGAGAAACTCGTCTTCAAGAGAGGTGGGCTGTTTGGGCTACAGCGATGTCTGGTGCGCACGGTCCACAGCACAAGTCTCTTTGGTGTGGTCCGGTGGTCTAGTTCACAGAGCAAAGCTGCAGTTTACCCTGTGGTCTGGTCCACAGAATAGATTGGAACTCTATTCTGTGGTCTGGTGCGCAGAAACCGTTGTCAAGAGAGGTGGGCTGCTTGGGCTACAGAACATTTCTGCACAGCCCACAGCGCGCAAGTTTATTGTGTGGTCCACAGAATAAAGCTGCACTGTATTCTGTGGTCTGGACCACAAAATAGTCACTGCGATTACAATACAGTTTTTGTTGTCCTCTCAAAGTCATAAAATTGTGGTTCCACTGTCTGTTGAAAAAGTATTTCAGGCCCCTTTTGGTATTACTGTCCTACTGCCTTTAGTGCTACTCTTGGTTGTTACTTGCTATTCAGCAACTGGAAAAACACCAAATTGGTTACTGCACAATGCACACATGGAAGACAGAACTGTGCTGCACAGAGCATGCACTATGTAATGCCCCGTATGTATGCCCCCCAGTTCTCCTTGTGTAATGTAGACTTGCAAACAATTCTATGCAACTCAGCCATTGGACCACTGGAAGCTGCGATAGTTTCACTTTATTACCACGGTCTTCCTTTGTGACAGCACTGAAATTTCATTGAAATCACAAGCACACTTTGTTATATTCAGGTTACAAATACATAGTGTTTTATGAAAATGAAGTTATAAAAATTTGATTTTTCTGTTATATTGAGAATTTCGTTATACATTTGAACCCCTTTATAAGAGACACTTATGTAGCACACATTTGGGTATATAAATGCGTAAACAAGGAGTGGGTCTCGAGCCGACGTTCCGACAGGTGGACTTGTCTTCTTCAAGGCTGTTGCAGCCTTGAAGAAGACAAGTCCACTTGTCGAAACGTCGGCTCGAGCACCCACCCCCTGTTTACAGTTCTTTTCATCGCAAGCTTCCATCTTCCACTTCCTGCCGTTTTTTACTTTCGGGTATAAGACACACCAGTGTGCCTACATTGAAATAGGGGTTGATCAGAAACTGAAAACGTAGTGCCCTGCTTATGAGAGACACCTCATGTAGGGGACGAGAGCTGCTCCCTGGTGTGTGTCTTTTACAAAGGGGTTCAGTTGTATTGAAATTTGTTACATTGAGGTTTAATTAACTGTAGTCCCTCTAGTACTTTGGATATGGTTTCACTACGCTGCTAATACTAGTATGATACAGTAGAACCCCGCTGTTACATTCCTCACTGCTGCGTTTTCCCGGCTGTTACGTCGTTTTCCGCCGGTCCCGGCATAGCTCCCATAGGATACAATGTATTGGAATCCCCGCTGTTACGTCGTAACTGTCGGACCGTTCCCGTATGATACGTCGCGAAGTGCGCTCGGAGCCGACCGAGTGACTACCGAAGAGAGCGGCCATGGTGCATTTTCACGCAGCTTGGCCTGGTTGGACCGTAATATTAGCCACATGAGAGACGCAAGCAACAGGATCTTTCAATTGATGCAAACAAAAGCATGGCCTTCGAGATTCGCATTGCAAAGATGGCGTCTATGACGTAAATGCTCGCAAAAGCAAGGCCTTCGAGATTGGCATTTACTATTGACAAAAGCATAGCCTTTGAGATTTGTATTGCACAAACGTGGCGTCTATGACGTAATTGCTCGCGAAAGCAAGGCCTTCGAGATTAGCATTCACTTCTGCCATCGCGTTGGCGTAGACTCATCATCATCTTTATTTGCCGGAGGACGGGAGGAGTTCTAGCTGGTTGGAGCTCGCATGGTCGTGCGCGGTTTGCGGTCGGACTCACCGCGCTGGTCGTGATTGCGTGTGCTTAGTTCTTTCATGCCTACAGCTGTTGGTGTTAAAAAAATCACATACGTTGATTACATTTCTGGGGATGAGGCCGTCCCCAGCTCCGCGTTTCTATCCGTCGACTAGATCGCGGCTGAGCGCGCCAATTTTCGTGCTGCTCGTGAGCATTGAAATAAAATTCTGTACCACTACATATTTTGTCGTTTTTCCTGTTTTTCGGCTCTTACGTTTCCCGTCTCTTACGTTTATTTCCTACGGTCCCTTCAAAAACGTATCAGCGGGGTTCTACTGTACTATATTATATTGTTAGCCACTTAACATCTTGAACCGTTTTTCTTCATGCAAAGTATTGGTAGTGCTGAAGGAAATTTGGCTTGTGTGGAGGGGGGGGGGGGGCTAACATTCACTAATCTGATATATATGGAGTAGTGCACAAAAGACACATTCACACACACACATCAGGAAGGTGCAAACACAAGCATTGGTGTTTGTATGCGTGAATGTGCATTTTGTGTGCTGCTTTATTAATATCATGGCTTACCAACTAGCTCATCAACATATACACCAATCCTTGTCACAGTGCTTTTACTCTTAGAAGTTGATTCTGTAGTACTGTTATATTGATTTAACCTGCCATTCTGTTTCTTTTTTGTCTTCAGAGGCTTCGTACAGAGAACAGGCTTCTAAGACAAAGGATAGAACACCTCGAGCAGGTAAGACCTGCAATGAAGTTGTTTTGCATTTCATCATTTCTCTACTAAATGTTGGGTAGTAAAGGTTTGGCATTGTTTTGGGACAATGGAAAATTACTGCAGTTCTTCAGGAGAGTGCATGCCATGTTTGACTTGGTATCAAAGGACAATAAAAGGCAGCATTGGTGCATATAAGTTAGCATGCTGCTGTCATTAGTAATTGCTCAAATGGCTACTTGTAAAGTAGCTCAGCAGGCTGATAGCCATTTTCCTCTGCCTAGCGTTACTTGGCACATTTTGTTAAGGAAATTAATGTAATCAGATTCATGTAACTAGACAGACCTGGCATGTGGCCCTGCATTTGTGAAAAACTTGGAAACAAAAGTTGAGTTAAAATAGGTTTGGCTGTGTATTCTTAAGCATTGCCAAGGACTTCACCATGTTTTCAGAGCTGCTTAAGCAAAGTGTTCACACTGTGTCCTGGGGTTAGCTCTTGGAGGACATTCCAGTGACATATGTTCTAGCTATTTCAGCAGCCAGAGTAGAAAGACTGGTGGAGCTCTATTATGAAATCTGTGTGGCATATAGCCCTGATTCAACAGCTGGAGCTAGAAGTTCAGTTTACTTCATGGCCAATTTCTTTGGGTAGCTTCTTTCCAAGTCCATGTTGCAGTCTGCAAATTAGTGTATGGAGGCTTGTTGTGTTCCAGGTGACATGTTGGTGACAAATGCATTGCTCATTATTAAGCTTGAGAAACCTGGAAAGCACTAAAGCGCATAAAGTCAACATCTTGATAAAACAATGAATAGTAGGTCAGTAAGTTTAATAAGTTAACTGTGGCATCTACTTAAAGTGTATGGTGTGAATGTCTGTTAAATTAATTTATTGCTCATTTTATAACACTAACAAGCACTGAAGAACTGTATTAAATTATTTGTTTATAGCTTCTACAAAATTCTGGTTTCACATGTAACACATTAACGGAACAGGACAAGGCAGTCACCACTATTTTTTTCCTTTCTGCCTCTTCATTACCAAGTACATTGTTATGGGAAGGTGGTTGTGGTTTGCCTGCCAAGTTGAATTTACTGCAATGATAAAGTTTAGCTGGACACTCCTGCCAAACTTGGGCATGGTATTGTCTTGTGCAGGAGAGCTCTGCACTGGCTGACCGTCTGATTCAAGGCCAAGTAGTGCGGGCTCAGGAAGCGGAAGACAACTACATCATCAAGCGGGAACTTGCTGCCCTTCGTCAGCAAGAGCTTACTGTGCAGCAGGAGCTGCAGAAAGCCAACAACCAAATCAAGGAGCTTCACCAAGTACATAATTTCCTTTGTTTCTTGCTTGTTTTTTTCCATTGTTTTCATTTATGAAACATACTCCTGTGCCTATTCTCCCTGTCAATATAAAAAGCTGGCTTCCTCTGTCTTCATATTTTCATATCTATTCCTGGGATGATGGTCGAGGTGACATGGCATAGGTCCAAAAGTTTAATAGACATGTGCTCAGGTTCTAGCATGTGCAGGTTCCATTTGCTGTTTTCGTACTATGTCAACGGTCAGCTTGGTAATCGTTAATGCGTCAAACAAGGAAAACAGCTAGCTAAAGCTTGTCTTTTCTGGGGCCAGAAAACATTTGTTGGAAATTCTCGTATTGTTTAAGTATTTCTTGCTAGATGGTGCCGTAAATGTTGCATCAAATGAGACTAAAAGAATAATTGTTTAGCCCAGATAGAAGACGGGAGCTTTTCCTTACTTTGTGAAGGTAATGGAAATATTCACAGATGAATCTGTTTGGAAAGTAGAGCACGTTATAGGTGGATATTTGGACTTTGGGAATCAAGAAAGAATGCACTCCGTGATCTGCTTCTCTGTCAGCAATGTACGTATGTCCAAGAAGCTAGGCCAATCTTTATCTCTGGCCCTTTAGAGTGTTAAGTTGTAGAGCTGTGCGAATAGCAAAATTTTGGGTGCGAAGCGAATTCGAATCTTGAAGTGTGAGTGCGAATCGAATAGAATATTTTTCCAATATTTCTCGAATGTTTCTAGAATATTTTTTTAATACTTTGAAGCAAAATTGCAGAAAGAAAAGTTAGAGAGGATTCCTAAGCATATTCTTATGAGATAGCAAGATGAAAGTATTTCTTTTCACTAGGTTGATGAAGCACTGGTGGGGTGGTGTTTCATAGTTGACTTGATCAAGAATGAAGCAATGTAGGGGCCGAATTCTATTTATGTACATGATTTGGTGCAACCAAAGTTTTCGGACTTCCTGCTCAAATTTCAGGTCCAAAATAGCATTAATTGAGCCCCCAATCTGCCACATCTTTCATCTCCATGGTGGAACCAACGTTTTCTTGAGTTCATACATTTGCGACCGTAGCAGATCTTGAAAGGCAGCTTTGCTGCAAACCGGGGTGTGATGAGGTGAAGCATACTGAAAATCTAGGGACCACTTCCAATCGGTCGTTGACTGTCTCTTGGCAAAGTTCGACCGTAACGGAGCTTGAAAGGCAGCTTTGCCGCAATACCGGGGTGTGATGAGGTGAAGCATATTGAAAATCTGAAGGGGTCACTTTCAATCGGACGTTGACTGTATTTGTTTTTGGGAAGTTCGAATAGTTTGAATAGTAAAATTCTAGTGCGAATCAAATCGAATAGCAAGCACTATTTGAAAAATATTCGAAATTTCGAATATTCGCACACCCCTAGTGTTAACGCAATAAGTTGTTTAACGGTACCAAAATATCATAGCACATAGAAAGTTATCGGGGACACTGGACAGTTAATGAAGATGTATTAATTAGTGTCACATTTAAAGGGGCCCTGCAACACTTTTCGAGCATGCTCAAAAAGCGCTGCCGATCGGTAGTCGAGGCTCCCGAGAACACGCGAGCCAAATATTATAGCGATGCGCATGGCCTGGAATTTACAATAAGTTCTCAAAGACAGCTGAAAATCGCTCCCTCTTCTCTTGACAAATGATGTATTAGTCCGCAAAATATGACGCGATTGTCGGCAGTTCCACCATTGGCTGATGGTATAATCACGATAACACCCTCATTATTACTTTCGTTGTTAATTTTGAGTTCAATAAGTAGATAATATGTATGTTTATATTCTGTTATCGCGTTAAAAACACCGAACAAACATTAATATTAGCACTTCCGGTCTCACCGACAGCTCGTCTGCTCGTAGTTGCGTGGTTCCGTTTTCTTCGCCATGCGCAGTGCCGAAAACGTGAATATTTCTGTGCTTTTGACCATCGCCGGTTGCCGTTGAGAGTGGCAGCCGTTCGAGTGTTGCCTCGTCAGCTGGGAACTGCATCGTTGGCACGTTCTCACGACCGACCGAGGCAGCCGTGCAGCATGTCTCCGATAACAGTGCTGGCGTCCAGTAATGGCGGCGCTTCGGGGTCGTCTGCCAGTGCCGTCTTACGAGGCGGTGTATCGGAGTATGGGCCGAAACCGATCTCAGCTGTCATTCGTTCCAAACGAGCGCGCAGGTTTGCTACCATGGTTGGCAGAGCGATGAAAACACTACGGCGTTCGAGGTGCACACCCAACATTACCAAACCGACGCGCAGTTTTCAAGCACGCGCGATACACATCGGCTCCGCTCGACGAGAACGACGCAAGCCGACCGGAAGTGGCGGCACAGACCACGTAGTTGCGCCCAGACGTCAGAGAGAAAAAAATGAAGAAAAAATTTCCGCCGGCGCTCTTGGGCGGAGCCTCGCTCGTCTGCGCTCCCTCCCTCGAGTCGCTGCCTAGCTCTCCGCGCGCTCGCGGCGTTGAGTTGAGGGAGAAAGCTGCAGAACGTGATCTCTATAATTTGGTAACACCACTTAGACTTGACGGATTCGAAAAATTTTTGCAGCATATGACTCGTGAAAAGTCATACGTCAATAATGAGACTATTCCAATAAAACTAAGAAAGGTGTTGCAGGGCCCCTTTAAGGGAAATGTGGACACTCTTGGTAAAACTGGAATCATCAACATTAAATTCATGTTAAACCAAAACCTGAACATGCATTAGGCTATTAATGATAATCAAAAACCACGCATAAACAAAGGGGGAACATATTAAAGGAACATACAAGCACCAACATACATCTTCTATATACATTTGTCCATATTTATGCACCGTTTTAGACCAGTGTGAATAAGCAACCAGCCCGAGTTACTGCGTTTCTGAAGTTCATGAATTAGGAATGTCTCATCAATTCCAAACATGAGCCATTCAAAATTTTTCTCACACCTAAATGAAACACAGCTTGTGTGTATACAGTAGTCCTTATAAGCTGCCTATTACATACCTCATTCTGGTGTGGCAGTATGCAAGACCACATCTCCAGACATGGCGTGTTTAGGTAACACTGGCATTGCTTCTTTTATTTCAGGCACAGACACAGCCGTCATCACTGGACAGCCAGACAGAGGATCTGCTGAAGTCACTGCAAGATGAATTGGTGGCTGTGAAGCTGCGCGAAGCTGAAGGTCAGGAGACTATGCGTGGCCTTCGCCAAAGGATACACGAGCTTGAAGAGGTATTGTTATCCTGCCCCTCTTATTCTCTTCTGAAAGCTGGTGTCCGTCTTAGTGATACATGCATGCTACTGTTTTGTGTCCTAGTACACACTGATGATATTGACATTTGATGACATTTAATTATGAAAGACTGATTAGTTGTGACTTGCCATCTGATTGATGGACTATTGGATTACAATGTACACTGCTTCTTTTCACGTAGCAGTGGAAGCATGTTCCTTGACATGCAATGATAAACACACCAAATTGAGTGTTGATGCACGGCACGCGTGCCGCATAATACTGAGCTACGCTGCATTGCAATGGTTAAATAGTGTGCAATACGATGTGCCAAGATTGCCGCATGCCACACTTCAGCCGCCTGCTCTGCCTCTCCGCCACTCCGAAGGCGAGGACATCATTGAGGTGCACTCTTTCCTTGCAGCTGCTGCCGGAAAACACGATGCTCCGCTTCGGCGGCCGCTCTCCGCCGCATGGCGTGCAGTTTGAAAAATGCGTTCGCAAAAACCATGTATAGTTCAACCCTGTGACCAGCTGGCACCATCAGAAGTTTCAATTTATTGCCTTGTATTCCTCTGTAGTAGCGATGCTTCACATTTAAATCTCGAATAAGCACGCTTCATTACACTGAGGCAAAAAATACTTGGTGTTTCATGGACATCAGGTTTTAGAAACTGAAATACTTTGTTATATTGAGAATTTCATTATATTAAAGTTCGTTATGTCAAGGTTTAACTGTATTTTCCGCTGTCGTAATTTTTTTATTACAGTGAGTGGTCTTCTGTTGAGAAGTTAATATTTAAAAGTAGTGATTTATCTTTTATGTCATCCTTTCTAGGACAACAAGCGTCTAAGGGAAGCGACACCAAATGATAGCGTGGCAACTCTACAGGAAGAATTGATAGCGGTAAAATTGCGTGAAGCTGAAGCTAACCTGTCCATGAAAGAGCTTAGACAAAAAGTCGCCGACTTGCAAGCTGCATGGGAGGTATGTATGGCATTAGCTATTATCACAATTTGTTACACCTGTGTATGTTATTCTGTAGTAAATAAGCTAAAGGGGCATGTATTTCAGGATAGTCACTTGTAACAACTAAGAAAAGGCTTGCAAAGGTTGTATTTGTGACCCATCTCCCTACTGTGGCCTTAGTGAATATCCTGAGTGCTCACATTTCTGCATAAATTTGAGTTTGTTCAGTGCTTTTGTGCTGCTCTTTGGCAACTTATTTGAGGTGCCTGATAATGTAGAATTGTGCATTTTATGTATTCAAAAGGTAGAACTGATTGCTGTGTTTAATTAACTACACATAATGGCTGAAAATACTTAGGTGTCCTGGCTATGTTACTTATTGTGCCATTGGGTTAAGTGTGTGGAAATGTGAATTAACTGTGGTCATTTCTTTATGTAGAAGCATCGCTCGGAAAACCCCCATCAGTCGGACAACCAGTCGACACCGTCACGATGGAGTGGAAATAAGTCACAAGTGAACCAGCTTCAGGAAGAACTGATGACTGCTCGGCTCAAGGAAGCTGATGCTACTGCTGAGCTGCGAGAACTGCGCCAAAGAGTCATGGAGCTTGAGACCCAAGTGAGTTTTATGTGTAAACATAGGGGGATCAGATAACCTCTCAGAAGTGCATATTTTAGATGGTGCCATAGACTGACTTTATCTGACATTGGTGCACACTACTTGTGGCTCTCTCTTAGTGATGACAGAAAACACCTGTTGGGGAAGCATCTTGCCTTGAGATTTTGAGGGAGGTTGAACTATAAGTAGATTTGCAGTAAAGTTACTTGCTTTTGTTTGTCATGGTATTTTTGGTCCATTCCACTACATATAAATGGCACCTTTCACTGGTCCATGGTAGTGCATGGCCAGCATAGGTCAGCACTGCATGCTAGCATTCATTCATATGCACTCAGTTATTTTTTCCAGGCTTTGCACTTGCTCACTTCCACACTTGCACCTACACACACTTGCCAAGTAATTCATGTTCACAGTCACGCCTACTAACTCTCACAGGTACTCAATTATGTTCATACTCGCGTTTGCTCTGCTCACTTATGGGCACTCACTCGCATTCGTACTCTCAACTCGCACTGGTAGCTACCCCCTCACCTCGTTACTCATGTTTATACACACCAGTTATGTTGTACTTATCCCTGTTCACACTCACACCTGCTTATACTCATAGGTACATATACTGTTCATATTCATGTCCACTTAGACACACCACCGCTCACTCATACTCACTTGCACTCACCGGCACTCGCTGATGTTCATGCCCTTTTCCTCTACAATCTCCAAGACGCATTTTCATCATCATATCAATTCATTCTCATGGACACTCACTCACTTTCATACCAATTCAGACTCGCTCATCCTTGCTCATACTACTCATTTTCACCCATATTCTCCGACTCCCACTCACGTTTGTACTCATGCCAACTGACACCAACCCACACTTGCTCCTGCTTATACTAGGGAGAACTAACACTCTATGGCGCTCACTCAGGTCCACTCACTCACGCTCACAAATTACTGTCAGTGTACTTAAGAATCAGCGTCATGATCTTTGCACACCATGCGTTCTGCCTGTACCTCTACCCACTTTGTCCTAGCTAGGTTTATATCTGGCCTCATTATGATGACTCTGTAGCAGTCTTCAAACAAAAACTTGGCAGTCCTAAAGAGAGAAAAGCAGAAACACTGAAACATTTAAAACTGTTAAAAAGAAAAACAACAGGTTTTGAAGGTAAAAGGTCAGTCTCCTATCAAGATTTAAACCTGGGCCCATGACATGATGAACAAGTATCGTGCCTCGACGGCATATCAGGCATGTAGTAATAGTAAGTGCGCCTAAGCAAGTAGGTGGTCTGTTACACTTGTACGCACTTGATATCAATCCAGTTAAACAAAACGTACAAGTGGGCTAGTTGCTTGCAGTCTTGGGCAGTAACTAGTTACTAGTAACGTGTTACCGGTAACTAGTTATTTTTTTCAGTAACTTATTACTAGAGACCGGATTTTAGGCAAATACCTATTTTGTTCCTTGCACTCCTATCGTGCCATTTTGATATATGGGCGTGAATTAGAGGTTAAGAAGGGCTTTTATAGTGTTTTTATAGTGCCTATAAATGCCTATTTTTGTCGTTCATGCCTGAATGCTTATAAATGCCTTAAATGCCTATTTTTAAGATTGGCGCTTATATGAACGCTATTTAGCCTCAAGTTTCGCTCCCGGGTGCTGTTTGAGACCGTTATTCATGTTACCGCGTAAGATTGACTGTTTCGAACTATGGGGTTCGACCTAGTCACCTAGTTCAACCAACTCCCGGAAACAACCGCTAGAAGCAGTTAAACGGGACACGCCAGCAAGCATTCGCCACCGCGCTGACATGGCCCGAGCAGTTGGCGAATAATGCGAAACAGCAGAGAGCCGTCAGCGGAAAGGAGAGTGAAGAGCAAAAAAAGAAAGAAAAATGTGATGTGCACACAGCTTTTGTTTTGTTTGTAATTTACTTTTTAAGGTGTTCCCTGCAATAGCGTAGCCAGAAATTTTTTCCGGGGGAGGGACAGTGGGCAACCATTCTTTATATATGTTTGTGCATGCGATTGTATGTGTGCGTGTATATACACACACGCAAAACTGAGAAGTTTCGGAGGGGGGAAGCTGAACCCTTCCCCCCCTCCTCCCCCCACCTGGCTACGCCAGTGGTTCACTGCCAGGGGAGAAATTGGCTCTACGCAATTCGACCCGGCCAATAGGAGGAATCCTTCCCTTCTGGTCTTTTAGCAATCTGGCTGTCTGCTCCTGCTCTACACTTCTCAATCATGCTGAAAAGACACTCAGGAGTGTGTCGATTTGACAGTGGACACTTGACTCACTCTGCAGAACACAGCAGTGTGAACCGTGCGGGACAAAACACACTATGTTCAAATGTTGGTTCCTTTGTGCCATCTTAAGCAATACAGTAGAACCCCGCTGTTACGTTCCTCACTGCTGCGTTTTCCCGGCTGTTACGTCGTTTTCCGCCGGTCCCGGCATAGCTCCCATAGGATACATTGTATTGGGAACCCCGCTGTTACGTCGTAACTGTCGGACCGTTCCCGTATGATACGTCGCGAAGTGCGCTCGGAGCCGACCGAGTGACTACCAAAGAGATCCGCCGTGGTGCATTTTCACGCAGCTTGGCCTCGTTTGACCGTAATATTAGCCGCATGAGAGGCGCAAGCAACAGAATCTTTCAATTGATGCAAACAAAAGCATGGCCTTCGAGATTCAAATTGCAAAGATGGCGTCTATGACGTCACTGCTCGCGAAAGCAAGGCCTTCGAGATTGGCATTTACTATTGACAAAAGCATAGCCTTTGAGATTTGTATTGCACAAACATGGCGTGTATGACGTAATTGCATGCGAAAGCAAGGCCTTCGATATTGGCATTCACTTCTGCCATCGCGTTGGCGTAGACTCATCATCATCTTTATTTGTCGGAGAGCGGGAGGAGTTCGAGCTGGTTGGAGCTCGCACGGTCGGCGTGCGGTTCGCGGTCGGACTCGCCGCGCCGGTCGTGATTGCGTGTGCTTAGTTCTATCATGCCTACAGCTGTTGGTGTTAAAAAAATCACATACGTTGATTACATTTCTGTGGATGAGGCCGTCCTAAGCTCCGCGTTTCTATTCATTGACTAGATCGCAGCTGAGCGCGCCAATTTTCGTGCTGCTCGTAAGAATTGAAATAAAATTCTGTACCACTGAATATTTTGCCGTTTTTCCTGTTTTTCGGCTCTTACGTTTCCCGTCTCTTACGTTTATTTCCTACGGTCCCTTCAAAAACGTATCAGCGGGGTTCTACTGTAACATTTTTGTTTTCCTTCTTAGATAGAGGTTACGCACGTCTTCGTTTGAAATTATTTGCATTTATGTGAAAGTTTATTGTGCCTTTATTTACGATATTGGGGGCCTAAAACGTTGTTTTGCCTGCCTATTTTCAGTGCCTAAAACGAGCTTTTTAGTGCCTAAAAATCCGGCCTCTACTTATAAGTGTAACACTATTACTTCTTTATGCAGTAACTGTAACGGGAAATGCAGTTACAGTTACTTCTGTTTTTATAAAAAATTATCCAGCAGCAATACTCCTTAAAGGCCAATGTTAAAAACGCTTTCAACTTTTTTGAACTTTCTTCTTTACCATATCCTCTCCACCGTTCAACTTTCCACAATAGGGCTACCCTTGCAGTTTAGTAGAGGAGGCCGAGGATTATCTTTCCTGCAGAAGACCGAGGTCGGAGGTTGGTCTTTAATGGAATTGAAGTTTCCTTGTAAATTACATGTCGCAAATCAATCATGTTGCAAGTGAACAGGTTGCCAAGTTCACGTCCTTTTTCGTTTTCTTTTCTTTTTTTGTTTTGTTTTTGGCATATATGTTCTTTTTGTCACTTGAGCTTCTAGCTCTGTTCTTGGTGTACCGGTTGAGCATTAGCATGCCAAGTTTATAGTCTCCTTCGTCCGAGGCTCCGAGCTAATCGTGTTTCACTGGCGGCTAGAAAGCAGCAGCGCGCGAAACAGCTGAGAGCCAGCAGTACCGTGAACTAGCAAAGCAATTTTCTAAAACCTCTGTGGAACTGATTGTAAAAGGTTTACTCCGACTTAGCACAATTATTAATAAATTGACATGGACGTTTCACCTCCTATGCAGGTGGCATCCTCAGTATACACTGGCAACAAAAGAAAAAAAAAAGAAAACAATTGGGAGACGCTTAAGCTTCACCTTTAAGAGTTTAACGCGATAGCGACATCCTGCCCCTAGTGCGTACTTCGACCACTTAGTGCATACTTCTTATTGTATGTTGTCTGAGAAGTTCAGATTGTGCATTACTGCAATGTAATTGACAAAGTACAAAGTGGTCGCATAGCCACAGCACGCTGAGCTTTGGTGTCTGCCTTCTCTGCCTCTGTCTTGCTTGGCTGCCCTCATTGTCGTGCGCCACTTGATGCTGATGCCCCACTAAAACTCGCCGACGAGGAAGGCACCGCAGTGTGGTTGGCGCTTTTAGATGACACAGAATCCATCACAAGCATGTCAAGAACCCGGTGGCGTGAGAGAACGTCTGTGCGCATGACATTTTTTTCGAAGTATGAATGCACCCACTACGTGCGGGTAACAGAATGCACGTACTAAGGTGTGCCCTTATGTAATGGGTAGCGTGATTAAACCAGGAGCAATTATGCATGAGAAACTTTTCCGAAGCTGTGATGCACCCACTACGTGGTCGGGTATGCACACAGTAATTTGTGTGCCTTTTGTAATGGGCGGCTGGCTTTAAACCACCAAGTCGTTATGATATTCACATGATGTGACGCCCGATGGCAATGTATGCTTGTACCACGCAATATTACTGTGATATTACATCTCATACTGTGACACCTGTATACAGGACGCATATGTTTGTGAAGCATGAAAATTACTTTCAGTGCAGTTCCAAGCTGAAGCGTGGCTGTGTGGTAGAACATCCGCTTGCCACGCAGACGGCCTGGGTTCGATTTTCGTCCGGACCCAACGTTTTTATTATTTATTTTATTCGCAGCTTTCTCGGTTTTTCGGTCACGGAGAAGATGGTTTTTCGCTCACAGCCAACAATGCCGTCACCAACGCCGACACCGGAATTTCTGCGAAACGAGCTCTTCAACGCTGTCGCGTTAAAAAATGAGTGCAGGTCAACCAGTCCACTAGTCACACATGTCCTTGTAAACGTCTGGTGGGGGGCCGCGGTTGTTGTTGCAAGCCAATGCGTGGCGGCGAATGAACCATGATTCCAAGAGTTTTCTGTCACCCCCAACTTCGTTCATGAGCCAGCGTCGTCCCATTGTTTGGGTCAAAGTTATGCCCTGTTGTCCAGCAGTGTTCAACAAGCTCAGTCTTAGAACGAGTGCATGGGTTGCTTTAGCAACATCCGGCTTGTGTTCTTGAAGCGTCTTTGATCCTTTCCTGCCTGTTTTGCCTATGCAAGTCACGTCGCAATCCTTACGTCGTACTTGTAGATGACCCCACTCTGATCGTCTGCAGGTGTGTGGTCTTCGGGTTTCGTGAGCACATGTCCCAAGGAGAGCGTTGCGCCCAGCGGATGCAAAACACTCCGAACAGGGTCTGATACATTGTGAACATGGAATAGACACAATGGACATCGTCCTCACTCGTGACGCACTGCTCGTTCCTCTTTGCATGCACTTCTGGGCATTGCCGTCGTTCCAGTGCATCAACCATTTTTTCCACTCCTAGTATCCTAGGGCGTTTATTAATGCGACAAAATGAGGCGTGCACAACGAGTGCTTGTGTTGCGCCCCTTTGTAGGTTTCCTTAGTCTAGGCTTTTATCACTTGCAATTTTGACGGCCCGCATGCCTTTGTACATTTTTATTAAATAAATTCTACCATTTGGTTTGTGATCTTTTACTTATTTCATACAGTATTGGAAAAGTAACAATGTTACTTTTTCACAGTAACTGTAACTGTAACAAGTTACTTTTGGAAACTCTGTAACTGTAACACTGTTACTTTTTGCCTGTAACGTGCCCATGACTTGTTGCTTGAGTAGCATCTTGAAAACTGCCCAGATTGGGTGCTGCATCGTTGTGCGTCTAAGAGAAGGCCAGACGTCAATCAAATAATCTGAGATGTTGCATTTAGCCACTCAACGTAGAGAATGTGGATGTTATACCATGTTAAATGAAAGAGTTTGTCTTCAAGAGCTACAGTCAGCTAACTCGAGAGCTAGTTGCAGCCTACGATATGAGAAAAAGAGGAAATGTTTGTATAAGCTGCCCATTTTTTTCTTGCTCTGCAGTAAAAGAAAACGTTCATTTCGCGATAGTTTGACCACATGACTTTGCAATACTTGCCTTCAGTTTTTTGTCCTTCCTGATTTAATACACATGTGCAACCACTCCCCCGTTTCGCACATTAATATTGCTGTTGCCTTTAAAAAAATCTCACTTACAAACGCCTTGTCCTGTTGTTTTTGTTCACGAACATTAACCATTATGCTAAAATAGTTTCAAAGTCAGTCCTGTGGTGCTGTAAATAACAGGCTGAAACCACGTGTCTTGGGCCGTTAAAAATCAGTCTCTGGAAGAGAGTGCTGTTCACAGAGGAGGCCAAACAGAAAAAATTATGGCATGCTGTAGCTGATGGTGTCAGACTGAATTTTGACACCATGATTCCAGTATCGTGGTGCTGCTATTACAACATGACAACCGACGTCGGGGAATAAAGATTACGGAAAAAAAAAAACTTGCATTACGTTTCGGCGAATATGGCACTCACTGTGCAACTAAACATAATGGAAATCTAAACAAGCACACAGGACGATAGAGACTTGAAATGATCAACAGTAGTCAAACAAGAGATTTCTTGAGAGCAAATGGTACAACAAGGGGACTTGCCATGCACTTCTTCATGTTGAAAAATTGGCTCCCAAGACATCTCTCATTTGACTACTGTTAGTAATGCAAATAATAAAGCTTAAAACAAGCAGGAACATCCAAGAATCGTGACCACGTTTAGCATTTCTGTTGTATTTGTTGCCATTACTGCAGAACCAAGTCAGCCTGAACCAAATCCGCCGTCAAGCAGACGAAATTGCAAAGTATCAGCAAATGTCAGACAAGGTCTCTGAGAAGGAGCGTGAGTTGCATTCTCTTGTCCAGGATGAGGCACGCAAGATCACAAACCTGGAATCACAGGCAAGTTCTTTTGGCCTTTACCATTGAAGCCTATTCAAAAGACAATTTGTGAGGAAAAAGTACACAAGAAAGTCCATAAGGTTAAATGATTTTGTGTATCATATCAGTGAACGATGGTTCTCATCTCTTATGTATGGCATGTGTGTGTGTGTACGTGTGTGTATATCTTGTTTTCTGCTTGCCGTAGATGAAAGAAGAGAGGATGAATGCTCGGATTCGGGAAGTGGAGCACACCCAAATCATTGCAGAGATGAAGCAGAAAATCTCTTCCCTTGAGATCAAGGTGATTGTTTGGCTTTACTTAATAGATACTCATGGGCTAGTTTTTGACGAGCCATGATATTCATTAAGCTGTGTACTTAAATAACAGCCCCATTCATGTGCACATGAAAGAGATACACACAAGCATGGACTCTTGTGTCTCTTGTTTAGGTACAGTGCTTCATCAATATCTTGTTTGTGTCACTTGTTTGGTTTGTTTTTGTTAATCTATACCACTGTGCTCACTGAAAAATTTTAAAAATAACGAAATATGGCTTTTAAAAAATTCTGAAATCAGCTAAATTCATGCGTTGATCAGAGACATACTTAGCACGTAAATTTTATCGCATCTGAGTAGCATGTAGCTATCAAACAATAAAATTGAAAAACAATTTTTTTTTTGCTAAAAGTAGTAAGATATACTATAAATTAAAAATATTGGCAAGTTTTCTTTCTGATCAGCTATAACATACGAATGTATACTACACCATGCTTTGCTTAATCTTGCTTTTTAGAAAGTGTCTGTATAAGACCTTATAGGGAACAAGGCATCACTCAACTGTGTATGTGTTGTTCACGGCAGTTCATACCAGTGCTGATCGAGTGACCAGCCATCTTGCAGTTTGGCTTCATAAGAAAAAAAAAAAGCAGAAGTCTGTTATGGTTGGTGTGCTCTACAGCACCCTTACTGTACTGAATAACATGTACAGCACTTTCTCAGATGCTGCTCTTTTGGTTGGGCATGTAATATGAAGCAACAGCAAAAATAAGTATACCTGAAAAGACACTGGAGCCATAGTATTGCTAGAACTTGCCCGCCTCTACAGACTGCACACAATGTAGCTATTCAGGCTTTCTCCGACTAAAGCAGTGCCAACTGCTGTCGCACTCACCCACACATTTTGACATAACAAGCTTCACCATGTGTACTTTGATCAATTCACCACACTAGGTCACATTGCAGAGCAGTCAACTTATGTTAGCAATTCACTCGTTTTGTGTTTGCATTGCATCTCCTTAAGAATCAAGAGCTGCTTACTGCTGGTCAACTGAGAGGCAGCACCGAATCTGAAGAAGTGAAAGAACTTCAGGATAAGGTGTCAGACTTGAAGGCTGAGGTGAGTTCTTTCTTGGTCAAGCAATTTGTCATTGTAAAACCGCAAATGGCTCTTAATTCTTTCCTTGCAATGGCACTATGTATCGATCAGTGGTGAAAAATGTCTTTGAAAGTGCAGTTTGAAAAAAACTGTCACACTCCACACCGTGTAGCGCCATCTTGGTGATTGTTCACAAACTATAGTTGCCGTTTCTGCACAATTCGCATTTTCATTGCTTGGCGGGGATTTTTACAGAGCATGTGAACTCAAAGGTTGAAGCGCACATGAGCTGCATGATGGCATCGACATCTGAAACTGTGCGCAGTCGAAAAAAAGCTAAAGGAAGCAGTTCCACTTGGTCCCTACAGCAATCTCTTGGGGTTTTCAAGCAGTGATTACTTGGACGACGATGTTGCTTAGTCAGACTTTAGTTCAGATGAGTTAGTTACTTATATGGGTTTGTTAATTTTTGTTAAGCATTTTGTAATTACTGTTTGTTTCTTGAATTATACCCCTGAAGCGAGAATCTAGTATTGTCATTTAGGTATATGAAACTATGCTGTAAATTATTATTCTTTTTCTGAAATTTTTTTTATGTTGGACCAACCAAGGCTTTAATATTTCACTGTGTGTCATATAATATTTCTTCGCTCTAGTAGTACTTGATTTATGGTTATAAATCTTTAAATAAAGATTATCAAGTAATCTTGAACCAATCTGTGTATTTGGAAGTTTGATTAGAAAATTTTTGCCGGAGATATTACTTCTTTAAGATTTCTTTCATTTTTTATTTTTTTACAAATCTTTAGAGCAGACAAATTGTTTGTGTAGCTTGTTAAAATAAATTCCATTTGAAAGTATATTTATTTACCTTCACTTTGATATACTATTATATGGCACTGTAAACCCAGTAGCTGTTGCACAAAAAATTCCTAACTCAAACATACAAAATACAGCCAATTTCCTCGTGGTAAGGAAAGAGTTAAATACACTAGGCGCTGACCATGAAGATGAACACTGCTTAGCGAAGTCTGTATATTAATATTAATATCAGTAGTATCGCATATTTTATGCCAGCACATAATTTCTCATTCTAAATTTTCTTCCTTTCTCTCACTTGGGCCCCTGAATAATGCTAGTGCATTATTGCCAAGCTCAATTTCTGGTAAGATTTAAAAGCAGGTTTGCAATGTTCTGTCATATTCCTCATGAAATACATTATGCCAGCACATAATTTTCTGAATGATAAATATCTTTTTGTCCAAAGAATTCAAGCAGTGCTTTAGCACACATCACATATTTGACTTTTAATGACTTTTGGTGACTTTTGAACTGTTACATTGGTGGGTGTCATGAAAGCAGACAGTGGAAGTTCAGCTTATTGATGTGTGGTGACAGGCATTATTTATTGTCAAGTGGGCCACCAACTTTCATGGATAAACTTGATGCTCTTTCATTTTTTAATTTTCCTTAACTACTCAACCATACCTATGGTGATTATTTCATGGGACACTGCAAATACGTATTTGGTTTTCTTGATATTCACTGCTTGGTGATGTGGAGATGGAAACCAGATGCTGATATGTTCCATTTTTGCAATGTTTTCAGTTTTGTCTCGGCAGGACATTACTTATAATTGTAGAATGTAGGCTGTCACTGCTACATAGTTCAAACCTATATATGTAATCCTTATTGCATTTCCTTGGTTTACCACTTTTGCTAGCACTAATTGCATTAAAGCAGCTGCGATAATTTTTCCTGCCTGTCATTACTGTGTTCATTGACGGCATTGTTTTGATTTTCTTACGTAGTTCTCTTCTTTGAAGTTGGCTCAGACTTGCAATGTATACACAGTTAGAACGTTTTATAATCATTGAGGGGCATCATTTTAGTTACTGCAGGTGCCCTTGCATACTGTTATGCTGTTAACCTCATAGCGTACCCATTCCATCTAACTTGGTGTACAAATGTACATTTTAGTCACAACAGATTGGTAAAAGACTTTCAACCAAACAAGTTTGCCAAAATCAGGTGACAAGTTCTTTAAATGAGTTCTATCAATGCACACATGTAGAAGTTATGTATGTGTTTTCTGGAATACAGCTGAACCCGGATATGTCTAATTAGTGTTCTTTTTATCTAACAGTTGTAACGTCTCCTTGGAAAACACATGCAAAAGTGTACAACCATACAACACATATTTGAATGCTCTTTCACCTCCAAGTTCAGTATACCGAACGCTGCATTGTACTGCACTCCTTCAAGTGCCATTTTTTAAACTGCCCAAGCACACATGGGTGATCGGAAATATTCATACCAACCCACCATGGCATCTTAGTGGCTATGGCATTGTGCTGCTAAGCATGAGGGTGCAGTTTCAATACCTGGCCCCAGCGGCCACATGTCACTGGGAGCGAGATGGAGGAATACCCGTGTACATAGATTAAAGTGCACGTAAAAGAACCAGAACTGGTCAGAATGAACCTGGAGTCCCCCACTATGGCATGCCTGATAAGTACTATATTGCAGTTTCGGCACGTAAAACTTCAGAATTAAGTTTATTTAAATATTCGGTTGACAACGCAACATCGTTGCTGTCAAACAGTGCAATTAATATGAAGAGCAGTGCAAGCCATAGAAAAGAAGTTGGCAAAGTGCATACCTCAAAGTGCGGATGACTCATGCTGCAAGTATTTTATCAACTCTTCATACCGATGAATTTGCCTTAGCTTCAACACAACATAGCTGTTTAATGTGGTGAAGACCACTAACATCGGAGAGAACTAGAAGTAAGAAAACAACACCTGTCATGGGTACTTTGATACAATGCATGGCTGCCGTCGCAACAAATCTTTGAGATACTGGTGAGCGGGATTCATGGCCATTCGTGCCTCTTCAGATACGGTAACATGCTGTTCCTGTCTGAGTCTAACGATTCCTCACCAAACAGCTACTTCATGCTCAGAGGGTAGCTGCACTTCTTTGTCACTGTGAGAATCTGGCAAAACTTCCAAATACAGATGTTTCCTTCCTTTTGTTAGAGTTATCAACAGTATGCGTGTATACAGGAAGTAGCTTGACTGCAGCACTTGAGGAGTGCTTGTTTCAGCATGGACAAGCCCAGCTCATTTACTGTAGGGAAAGGGTTAAGAGAGTCTCCGAAATGTGCAGAGCTTTCAGACAAGCTTCAGATATGCATATATTATATTTTGAATTTTTGATACATCAAACTTTTGCTATTCCCCTTTAGTTCTACATATACAGGTTCTACTCTATTACATGAGTAATGCTGAATGCAACCATTGTTTCGTTTGTTTGTATTCTACCGATTTTTGTGATTTGAAACTGGCTGTGTATTTCTAAAATTTGAAGTGCTCGTAAAGGTTTTAATGCAATTTAATCACTTTGTCCTGAAATATAACTTTGTTCTTGGGGCATATACAGTTTGCTTAGTTCACACTTTATTGTATGAAACTGATGAGATGCAGCAAAGGAACTGATGGTTGCCATGTCATCTGTAGGTAAACCAAGGGAATGCAGCACTAACACTGCCACATGTTGTAGCCATCACCAAAGCTAATTTGCAAATGGTCCCAAATGTGTTTATCCCCATCCATTTTTGCAGAAGTTCCGCTTAGAGCTGCCCTCCCCGATCTTGCCAAGCTTGTTGCACCCGTCGCCACTCACCCCCATGGGGTGGGACTCTGGGCTGGGACTTGAGCAACTCTAGAACGCGCTGCCTCTCACTCTCACACTGCTCTCTCTCTCTCTGCCACGCAAGTAAAAGGTGATCTCTGCTTGCTCATACTAATGCTCTAAAAGAAAAAAAATACCTGCTTGCTAGTCAATTACCGGCCCTGCTTTTGCTTTGCCTGCGTATTTATTTGGGTGCACTCATGGCCAGTGAGATGCCTTTGGCTTTGGGGCTGTGTCATCACTGCATGATTTCCCTTTTTATGCTTGCAGTGCACTAACCTTTTTTTTTTTTTGCTGCTACTTTGCTATTTCACCAGTGCAGCGACGCTGTTCATAAAGTTCAGCAGTATCACAATTTACATTTCATAGCGTTAAAAAGTTTTGCATATTATACACACAACAAATGCACATGGTTCATTCATGCACATAAAAAGAAATGTAGTAAACTTACAGATGTGTAAATAGCACTTCTGTCATTACAGTATCACTAACTGACAACTGCCATGTTAGTAACCAAGGAGAGGGGGGGATTCCAACTCTTGGTCGCTGAATTAGCTTCATCTTATTTTATTAACTAAGACATATACATGAACAAATACCTATAGGTTCTGTTCTTTAGTATGTTTATTGTTTAGTATTTTAATTGTTCAGTCTTTTTCTTGAACATCTCTTGTATTACTATGCGTCAAACATCTCAGATATGTAGTACACGGTGTAGTAAAACCAGAGCTATTTTTTGTGCATTCTAGTATAAAGAGCATTCCTCTACACATGTCCTTGTTAGAGGAACCGAGTAAAGAATAGGCAGTTTATACTGCAATACTAGTTACAAGATATGTATAGTTTCATATAAGACTGTTGCTTAGCCTATTTAAAACACTGCAGAAGCAAGAAACATACCATGCTATGCACACAAAAAAGGAATTAACAATATACATTTAAAGCTCGTTAATTCAAATTTTTTTGGGACCGAGAAAAATTTTTGAATCAACCAAATGGCTGAATTAATGGATGAAAAAAAAAAACATGCATCGACATACTTATACTTCACAAAGCAATCAAGGATGGTGGACTGCTTTCCCACAGCAATTAATGTGGATATATTTTTCTAAATCCTTCAAGGTGCTCGGAAACTTTCATGTTGTTTGCAGTGCCCAAACAATATTCTTCTAGCACCATGAGGGCCTCCACGACTTCCAGAGTGAGAGAGCCAGGGCTTCTCCTCCCATGGCTCCTTTTCCTCCTCGGAATCTTTTTTCTCTTTGCCGAGCACATCCCTGACAATCTCATCATCATAGGGATGCCAGCTATAACAACACCATCATTCATATCGGTGTAACCGGCGAGTGTCATCGCATCATGCAAAATGCCTCTAAAGTTCTGATGGTCATCTGCATTTTTGTGTGGTGAAAGTTCAGCCACGAGGGCATCAAAGGACTGAGGCACAATGAAGCCAATGTGTTTTAAAAAGTTAGTGATGACTTGTGCAGTGGTGCTTTTCCAAATGTGTAGCAAGAATGTGAACTGTGTTTAGAAGGCTCATGTTGTACTGTTTGCCTGCTTTATGGCACTGGAGCATATGTTTCAACACATCTGCATGGTATTTCGTTTTTACATAAAGGATTATGCCATGGTCCAGAGGTTGAAGGGCCGACATGTTTGGTGGGAAAAAAATCAACTGTAATGTTGTTGATTCTGGTGGCACTGTCATGTGCACTGCAGTTATTGAGCATGAATACTACTTTGCGATTCTTGGCAGAAAAGTGACCAAGTTTTTTACCCAGCCTCGAAGAATTTCCAACATCATTCAGGCCTTCTACTGGAGGGCCACAGATAATCTTGAAACACCGTGGCTTTTTAGCTTTTCCAATTACGAGAACTGTCAAATGCTCTGTCCACATTATGTTGGCTAAAAATTTGGTCACTCATTCCACACATCATTTGGCATACCAATTTTTTCACCTTCAAATGCCTGAAGGCTTATTTTCTTTTTGATTTTTCATGCACATGCTCAGTGCACTTATTTTTCTGCCACACTTCCTAAGGATCTTTCCGGGTGAGCCCGCCCTTCAGGGCTCGTGATATCTCCACTTCGGTAGCGAATTCCTTTGCCTTGTACTTGGGCTCCTTCGCCAGCGTTGCCATCAGGGGAGAGTGTGGTGATATGGGCTAACAGGAAAAAGCCCAATCACCAAAGCTGATAAATGAGCCGTCGTTCAATGCAACATCCCTCGATAAACAGCTATAACACACTAGTTCCAGCAAAGTGAGAAAATGGCACTGCTGAGATGTCTAACATGCAAGAAGAGTGCCTATCCAGCTGGAAGTCAAGCCAAGTTGATAACTGATGTTCATGGCAATGCTGCATTCCTGTTTCAGTTTTGAACCGTATTCTCTTTATTTTCATTTTTATTTTCGAGCCTCGGTAGCTGCCAAAAAAACGTCCGAATTATCGGATGCGCACTCATATCTTTCCGAAATAGCGATCATCCAGCATCATTGAGTGATGCATATATTTAGGGGGATCAGATGACATACCCCACTTTTCATATTAACGGAGTTGAATTATCATGCTTTTACTGTAATGATATCTTCTGGCCTTTCTCATGCCAAGGGTGAGTCTGAATCATCCGAGAATCATGCCACAACTGACAGTAACAACTCAGCTTTGTCCTGTTAACCTTACAGTGAATGCCTGTGATAACGATGGTTCACCTGCTGCATTTATGACATCCAGTTGTTCCTCCTAGCACTGTCAGGATGACATATGGGACAAAAAATGTCAATTAGCATGCTCTGTGCCTTTTGTGTACACTTGGGAAACGTCATACGCAGGTTATGTGGTGCCTTTTTTTTTATATGTTAGAGAAGCTACATAAGGACAGCCACATATAGTGCTCCATAGTCATATTACTGAACAGTTGCAGGTAATTTCCATTTTTAATTATTAACACTTTATGTTGATGCAGAATTTCCACTTTTGAATACAGTAAGTGAAATTACAATTACACACTGTAATGAAGTCGAAGGAGTTCTATAATTTATTCAACACAGCCGTTACCTCACTGTAGCCATACATGGTCTTCACAGTCGCAGTTGCTGTGTTCTAAAGAACTAACCAAAGTGCCATGAATGAAATGGATTATCTACATATTTAAAGGCCTTTTTGTGCCGACGTGTTCTAATAGAAAAAGAACATAAAATAAATGGTTTGGGTGCTAAAATGGACAGGATCAGCACCCTTCCTGCATTCACCTGCAACACACTCTTCTTATACATCCTTTTGGTACCATAGAGGAGTAATTGTCGAGATAATGAGGAAGGACTTTGGCCTCTGATTAAATAAAACAAATGCACTATGTTTTTGATTCTCGAATCAGATTGGTCACAGTCGCATGAAAGCTGTCATTGCACTTCGATGAAGTTGGCCTATAGAAGGCTCCATTGAAATAAAAAGTACTTGACTAATCCCCAGGCGTAACGTTTACGAGTCTGAAAAGATCGCTTACATCAATGAGAGTCCTATGAAAGAGCAGGTAATTGAATTCAAGGGCATCAGGGCATACTTACTCAGCCAAGGGAACACTAGTAAAAATGGACTGTACTTTGAACGACATTGTCATATCTTTCTTTTTGAGTGATAAGCCATGTGGTGCATTATATCATAGAAGTTGCAAACATGGGTTTCATGGCCTGCAGAAAGTGGACTAACCAACTAGAAGTAGCTGGACAGCATTTGAAGCAAGAACTGGGTGCAGTCAGTGTTTGACCTCATGGGAATGTCTTCATTGTGTACTTTTGCCTCTCGATACAGGGCTTGTACAAAATCATTGTGGAGCAAACAATTTTTTAGTAATTTATCACTTGCTCAAACTGGCTGTCCTATGAGGCTTTAAAGGGAATTATTTGGTGCAGTGTTAATGTTACTTGATATTTATGTGTTGCTACTATAATCTTTGCTATAATATATTTTAGATGTTTTGTATACAGTAAGACCTCAATAAAGTGAAGTTGAAGAGGGAACCAAACGTCATTATAATGAGTCTCTGCCCTCATTGCCATTATTACCCACTGTGTAGTTACTGTAGTAGGTATTGGGTCTATCTATTGTATGGCACAGTAGATAGTAAAACCGAAATGAGACAAATAGTGTGGAGTATTTTCAGGAACAATTCGGAGAGACCTGGAACAGGGAGAGAAAATGAATAAAGCAGTTCTTCTGGTTCCTGTCAGTTGTGGATGTGGAACTTTCGCATTTCAATGGGTGCTAACATTGCTAACATAAGTAAATTTACACACGCGCAATGCATTTTTTACCCCATAATGCAGGTTATGCAGCTGCAGATAATGAACAAGCGCTTGAGCTCCGCACTGGCAGTGGCTCGGCTGCGGCAACCAGATACACAGAAGGCTGGAGCAGCGGCGGCAGCAGCGGCATCTGGCCCTCTGAGCAGTTCACCACCACTTACCCTGGTGGGAGGGCTTAGCCGTAGCACAAGCCTCATGGAAGATAGTGTCACTGAGCAGCTTCTTCAGCTTGGACTGGAACTTTCGGTCAGCCAGCACCCAGCCAAGCAACCCAAGCTTGCCAATGGGGAGCTCTAGTGTTACCAGGTTTATCTGTCTGTTTCACCCCGAGGTCAGGGGTCCCTTGTGATATGCGTAATGGAGTATGGGAGCTTATTGTTGATTGCTCGGGGTGATATCACATTCTGAGAGTGATCTGTTTGCTGCTGGAGGCCTGTCTTGACTTTTCTTGTGAAAGATATGTTTCTTTTCACTATATCTTGTGTTCTATGCCATTGAATGCTTTAACAAATTAAGAGTAAGACTTGCTTGGAGTCCTGTTGCCCGTTTAAGTGTGAGCTGCCGATAGTACAGGGGAAATGTTGGCACAGTGAACATAAGTGCCCACTGTTCCAGACTGCTTCAGCATTTGAAATCAAGTTTGTTTTTTGATGGGCTGACCAACATGGCTTAACATGTGCTTGCAGAGGAGATGCCTGTTCAATGCTTCTGCAGTGTTATAATATTATCTTGCACGAAGTTTAACAAAAGAGGTAACAGCTAAAGAATTTGTAATCAACTACTCTAAATGAAGGGAAGACCACTGATTTGTTGTGTAGCAGGGAAGTTACTACCAATGTGTAATGAGTTTTGTCATGGCTTAACACATGAACATGCAAACAGCTCAACCAGCTTGTTAGTGATTTGTCCACTGAGCTGCTGAACCCATCAAGAGGGAGGCCTATGACCTGTAATGCCAGTATGCTTTACCCCAGCAAACAACGTCACTTCAATTTTGTTAATTGGGACTGCATTTAAGCATGTATGTTTCAAGCCAGAGCTTTTGATTGTAGTTAATTGCTGCAGGGCTCAATTGAATATATTTGGTTTTGATGTGAGTCTGTACCTATCTTTAGGTATGAAGCGTAAAACACAGGACCAACAAAAAAAAAAAGAAAAGGCACACAGAGCTCATTATGGCACCTTTAAACTCGTTGGTTTTATTTTTTCACAGGTGAAATGTAAAAGTGCATTTCAATTTGAGCATCTAGCACACAACACACTAGGGCACAGTGAAAAAGGATGAAGACCTGCACTAACTTCCAACAGATTTGAACATCTGCTGGAATTTAGTGCCAGTCTTTGTCCTCTTTCACTGTGTCGTTGTCTTGTGCTGTGCGCTAGATGCTGAAATGGAATAACAACATGCCCAAATTTACATTATTACATTTTAATTCTTCTATTCTCCAATGTTGTGATGAGTGCTTTTTGATTCTGTCCTCTAAAAGTAGGCTTTATTCTTAGTCCCATTGGAGTGATGATCTTAATCGGAATGTGTAAGCTTATTTATTAATGTTTGTTTCTTTGCATAACATTCTATTAGAAGACCTGTTATGTTGCTCATTTCATTGACGTAAAGCCTGTAGTATTCTCTTTCACTATGCATGGACTTAAAAAAAGCTTACCTTCCTATGCAGCTTGTTCTGTACAATGCTGGCAAGCTCTGTGCTCACTAACAGAGACCATGAGCCCAATGTTGACCGTAGCAGGCATATAATTATGTTCATCGTAGTCCTTATCCCTGGTGGGATGCTTGCATAAGCAATATGCTGTGCTGCCATTACACATGGAAAGCCTTTTTGTGTGTGTTAGTGTGAAAAAATGGCCTCTTTGCCAAAAGGATTATACATTGTTTTCTTTTCTCCTGCTGGCAGTTTAGTGGTGGAGTGTGTTAGTGGGGTGTTGGCTATATGTGATGCCAAATTAAGCTCATGGCCATTATTTGGTAATGTTTACAATGCTACAAGTTTGTATTTGTTCACACCTGGAAAGGGCAGAAAGGTTAGAAATCTTTTTCCACTGCCAGGTGCTTGCATGTGCAGCTGGAGCAATGCATTGTTGTAAACAGCACTGGAGGTCAGGGGCATAGCCAGGATTTCCCTTCAAAGGGGAGGGGGGTTTGACCCCTCTTTTTGTATGTGCATGCATGTGTTTAACAAGACTTGAAATTCGGCAAGATGGTGCATAGCTGATGGGAACTTTTGTGCGCAGAAACAAGACAATTCACCAGAACGAGAGAGACAGGACGTGTGTGTATGTATACACATACTGAAAATTTTTGGGGGTGGTGAGGGGAAAGGTTTGAACTCTCCCAATATTGCTTTCCTCTGGCTATGCCTCTGCTGGAGGAAATTCCTTTAACACACTGTTCATTGCAGCATTTTGGCAGTTGGAATAGAATCAGTGGGGAGGGAGGACTATTGAGCTTAAAACAGTATCTTTCAAAATTTTTTAGTATGCAATAAATTCTTAATGAACTTCCAGGTATGGATAGGTGAAGTTATTATCAAGGCAGTAGCTATCCTTTGTAACAAGGTAGATAGTGCTCACTTTCACAGTTTGCCAGTGTGCTTGTGGTATACCCTTGCACTTTATACTAACTGAAACTAGTGCTTTTACTCTGTGTACCCAGCTAAAGTGGTTATGTAAAGTAGTAGGTAATATACAGTTTATACGTTGTGCTTTTGATAAGCTTGTTAATGGAGATCATAACTAGTTAATAGCATTCATTGTCAGCTACATTGCAAACTTGCATTACCTCTATTTACCATAATGAATCTGAACATGTACTGAAGGAAAAGCAATTTCCATTTGCATGAATTTCATGAAATGCATGTAACTAAAATCTTTTACTGGCATTATTAACTTTATTATGATTTAGTGTGTGTTGGTGAAAATTCCATTGAGTATTGGCAGCACTGCTAAGGCTATTATTGCCATTAGCATAATAAATTTCAAGTGTGGTGTAGATCGTCTGCAGGCTGTCAGGAGCTTTGTGTCATATACAGCACCTAAGCTGTCTTGAAGCCATTCACAGAAATGTACTCTATGTGTTGGGCAAGCGATATACATTGATAGCAGCTCACAAGTTGCATCTTTTGTCATTCTTGCACTAAACAGGTTGCATGCTTTTTCTTTGTGGGTGTTTGTGTGCATTAATGACTGTAGAGATTTTGCACTGTAGAGATTTTGTAGAGACGTTCTAGGGTTTCGGTGCTAGGACTATCAACTGCATGAGTGGGGGTTTATGATCTCCTGAGCTGTTGTACGTTCATGGACAGGCCATTATTCTGTTAAAAGCACCATTGAACTGTTCAAGCTCATTCAGCACAGTCTTTAATGAAAAACCTCTGGACACCTTAATTATGAGACTCGGCTTTTACTCATGTTGTCCCATCCCAGCAGTGCAAGAGGCATATTTATAATGCTTCATGCATGTCTTTTTGTACTTGAAAGGATTGCATGTTAATAACACCCGAGCATGTAAGATGAACTTTTTACACTTCTGGTCACATACAAATGTAGGCTGTGCAAACATGGAATTGAGTTGCAAACAAATAATTTCAGTGCAGTGCTACTTTCTCGGACATTATTGCTGGTGCAAAAAAGCAAAACCATTTCAGTGTTGTACACTCAATGAATCTATTGCTTCCCTCCATGTGTGCTCCTGCCTGTTTTGGTGGAATTGTGTTGGTGACATGCTTTGTAAAGCGTCAGTTATTAAGCAAAGTGTAAAATCTTGAGTAATGTTATAGTGTTTAATATGTATTAGCACACTTCTAGTGAAGTACAAGGTGATGAGCACCCTCAGAATATTTCCTTTTTCTAGAAACATTGCATAGGTATTGTAGAGGCCTGCTTTAGGAATTGTAGTAGAAACTTAGGCACTGTATTGAACTCTGCTTCACAGCTCTGAGGCAGGGCTTTTAAAGGAAGCTAGCTTTCTGTGGCTAGAAAAAAAAAAGTGGATTAACATGCGCCACTTCCTGCACTTTGTTTTCCGATCAGTACTGTTTTATACTCGATAGCAGTGCAGCAGTACATTAAGCATGCTTCTGGTTTTTCTGCATGTGTTGTCTGTCATGCTGCCCTCCATAGAAATTAAGGCACCTACTTGTTTGCCCATTACATGTTGGTTAAATTGTGCATGGCTGGCCACTGTAGTCCTTCCAGTACACGATTTTTGCATTTCGTTTAATGAACAAAACATGAATTCACTTCCCATATAGCCATGTTAGCATCAGTGAACTGTTTATTTCCAAGCGTGTGTTAACACTTTTGGTAGAGTATGATATTTTCAGATGCTGCATATATCTGGACAATTATCTAGGGATATTTCATTTAATTAGGGCACTTTTTGTACTTCTAAAACTTTATTTGGTAAATGAACCACATATGTGACTTGCTGCGTTTCCTGCATCAGCTGTCAGCTGGTTAGCTTGTTTAGGATTACAAGTGCAGACCTATTTCGAGTGGCTTTTTCTGTGTGAGCAAGACCTCATTGGTTGAATTTTTTAGGCAAGCCATCATACCACAGGTTTTTTTTATGCAGTTCATCTATCTGCTGTGTGCAGATGTGTGAAAGATACGAGCTTAACTGTTACACACTTAGCACAATCAAAGTCTGACAATGATGCAGGACAAGTAGGCTGGATTACATTGCACAGACACCACTTCGGAGCTGGCTCAAAAATGTCCCAGTGATGATTAAATGTTGGAAACTTCGAGGCTGTAACAGTGTGCTTGAAACATATGACACATCAATCATATTTTGATTTTAATGCTCAGCTCCTTCACTAAACCATAACTCAAGTTATGTTTTGAAAAAGATACTCTATGAGGCCAGTTTTTCAGAAAAATCTTTTTGTGATAACAGAAAATACATACTTAATCTTTTTGTACATGTTGTAAGATAAATGTAAATCAAGCAGATTTTGCTACTTTATTCAAATTGTGCACTTATGCGCTTATTTTATGAAAGCAGCAACACTTGTGCATCCATTGATGGAGCATACCTTTTTGCAAGGCAGGCAATATCTCTTGTAAATAACTTTGTGGCCTCTTTATTTTATTTTTTTTTGTTACCTGAAATGTTAAGGTATTAAGATAGACTACTTAATACACATAATGTACAATAAATGTGCTGCTTTTCCAAGAGTTGTTGTACACCCATTTTGAATTGTGGTAAGAATGACGTATTGTAGATTTTCGTGCTTGCCGTGTATTACCATACTATATATATTCTTGCATTCAAGGCAGACAGGTACGCATTCCTCAGATGTTTAAATTTTGATATTTTGTTCGAGTTTCTGTAATAAAACTTAGATTCTTTGGTACAGGTTATTGCGATAATTACGTATACTGATCTGTGTTAACTTCTGTTTGTATATTTTTGTAAATAAAGAGAGGCATATATGATAGCTATTATTTATTTTGTGTTTTATAGGGTGCTGTAAGGGCTAGGTCTTGCAATGCACTGCATCTTTTGTGATCTTATTTCAAAGTGAAGCATTGCAACATTATGAGGAAATGAGCTGTATGGTGCTGTCCTGCAGCACCAAGGAGAGAATGTGATGCTGATGTACTCTTTAGTATGGCTGGCACATGCTTGTTTGAGGCTCTGACACCATAAAAGTTGCACTTATGACAGTATGCTTCCTAGTACGTCTAGTATTCAAGTTAGGGAGGCGTTTGGCGTAAAAAAAAACCTTTTCTTTTATATACAAGCTGATGTTGCATTCCCCTCATTTGTATGTAGGATTTAGTAGAAAGTAATGGTGTGGTGGTGACAATGCCCTCTTCCTTCTCCTCAAAGGGAAATAAAAAATGTTGTGCGTGTTGTCATTTGATCCTGTTTCCTGCCATGTTTAGAGTCTCTCTCATGCCTGTTTACTCTGGCTTCTGTTAAAAAAGAAAATAAAGCACTGCTGCAATAAATTGGTTTCCTTTTGTTTACGTAGGTTTAAACTCGTACAGAATTTACCTGGAATTCTGCAGACATGCTTCTTTCCAGTTCATTTTACTACAGGCACAGTTGCATTCTTACTTCTATGCAACTTGGCAAGACACTTTCTGTTTCCTGCCGTGGTAATATAATCTACACTCATTATTTTTTGTTTTATATTGTTTATCACCTATTGGGCAAGTAAAAAAAAATCTGGTTACAACGTGAACTTTGGCAGAGTTTATCAAAATTTGTGACGGTTCTGCAAAAAAAAAATATTGCTCTTCTGACTACTTTGGTTACTGCCATGCATAGATCGGCAAAAAAATTGGAGCTCACTCAGACTCACTCAAGAAATATATTTTGCTCTGAGGGCTCACTAGGACTCAGACTCACCAAAATTTTCCTCAGCCGGACTCACTCGGACTCGCTAAACTTTTTCTCAGCCCGATTCGCGGCTTCACCCGAGTTTGAGTGAGCCTGAGTGAGTAGACTCGTGAGTCTGTTGGTGTAAAATTATCTTTTTCAACCATGTTGTCCATCCTCTTTGATGCCAACATCTCGCATAATCAGTGCTCTATGATACGCCTTTTGATCTTGTACCTTCAAATACAAGTTATCATCATATGTCATTATCAGACATCGATCCGGTGAGTACATTTTTATGAAATGCGTGACTCACACGAGATATTTTTATCAAGAACTTCCCATAATAGAGTTTCCAGGAGGAGGTCATGGCACCCTTTCCCCTAACTCGCCTCGGATCGAGAGATATTGAGGTGGCGCATGTATGCTAGTGTGCTGAGATATGTGTGAATAGACTTGAGTATAAACGTAAGCTGATATAAGTAGGTTTGTGCGAATAGTAAATTTTAGGTCCGAAGTGAATAGTGATTTGGTCGAAGCAAATTTCGAAGGGAATTCGAATAGTTTATATCACATATTATAAAGAAAAATGAGCATATCTGTCATGACCCAACTAACCAGCGAAATATTTTTAAAGTGAAAATAGACATATGCATATGTCATTCTTTTTGGTTCAAAGGGAAGTGGAAGCAACTTTGAGTAGTAGCAGGATTTGACTTTTGGTAGAGTGCAAGTGATAACCTGTAAAATATGTTATGTTGTCAAATTTAGTATACTTAGAACATATAAGCTTTTAAACTTAAAAAATGATGAATCGATGTGAGGGTAATTTCAAAATCCCGCATAATTAGAAGGATTTCTGCAGCCCCGTATTTTGCAATGTAAATTTGAGTGGATAATTTTAAGCGGCGGTCAGTACCAGACCGGTTAATTCGAAAACTTTGGGTGCCATGTGCCAATTCCCGATCCCGATTTAGCCACAAATCCGCAGAAACTATGGCCCTTAGGAGCCACAAGGCAATGCAGTGTAGCGATACTAATGGGTGACAAGTGAAGCATCCCAGCCTTGCTGCTGCCAGCCCCCGCAAGGAAAAAACAAAAAAGGTGGTCTCGTGGTCAACTGAAATGTGCGCCTGCGGAAAAGAAGACGTGCTTCACTGCAACACAGCGGTGACACGCGGGCAACATGACGCATGTTTCTCTTAACGTCGGCGCGTCATGATTTACCCATTTTTTCTGGGAAAATAGAGAAATTAATAAAGGGCGGGTCTGACGGAATTCACGATGTATGCGAACCTCCGATTGGCGGTTGTTTCGTCAATTTGCGTGCTTGCACTGCTGACGGAGTACTTGCCTGCAACGCCTACTTCGAAAACTTCATTGATGATCTTTTCCACCCAGAGCACATCGCGAATTCCGTCACACTGGTCATTATTAAATTCTTTATTTTACCATAAGGTCTGGGGCGAATGGTCACATCATGATGCGCTGGCGCTGCGAGGAGCAGATGACATGCTGCCCGCGTGTCACCACTGAGCCTCTTCGATTATTCGCTCGGGCTGCCAGACGGCAGGCAGCGGGCTGCCCGACAGCCTGCCATACGTTCGTTTTTCACGGGCAGCTCTCGGGCACGACCTACTGTACTCCTGACCTGCCCAGATATCGGGGGTCCTATGGGAGCGCGCGTCCTCGCTCTCGTTCAACCGCTCGCCGTAGGTGGCGCTTCCTATAACCTGTTCGTCTGCTACTCTGCGACCGTTTGGACGGCGCTGGAGTAAGAACGCCTGTATTATGTGACGAACTGCCGGCATTATGTGACTGTTTCTGCAAATTTAGACCGAGAGTCAAGTAAGCTATTTTGTGCGGTTAAGTATTTACTGCGCACTGGTTGACTAACGTGAGAAGCCGTAGACTTGCATAGTCTAGGACGGCTGTGTCCTTTTAAATGCAAAAAAAGTTCTAATTCACTTACCTTATTTTTATTTCCGAAGTATTTTGCATTTATGAATAATAATTACACGATATGAGCGCTCTCCGCTGGCGAAACATCAACACGAGCGTTAAAGCTGACGTCAGCGAACAGGTGCTGACTAGCGCCACAACGCTCGTAGGTTACATCCCTAGCGGCAGGAGGTATGAACTAGAATGTGGGCGCTGGAGAGGGGACATCTGGGCAGGTCAGGAGTATAGTAGGTCGTGCTCTCGGGCAGCGCCGAAGCTCCGCCCACCTGCCGGAACGCTGCCGTAACAGACGGTACGATTTTTCATGCGATTCGACGTCCGACACGGCGGAGGGGAAACCGGAATGGTGACCTTTCATAGCATCGTACAGCCACCATTCCCTCTCCCCCACCGCGGCGTCGGCCGTCGGATCGCATGGAAAATCGGACCCGTCTGTCCCTGCGGGCTGCCCGCGGACTCGCTCTCCTGCCGGAACGATTTTGCGCTGGCAGCACGCTGGCAGCGAGCAGACGACGCGCTCTTCTGCGTGTTTTTTTTTTTTTTTCGTCGCGTCGTCTGCTCGCGAATTCTTTGAGCAGAAGTTCGCCGCTCCGTTTGACGAGTCTTTTTCGGTTCGCTGCTTTCACGGTGGTTGAACGTGCATTTCACTTGTAGCCTGCGTCTGTGAAGCACGTCTTTTTTTCCCGCATGTGCGCATTTCAGTTGACCACGAGACCGTTTTCTTCCCTTTTTTTTTTCTTGTGCTGGCAGCAGCGAGGCCCACCGTTTCCCCGGTTTAGCAGCAAAATTGGGGCCAAGTATTGCCGGAAAACATTGCAGCCGCAATGTTTTCCCTATGTATTGCCCTATGTATTGTTCATTTGTTGCCTGCGCTACGAATGTAGTTTACAGTATTCCACTGTCCTATATGGTAAGCACTACATAGGGCAGACAGGGCGATGTCTAAATGAACGTTTGAAAGAGCATGCGCAAAATGTAAAGAAAACGGCACGTGACGGCTGGCTGGCAATGCATTGCGAGTCTTGTGGCTGTGAACCTCTTTTCGCACAGTGTACTGTTGTCAGCAAAAGTAGTGATAGGCTCACTCGCAAGATTATAGAAGCAGAAAAAATATCTTCATTGGGTTCAGCATGTGTCAGCAGCCCCTCTGTACACCTTCAGATAAAGAGCTGTACTTTCTAAGAAAGTAGTGTGCGCATGTGCGGTGGTGTTTGAGCACGGTATATATATGCATGTGATGTTCAATAAATCTTTGTTGGTAGGTAGCGCTTGTATGTTGTCTGGTGTCGTTTTCTTTGTGTCTGTTTTTTCTGCACTGCGAAGTGTTTAAGTTGCTATTGCAGAGGCCAAGTTCCGTTTTGGCAACTGCTCCTGTTATGCAGCCTCTTTCAAAAGGTGTGTGCATGAAAGCTCATGTAGTCCAACCATTTGACCACTGTGTTATGACTGACAGTGGCAACGCGTCGTCTCTGAGGGCGGACAGGTGATGCGTGCTCACACGACTCGGGACACCTTGACCCTTCCCGAAAACTGGCTCTCCACAGCGGGAAGTGCCCAACAAAGGGTGGAGAATCGTGCGAGCTCCGATGGGCAGCAGAGAGACGTCAAAGCTGGCGCCGTCTTCACAATGGGCCGCTTTGGCATGGTTGGGATGCTACGGTGCCAACCAAACTTGTCTGTTTTGGCCACTGCAATTATAGGTCGCTGTAAACACTTTCCTGCCCTTCTGGGGAGAGGTGCAGCATCTTGCCCGACATCCTCTTCTCCCAGCTGACTCCACGTGAGCGTCATTGACCGCAGGAACTTTGCTGCATCAACGAGTGCAACGAACCAGCTGCGACAGTGTAATTGGCTGCCATCAAAGAGGAGGAGCCGGCCTGAAGCATTATAACGACAGTGCTGATTGAGACAAGACACTCTGGGCCCTGGGTTAATACGTACCTTATCCAGTTTGCTCGTCGCTGAATACATTATGTAAACCTTTTCATTATGTAAATAAGTGTACAAAAAGCGCCAGTAAACTTGTTTGTTTTCGTTTTCTCAACTTTCGAGCATCAATTCCTCAACCCAAAGAATCAGTCACGCTACCAAATGGAGTCCGGGAACAGCGCAACCCTACCATCGCAACAACTGGCGTCAGTGGTGGGATGGAGTTAAACCTGGGTAACAACAACTGGCACTTGCAGAAATTTCAGTTTCAGTGGCATAGAATACTATCATTTCAGTTGATTTTCTCCACCATCTTTTGTGGCAACAGTGAAACTTCGTGTCATTGAAATCACAGATAAAGTGAGGTTTGTCAGTCTTTTTCTCACAGCTAAGAACTTTAGAAGTTTGTGCTGTAATTTTGTGCTGGCTTGTGTAGTGGCATTGAAACGATGAATTTATCCGATTCTGACTCAAAGCCACAATTCTAAGTCCTGTCAGCATGACAAATTTTTCGAGATCAGTTTGTTTTGCATCTTCTTAGTGGTCGTGTTTTGTGTTTTGCATCTTCTTAGTGGTCGTGTTTTGTGATCACTGTTTGCTGCTTGTCAAGAAGCATTTTAGTGCTCTCCTGTTGTCATTTCAGTGCAGCTTTGCTGCCTAGTCAGGATTTATTCATTCCAGTCAATGTTTAAATTTGAGGTGTCTGTAATAAAAGCAACAGTTAAGTGGTTATTGTCCTGTTTTTGCAACATGCCACTAAACTGAGAGCAGCTGCTACAAATCATTATTTTACCCCACTGCTGGTGAGGGTTCATCTGCATGGAGGAAGGAAAAGCAGGAGGGATCGTGACATCACGCCACCAGCCTTTGCAAGCCATACACGTCTGCAGTACAGTTCACTGTATCTGCGGTACCTGCGGTTTGTCCTATGGCTTGTCTCTGTGGTGGCTCATGGTTAGGCTTTGGTTTATGAGGTTGTTAGACCATTTACAAGATTGTTTGATTCACGGTTATCTCTAGTGGTGCCTGCCTAATGGCGGCATCCAAGCCAGACCAATTAACCATATCGAACTAAAGACTGGATCTATCAAATTGTCTTTCTGCGCTGTTTTGTCCCTTGTTCTCAACAGGTACTGCTATTCGATTTAGATTTCACTGTAGAGCTGTGCGAATAGCAAAATTTTGGGTGCGAAGCGAATTCGAATAATAAAGATTGAGTGCGAATCGAATCGAATAATTTTCGAATATTTCTCAAACATTTTTCGAATAATTCGAAGTGAAATTACAGAAAAAATTGCAGAGAATCCCTAAGTATGTTCTTGTGAGATAGCAACATGAAAGTGTTTCTTTTTGCTAGGTTGATGAAGCGCTGGTGAGGCCATATATTTTGTAGTTGTCTTTCTTATCAAGAATGAGGCAATGTAGAGGCCGAATTGTATTTGGTGCAACCAAAGTGTTGCCGACAACACTTTACACGTGATAGGCAGAGATGCCATTTCCTCAGCCTCTCCTCCTCTTTCAACTTCTGTGGAAGCCCAACTGATGTGGCGGACAAGGGTGTGCTCCCTTCAAGTCCGGAGTTCCAAATCTGCCTCGTAGACGTCGATATATAAGAACATCTGAAATTTTGGATGCTAAAAAGCTTCGGCGTCCGATTTTTCCGACTTCCTGCCCAAATTTCAGGTCCAAAACAGCATTAATTGAGCCCCCAACTCTGCCACATCTGTCATCTCCATATTGGAACCAGCGTTTTCTTGAGTTAATACATTTGCTACCCTAGCGGAGTTTGAAAGGCAGCTTCGCCGCAATACGGAGATGTGATGAGGTGAAGCATATTGAAAATCTAGGGACCACTTTCAAACGGACGTTGACTGTCTCTTGGCTAAGTTCGACCGTAACGGAGCTTGAAAGGCAGCTTTGCCGCAATACGGGGGTGTGAGGAGGTGAAGCATATTGAAAATCTAGGGATCACTTCCAATCGGATGTTGACCGTCTCTTGCCCAAGTTCGACCGTAACTGAGCTTAAAAGGCGGCTTTGCCGCAATACGAGGGTATAATGAGGTGAAGCATATTGAAAATCCAGGGACCACTTCCAATCAGACTTTGTCTCTTGGTTAAGTTCGACCGTAACGGAGCTTGAAAGGCAGCTTTGCCGCAATACGAGAGTGTAATGAGACGAACCATATTGAAAATCTGAAGGGGCCACTTTCAACCGGACGTTGACTGCATTTGTCTTTGGGAAGTTCGAATAGTTCGAATAGTAAAATTCCAGTGCGAATCAAATCGAATAGCAAACACTATTCGAAAAATATTCGAAATTTCGAATATTCGCACACCCCTAGATTTTAGTGATAGTTCTTTGAGAACAATAGCGACTGGAGTCCTACAGATATTTTTTCCCAATGTTGTGGCGATTTCCCAAAGTTGGACACAATGTGTCCAACGCATGCCCTCGCACCCCTCCTGGCCGTGCATGTAAGCACAAGAGGCTTGCACAAACAAATTAGTAGAAAATTTGATCACAACACAATGACAAACTTATATTTCACGTACTTCCCCTTCCCTTCTGATTGGCTGTCACCTGCGCCTCTTTGTTGTATGCTGCCAGGCAAGTCACAGGCAAGCACGAATGCAATTGTAAATTTCTGAAATTTGACGTAATGAATGTCAACAGCTGGGTCTTATACACGGACGAACCGGCATATATTAACATATGCAAATAAACTATGAACAATATTATTTAAACTCCCCAAACAACATGCATACATCCCAAAGATGTTTATTGGATACAGGGAACCTCCCAAGGGAAACACTGAAAGATGTTTGGTTGACTGTGCAGCATGGCACAGACAAGAGACGAAGAATTGAACAACACGAGCGCTGTGTCATGCATTTCTTTATCCCTCGTCTGTGCTGCACTGCACATTCAACCAAATATGTCAACATACCAACTCGCTCAACTTGCCGTGTTAAACCGAAAGATGTCCCATGGAGGTCCACGCTGGGCCCTGTTTGGATCTTATCACAATTAATGTGGGATGGACATTCAATCCCAGGGTTGGGACATATAAAACTTGCATACATTATTAACTGTGCGTGTTCCATATACACACATGGTGTGTCAGCAGCTGTGGTCTCTGTGGAAATTCTAATGCTTTCGCTTTAATTTTGGAACTGTCCGTAATAACACACATCACCACACTGAAAAAACAATGATCAAGCGACCGCTGCTCGCATACGCTAGATTAACATAGGTCACAGAGCCTGGTACATAAACTCCCAATGCATCATACTTGGTTTTTAGGCACATATACTGTGTGCAGAAGAGCAGACTGCGGGCGGACAAGTGTGCAACAATACCTATAACGGCTGAAGAGGTACATGGGCGATTACCTTCTTGAGACCTTCCACCTGGCACAGGTGGGACATTCAAAAAATTATAATTTTCAATGTCAATGTTATAATGTACGTAGTATATATACACAAACGGTGTATGCATGAGCTTGAGAAGCTTCGATCAGCTTTGCGTTATAAAAATTTGAATGAACATACCAGAAAACACTCTTCTCTCTCTCAGACATGGAAAGGCCCAACAAAGCTGGGATAAGGCACTCTGTAACATGTGAGCCAAAAAATTTGCAGTGGCTTAGCTCAGCTATGCCAGGATATACGTAGCGTTAGCAAATTGTGTAGGATTATTAGCCTTCTTCTGTTCATTCTTCGTACACATGAACCGCTAATTGCCACGCAACTACTCCGGGATCCGATGAGATAAGCTTCTCGGCTCTTCTGCGCGGTTGAGCAGCATTTGCTCTCTCCTTCTCCATGGCGTTACCCACCTGCAAACGCCAGTCAGAGGCGCTATCAAGCGGCTCCAGCACAGTGTCAGACGGCGACTGCACAGCGAAGGCGAATAGCTGCGCACGCGTCGGCGCCAATACGTCTGCCAATGCTACGATGTCACTCCTCTGAAAAGCACAGACTGGTGGCGGCAAGTCGCACGCGGCGGTGGCGGAGTCTGCGCGCGCGCCGGCGCCAGTTTGTCTGCCGCAGCTACGACGCCACTCCTCCCGAACGCGCAGACAAGCAGCGGAGAGCCGCGCGTGGCGGTGGCGGAGAGCGCGTGAGATGCCGGCTCCGGTGAGCCAGCTGTGACATCACTGATCCTTGCGCATGTGCAGCACGGCTCATGACGATCCACGCGAAATTGGCTCCGGCTAGGCAAGTGTAGCTAACGCTACAAAAAGCTTCTGGGTGTGATGTCTTTGGGAGGTTCGAGGTTGGATAATAAGTAATCTTGAAGAGAGTGGCAGCATTAAGACACAACCATCTGGCAGGACGTCTCTCGATGCACATAAGCAGGAAGTATTTCGAAAGCAGATTCCAGTTTTCACATCCCAAGAATGTTTGTGATTGTGCGTTTTAACAGCAGAGCTGTTTAAGCTGCCATTCCTATGCAGTAGTAGTCGTAGTAGTAGTCCCTTTTGAAACCGTAGCACACACGTATTGGTCAAGAACAGGGTAGTTTTAAAAGAAAATTCTTAAAATCATGTGCAGAAACTCGGGTAGGTATGTGCCACAGGAATTGGGTGAGCCCCACAACATAGTACAGCAGGTGCGAGCCTAATAAAACGAGGAGTGCTGAGGCAAGGAGGAGGGAGGTGCAGGAGAGGAGATGAGAAGTGGAGAGGAGGAGGTGAACAAATAAAACGAAATAAAATTTCTGGCCGGGATTCGAACCCGGCAACCCACGATCCAAAGGCGAGCATCGTAACCACTCGGCTATCCAGGTACGGCAGCAGAACAAGCATTTATGGGAACCATATGATTGCATGGCTATGGGTGAGAGAACAAGAAAAAGAGAGAGAGGAAGAAAGATGAAAGACAGAAAGTAAGAGAAACAGAGAGGGAGAGAGAGAAATAGAAAGAGAGAAGCATAGAGAGGTGGGCACGAGTTGGATCGAATTGATGTATAATGTAAAAAATCAGTGCAAACAAGACGGAACACAAGAATAGAAGGACACAGTATGAGCGCTATACTGTGTTAGCGCGCTCGTACTGTGTCCTATTCTTGTGTTCCGTCTTGTTTGCACTAATTTTTTACCATGAGCCATCTGTAGTATAGTATAGCAAGGGGGTGAGAAGGGGAAGTGATGGTGAGGAGGAGGGGAGAGGGTAAAGCATAATAATATCTAGGGATTAAAGGGACCGACAACTGCTCAGAACATGAAATGAGATGAATGCACTGATGGAAAGATTGTCCGTCGCATTGACTCAAAGCAACCCTGTTTATCTCGTGAGTGGTGGATTTATATTTTTATTTCTTCATTGAAATCGCAAAAAATGACCTTTGGCGCCTCTGGCGGCAACATCATAAACGGTCCGATGAAGGCGGTCACTTGACCATTGGTTGCTGTATGCGTTCGATGACTTTTCTGTTAGTACTTAAAGATTGTTCATTTCTTTATATTAAAAGATATTACTCCATAAAAATGTACATATAGGCCTGCGTTAGTTGTATGCAACAAAGTGGCGCTGCCTTCGCTTGGCGTAATGATCCCATGCCGGGACAAGCCACCCATGTCACAGGCGCAGGCAACCTTGGGTGCAGGCGCACACAACGCTGTACAATTAAATACCGAGGTGTATAAAGCCACATCATCTCATTGTAACAACTTGCTATTTTCAAAAATGGTTTGCAAGCTCAAAATAAAGGTGGTTAAGCATAGCTACAGTAACTCCTGCGAAAGCAGAACAACGACAGCTTTCACAAGGACTAGCGGCATCGCTATCAATTCTCAGCGTTGCTGGAGCAAGCCTTCATGCGTGTTTGGAGCCTTTCAGATCGAAAAATACTGCTTATAAAATAACTACGTGCTTTTAGGATAAACCACTGCAGCTGCAAAGGCTACGAAGGGTAAGCTTCCTGTTGCGTCGTAACAAACTGGGTCGAGAAAAATCAGTTTTCGGTCCCTTTAACGTCCCAGAACCACGATATGATAATGAGAGACACCGTAGTGGAGGGCTCCAGAAATTTCGACCACCTGTGGTTCTTTAACGTGCACCTAGCTAAATCTAAGTACATGGGCCTCAGACATTTTCGAGGGTAATGCATAGCATAGCCATAGGGTGGGAAAGGAAGTGAGGATGAGGGAAAGGAGGAGGGCAAGACACCAGCTTCGCTGTTTCCACAGTCTTCGCACCACTAGTGCATAGCTGCCCCAATTGGGGCATAGCAAATTGGGGCATATTCTTTATTATATTAGAATATAATAAAGAATAGATAGAATAAGAATAAAGACCAAGAATAAAGTTGCAATACCGGTCTTTATGTTCTAATAAATTGGGACATTTATTCTTTATTCTATACTGGTCTTTATTGTGGATACCGGTCTATATTCATACCGGTCCGTTATATTGCTACAAATGCAGCCGACAAAAGTAATATTGCCTCTGATATGGGGTTAAAGTTGAATTTACACCAATACGACACGAACCTGTGAGCGGTGAACAATGCCTAAGTGTGATGGAAAGCATAAGGGTGTGGGCCCAGAGCCACTCACCAAGGAACGTAATTGATACCCAAATGCACTCAAGCAAGTAAATTATATATATATTTACAGATAAATAAAATACAAAACAAAACAATGCAGTTATAATACAAAACAATGCACACCTAGGCATTGCGTGTAAACGTAAGGCAGTGACATTTTTATAGGTCTTGAGCAAAGTTGCGCAGGGTTTTTAAATGAAGTAGAAGGCCAGCAGAAGATGCATATATTAGTTCTTATTTCAGTCATTTGGGCTGAACTATTTACTGGCAATTAGTTCATATAATAGAACAATCAAGCGAACTAGTCAACATTATATTTCGATCATTATGGGGTATACATGAAAATATTTTTTTGTACATGGTACCTCAATGATGTTTCCGGGTTCTAACCTAGTAAATAATTTTTTGGTGACGATGCGCATTGCCATGTGTAAGATTAAGCTGCTGTTTCAGCTTATGTAGTGAATACATGTTCATTTGTGGACTCCTTCATAAAGGCATACATGAATACCCCTTTGAAGATCCATAATCGATTATAACTCGTATGTACGTCACAACTCTCTAATGTATGTACATCTATTGAATGTCCCATACTGGCACAGGACATTGGGCTCTTGCACGGATACTGGGCGGATATCCGTGGTTGCTTGGGTTCACTAATCGTTGTTTACGCACCACGAGCAGATAGATCTGCCGCAAGCATGGAGGAAATGGCCGCAAGTACGTCGCGAGTTGCTGTCTCTCCGTGACATCACACTACACACACTACGATGTACGTCACTGAGAAGCCGCCTTTCGATATCGAAACCGAAAGTGCTTTTTTTTTTTTAAAGTTAGCGGTATTAAAATTATATTCGATCGGCAGCGTCTCTGGCACCTCTAATGGCGGTTCATTGCAAAAGCTTCACGCTTTGTTTTTGCCATAGGTTTTTGCCCTTTGGGCCACTGATCTCCACTAGGAGTTTAATGGAGGTCAGTGCTTTGGGCTTGCCTTCCTCCATGGCTTGCATACATGCTTGCATATATCTAGCTAATCTAGCCACGTGATTCTTCATTCCATTAGCAGCAGCCATATGCAATGGTGGATGTAATAATGTGCCGGCCGGTGTCTTGGCAATAGAGACGTTAAATTTAGCGGTTGAACCGTCTCTGTTTGAGTTTGCTGAAATAGTAAGTACTACATCGAGAAGCTTTTCATTTGCAACGTCGTTGGTTCCCCGAGTCTCCATCCTCTCGGGAGAACAACATGGGTGATCTGACGAAGACATTTCTGTACGCCTGGTGTGGGAAGCATAAGGTGACGCCTGAGTACGAGTTCAAGAACACTGGACCGAGGCATCGACAGAGGTTTCTTTGTGAGGTACCGCACTGTCATTTTATTTGCAAAGAATCGCAGCATGAGGGACGTGTTGAAAGTGTGTATTTTCCGTCCAGGTTCGCGTTCAAGGCTTCGATTATGTCGGTGCGGGGAATTCGACCAACAAAAAAGACGCTCAGACGAACGCTGCTCGAGATTTTCTCCAGTATTTGGTTCGGAGCAACCACGTTGCACAGTCTGAGGTCCCCATTGAAATACCGGTAAGTTTTGTTGTGAACGAACAATTATAGGATGTGTATTAATTGAATGTTAATTGTGTACGCGGTGCGTTTTTCTGTCTCAGCTAGCCGGGCGCACGAGTTTGCTGGCCTAACTAGGCTAAAACGGATCTTATTTTGACCACGGCGTCACCAAAAGCGCTGTCTTTGCCCTGAAGGCACTAGATTTTCGGCCGCCATGCTAGGTCTTGATGCCGTTTGAAGCTAATCGTGTGCTAACAGAGAATAGCGCAAGCACAAGGCTATGTTCATTGGCCGAAATCGTGGTCACGGTGTAGGAAGGAGAAGTGACTTGACGGAGCGAGCGAGCGTGGCGAAACTTTGGAAACATTGTCCGGGTTAACGTACAGCCTCCAGCATTTAACTATATCGCGCGAGCGTCGACCGCACGCACTATCAGCGCCTTACAATGGCGATGATCTGCGAGACCGGCAGTACTACTGCTGCCGTACTACTGCCGGTCTCGCAGATTATCCTAAGGTATATGTAAACTGGGATCAAAACTTCCATAGCAGCCTATGTGTCAAATAGTTGGCGGCTCGTTGCCACCTAGGTATCGCGGGGACAACTAATAGCAAGCAAAAAATAAATAAAATATGACGTCACAACCGGAAGTGGTAGCGACGTCGTGCATTTGCACGACATCCAGGCGCGAAATTGTTTTTTTTTATTGCTGACCTTTTACATGCTTTTGATAACTATGTGATTTTATTGCGTCTTTGTGGCCTGCCAATTGCGTGTGCGAGAGAAAAGAAAGATTGGGAAAGCAAGCTTGTTTTATTAGCCAAATAGTGTACTTGCAATATGCACCAAAATGCTTTCCATATGAAATTATGATACAACGGCTCATGAGCACAATAGTTCAAAAACTCATGTTGCCCGGTCGAGGAAAACCATCGGAGCGAGAGAGCAGCTTTGAAAGTATCACTTTGGCAACCTTACAGTACAGCGTTTCTTTGCTTAGCGTGCCAAATTCACCATCACGAAAGGTGAGGGCACGCCAGCCGTGCACGAGCGAAAGCAGTCACAGGAGCAGTTATCTACACGTTCTGTGAGCTAATTCAGCTTCTCTGAAGTGTCATGCCAGTAAACAACACATAAGCAAATAAATAACCTACGGAACATACGCACGAAACCACCGCACAAAAGTGAGCGATGCCTCGTTGACCTGACAAAGCACGGAGGAACCGGCCGAACTAAACACAAGCCCACACAGCAGACTGCCTGCATACACCCCACATTTACGTCTCTTTAACAAAAAAATGAGGCAATCAACTATTTAGACAAGTGTCAGACAGACCGTAAATTTCTAGTTTACTTTGGCATATATAAAATTATGAGTACTCGCAAAAAAATTCTTTTGAGTTTTTGGTATTCTTTATTTGTCCCCTCCCCACCTAGTCGTGCTTCAATCGTACGACATTCGTTGATGGCTGTGGCAATAGGTTTTTGTTCCATGTTTCGCAACCGATATAATTTGACCTTGGATTATTGCCGTTGTAAGGCGCTGATACTATGTGTGGTCGGTGCTCGCACAATATAGTTGAAAATGCTGGAGGCTGTTCTTACTCGCAGGTGGCGCTATACGAACGGGGCCGCTAGAGTTACTGTATATGCTACATATACAGGTACTGTAGGGGGCACTGTTGCCGTGCCTCTCAGCTGGCCTCTTTAGTTTTTTTTTTTGTCTCTTTCGACAGATAGCTTGGGCAGACTGGAAATATAGCAGGCACTGCATCTTTCTAGAGGAACACTTTCCGGGGAGTGTGAGCCATGACCTTTAACGTTGTAGAGAGCCTCCCAGGTTTTAGTCACCAGAGGTGGCTCGAAGTGCCTTTCGCAGAGGTGGTCATAGATTGCAACATCCGATCTTTGTGAGGTGTGGCATTCCTCCATACCCGAAGGCGCTCTTCTTTTTTTGGTGTGGAAAACAATGACTGTTTTTCAGTACAGGACTTGTACCCTGTCATGCAACGTGGGGCGAAACACTTTTTGCCCATCGCTTCCTGACCCCCACTTCCGCGCACCTCACACAAATTCACAGGATGAAAGAAAACTGCTACGGAGTACGAATAGTTTCACAAAACCCGAATAAAGATGTTTCGACATGAAACGTGGCGTCGCGGACAGAGCGAAGTAGAGTGGGGCCCAGCAGTTTTGCACATGGTCTACCAGCCCACATGCGCCGAGCGCTGTCTGTTGAAAAGATGGTGAACGTGAACAACTTGCGTCTGCTTCTCTGTGTCGAGCCGATGTGTCACCTGTTTCCTACACCGTGATAGTAGTTAGCGCACTGACATGCAGTGTTTGATGTGGCAGAAAAAGCTGGTGCTGTTTAAAGGGACACTAAAGGAAAATAACAATTTATGTCAGAGTGAAAGTCCAATGTATGACAACTTCTATATATAACAGCAGTTATCAACAACTATATAACAACTATATTATCAACAGCAGTGCCCTACTTACCGAGAAATTAAGCTAAATGTATCGCATGATGAGCGCCACGAGTGGGACATTTTCGAAGTGATCCCGATGACGTATGGAAGTCGGCCTACAATAAATCACTAGTAATCAAACTAGCAGCATCAAAAGACGTAATAAAATGCTGTTTGTTCGTTTCCGCTTGATTCATGAAAAAAAAAAAAAAACATCCGTGGCGTTGCCATGGGGAACGGCGCGCGTGGTTCAAAGGTTTCGTTTTCGCCGAACTGCGCCTCGCCCGTCTCAGTGGTAGTTTCGGGATCGCGTACTGCCCGCGTGTGTTTTGCGCGCTCGTGGAAGTCGCTCTGACAGAAAGTTCGACAAAATGCCGCATGAGCTTCGTCGCCCGACACCGCACTGCTGGTTTCCTCGCTGCTTTCGGGCTCGGGCTCGGGAGAGTCGCTGCCGAGGCTGCTATCGTAGTACGCAACGACGCCGGCACTACGAGCCCTCAGCAGCATACCGCGTTCATCGGGGCTCAAGTCGCTGAATTGGAGCCCAGCGTCGCGAGCCAATGTCTCGTTGTCAAGTTCTCCGTCCACATCCATTGCGGCGATTGCGGCAAGCTTCGATGGCCGTTGTTGCTACTGTGGGTCCCGCAACTTCCTGCTGCTACTAGTGTCGGTGGCCGCGCAGTAAAAGCGGGCAACGTTGGGCACGGCAGCAGTGACGTATGAGAGTCGTATTTTCAGGCGGGAGATTTGAAGCGCGCTAACGCGATGCGGACCCCTAAAAACGTGATTTTATTTCAAAATAAGCACTTCCTTGGCACAAAAGCAGCACTACGAGGTTTCTGGACCACTATTTCAACAATCAACGTCGACTTAATATTTGCCTTTAGTGTCCCTTTAAGGGCAGAGGGAGCTGAAGTACGTTCTAGAAAATGTGCGTTTTGTCCTAGTTCTTTCCATGTTCAGTACAATTGCTATCGCTATATCGCAAGCTCTATTCTGGATTTTCACTGCGTACGAGGTTTTCCAAAAATATTCATTGCTTCACTGTCGCGTTCATTCTAATTGCCCATTTTAACTGTGTAGTAACTGAAGCCTCCTACTACTGCACTTAAGAACGGGATTTTCTGCCCGGTATTGTAGCCTGTAAGAAGAGGAACACTCGTTTATGTCTTACGACTCATGAAAGGATTTTGCACCTTTTTCTTTTATAACAAAAGTTGCTGAGACTGAAGTTGGCAGTATGATCTATGTTGAAGCGTGTAAATGAATTACAGCATGGTGGGAGATACAACAGGAAGTTTCAGATTTAACATCTTAGCATATTGCAAAGTCCTAAACTGTGCTTGCAGTTTACTCTAAACTGGTTTGGGTTCTTTTGGTTGGCTTGTTGGTTGGTTTGCTTGTGGGGTTTAACGCCCTAAAACGACTATTCGCTATTTTGCCCTATTTTGCCAAAATACCCAGCATTGAAAATTTCGAAAATAAAACAAGCTAAATGAGCTATACACTTACAATGCCAGTTCTTGTAGCATAAATGAGGTCAAAGCTGATAAAGTGGTAAATGTAATCTGTTACACATCAAAGTTGTCACATCAGCAGTTAGTAATCAGTATGATATCGAACTAATCCCAAAACACATTTCACCAATATAGTCTCCTTGTCAGGTACAAATATACAGCTAAATCAGATATATAATGACAATTCCAGTACATGTAGCATTGTCGCTATGCTAGTATATCACCTCATTAGAGGGCCGCAGTCACGAAATTTGTTCCCACAAGGGCTGGGACAGTGAAGATGGTGGTGGTGGGGGGGGAGAGAATTTGAATTAAATGTCCTCTAACGTTGTTGCCATTTGAAAGAATGCCTTTCTCATGTCTCATATATGGGTCATTGCTGAAGGCGATTTTGTGTCAGGTTTTGAAAAACATATCGATACTAATTTCCACAATGACTCAAATCTGGATGCCGATCCTGAAATATACAGTTTTCGTTCCACGGTGGTGTTTGAACTCGTATAGTGACCACATGGTGTGCCTCACGAACAAAGAAATGCTTGAGACCAGTCTCGTCTGTGTAGCTTACCCGAACAAAGCGCTATTATTTGCAATAGGCGAGAAAATAATGTGAGCACTATTTAGCAAAGTCACAAAACTTTATTCCGTGTGAAGCCGCGGGCCGCTAGCGAAGGGCTCGTGGGCTGCGTGTTTGAGACCCCTGGTATACAGCTTGCTTTTGTTTTCGTTTAGGCTCGCTGGATGGTCACATGGTTAAAGTTCATGGTTTTCAGTTTCCCAGTGCCATTTTGGAGCAGGTTCGGAGCAGTTACTAACAAATATCACACTTTGGAGCAGTGTGGAGCAGCATTTCTCTTTTGAAGCAGTTTGGAGCAGCACTTCCATCACTGCACTGAAGCACGGTACCGCCACATGGAGCCGATCATCCCTGGCTAGTTGGTACACCACTATTGGAGGGAAACAGCGCGAAAGACGAAGGACCAGGCAGAGAATGACACAGACAACAGCGCTGACTTACAACAAAGTTTTATTCGTCAAACCACGCAATATATACCTGCGCAGTGAAAACGAAAAAGAAGAAACAAAACATGACAAATCGAAGATACAAAAACTAACAGAAATATCACCAAAAGCAAGCTCATTGCGCATGCAGTCACTCTGACAGATAAACAACCTCCTTTTCTGACAAGGCAACTGAAGGTCTGCTCACGCATGCGTCACCCAGCTTAGCTATTTCCAAGGCCTCCAGTATTTCACGTGTAAGCTGGTCCCTATGACTCTTCACAACCGCACATAGATGAAACTCGGGAACGCACCCACAATCGCGGCAATGAATGCCCAGGTGGCCAGACACTGTCGAGGAAACGCTGTAAGCGTGTTCTTTGAGACGCTCATTAAGACACCGGCCAGTTTGGCCTATGTACCGTTTACCACAGGACAATGGCAGGGAATACACCACGCCTTGAACGCAGGGAACAAACTTGTTCCGATGCTTAGTCGTGCATGTGCGGGTTTCTCTAGCTCCAGGGTTGACAGCCCTGCACAGGCTAGCCAGCTTCTCAGGGGCAGAAAAAACAACATCTACCTCACACCTACCGGCTATCCTCTTCAGGTTATGGGCCACGCCGTGGATGTATGGAATGACTACATACTTCCTTTTTTCTGGCCTATTTTCACGTGTCTTAGCAAGCATCTCTGGGCTCATTTTTTGTTCCTTGAGCAGACACTCAGCTACTGCGGTCATAACGTGATACGGGAATCCAGCATTGGTGAGGCGTTCAACCTGTGAGTTAAAATGTCGTACCAACTCGCCCAAGCAACCACTTTGGTACACCACATCACCTACTCGGCTCATGCCATCACGGCTGGGCCATTTGCTGTCTACTGTATGCACATTTGTGCGTTCTTTGTGCATGCTTCACTTCGGACCGTGCATGGGTGATGCAAGCAGCCTGTTCGTTCAATGATACGAAGACAAGCATTTTGCAAGCAATGTGCAAGAAGTCTCGCACAGCGCGGCAGCGGCGAATGGTAGCATGGCGCGCTTGTACTGCCGTCATTTCGCACGGTTTATGCCACACGCGCAGCAGAGCAGGTAACTGCAGCTGGCTGTGATAAGGTTGTCGGCAATTAGTCATAATAGCACATTAATCGCCAGCCACCACCTCGCCTTCGCTCTTTTCTGAAGCTTATTCGCGAATGCATCACCGGAATCGCGCGGAAGTCGTAATCATTGATCGACCGGTCTCTGGCGTTACCGAAAAGATGGAAGACCTTTTGTAGCACATTGTGGCATCAGCGAGGTGATGGTCGCAGTGAACTTTTATGCGACGAAAAGTTATAATTTCTTGCATTTATGGCTTTTTGCATTCCAAGGCATTACTCGGTTCATCATAGGCGGTTGTAGATGCAGAAACGGTGTTGGGAAAGGTTGCCGGGTAAAAGCTGACCACAAGTCTTCGTACCGCCTCTTGCTCCCTTTTTTCTTTTTTTTTTTTACCTTGCTGCCATTCTGCCACTGAAGAAACGCCTGGAAAGTTATAGTGACATCGCTTGCAGCTTCCGAAATGTGCGTGTGGTGCTCACCACGGTCTATGGTATCTTCGTCGTGAACAAACTGCAGCAGGACACGCGTGAGCGCAGCTCTCTCATGCTTTAGAATGCATGTTTTAATTTTTTTTCACTTTGTATCAGCCATATTTTTACGGCAACCTTGTCGGAAGTGTTCGTTGTAAAAGTAGGAGGCTTTAAAAAATGTTCACTGTATGGATATGGTCGTTGTAACCGATAGATCATTATATCTGGGACTGTTATAGTGGGTTCGATTGTAGATAACTGTCATAAGAGCTTGTGCCTCTATACAAAAGATGGTGCTATAAATATTTCCTAAACAAGAAAGTGCACAATTTTAAAATGCCTTGGCAGGCATCTCCCAGCAGTGGAGTGGACGAGCCACTTCGTGATGGTGGGCGCTTCCCGACAGCAAAAGGTTAAAGGCCAACTCTGGTGACCTTTGACCATGTCTAGTTAATGGCGGTTATGTGCTCCTAAGATGCTGCTGTTATGCGCCTGATAGTAGAATTGCCCTGAAAAGAACATAAGAAAAATGGTGCAAGACCATATTTTCGAATGCACCGACTTTAAAAGTTTTGAACGTCAAGGACAGCAGTGAGGTGCTGGTCAAACACGCATGATCGTTGCCTTCTCAACGCTGCAGTGGTTAGTACACTGCATTCTCAAACACCTGTACTAGTGCTTCTGCCACTTCCGTTGCTTTGCCCAGGCTGACGTCAGTGTGGTCGGTAATTGTAGGAAGCCACGTGGATGGCCCAAGGTAATCAATGCAATTAATTTATGAGCACTTGGCGCATCCCTCAAGCCTGTAATTCTGGATAAATGATGGTCGGGCGCAAAGGAATATAGCAAGCAAATTTCATTGAGATCCATAGACCTCGTGAAATCACTGGAGTTTGTCTTTAAAGGGCCAGTAAACAGGCTCGAACTTTTTTTCACACCTCTCAAACAAGCTCGCTAATTCGTGCACAAGGCCACGGCAATCACATTTTGCGAATATCGCAGTGCTGTGTGCCGCGCAGATGCTCCATTTCCAAGAACGATTCCCGCGCCCCTCTCCTGTGCCTGACCAGTCCTTTTCACCTGCGCAGTGACGTAATCTTGCCCACGGGCAACATTACATAGTACCGACTTCGTTGATTGGTCCTTTTCACCACGAAACGGCACCTTGGCCCTGCAGTGATGCTGTTTTGGCCGTGCAGTCCGCATTGTCATTTTCTTGTGCTGCCTTCTGCCATTTTAGTAGAGCCGAGACTACCGAGACAAGTGGTTTCGCCAAGACGAAAGCCTCCGTGATTAAGAGGCGTCTCGCGACTTTACTGCTAGTGGAAGGGCGCATGCGCCGTGGCATATTTGTTTACCTCGCCAGTGCTTCGCACCCCTCGCACCGTGCTTCCTTACCACACTGCTCTGACTGGAGGGTCATGTGGAGGAAGCCCTGCTCAGTCGTTGGCTGCGTGTACGATGACGTAATCGCTGACGTTGTATTACGTTGCCAAAGTGGGCGTAGTCACAACGAAGGGCTACGCCTACCCCTCTTCGCTGCTGAGTAGAGTGGAAAGGCCGAGCGAAAAATTGAAAGCAGCCGAAGCAAGTTGTTCTATACTCTGTAACTTCCTTATTATAGCATTTATTCGCAAAATTTTTGTGGCAGCATGTTCACATCATACAAGCGTGCAGTTATCTCTCCATCACAAATTTTGGACCGAGAGGTTGTTTACTGTCCTTTTAAGGAAAATCGATGGCCGTTACCGAGAATAAGTTTTTTAATGCTATTGTTTTGGCCTGTGTGCATTAGCATTATCAGTGAGTTGCCATTGATACAAAAACATCTTGGTCTGTGCCGATTACTGAAAGTGTAAATCAGCAGCAAGGAGCACCACGAGGAGACCCTGAGCTCAACTAGACAAAGCCATTACTACTGGAGCCAAGTATATATGCTGCTTCATTGATGGTGTAAGATTTTGGCAGCGTTGTAAGATAGATGTTGCCTTGGAAATCTTTTTTGTTTTTGCCAAGAACATTTGTCGAACACACACAAAAAAGTGTGCAGTTGTGGTTAGACAGAATCTCACTGCCAGCGTTCATAACCCGGCATTATGCAAACACCATTAGCAATTTGCGTATACTGTACACACTAATGCTATTAAATTTTGTACAACTACTGTGCCACATTGTACACTGTTGTGAGCAGTCAATTGTTTTTTTTTTTTTTTCTTTTTAGAGTGGTGGACCACCTGCTTCGAGCAACCCCGATGCCAACAACAGTGAGCAACAAGAACCTCCTTCAAATGAGAACAAGCCAATTTTACCTTACCAGCAGGGACCACCGGTATCTTACTTGGACAGACTGGCCGAAAAACGAAGGCTTGAAGAGGTAATCCTCTTACAGTGGCAGGGTCTTTGCATTTATTGCAGCTGCGCACATGCTTTCATGTGCAGTGAAGCATGGATGTCAATATAAATGTGTATATGTTCAACTGTCTGTGTGTAAGAAAACTGAAATTTTGCCTTTCACATAGTTATTAAAGGGCCTGTAAACAGGCTGCGACTTTTTTTTCCACCCCCCAAACAAGCTCGCTAATTCGTACAGTAGACCGCGGCGATCACGTTTTCCGAATGTTACAGCGCTGTGCGTTGCGCAGACCCTTCATTTCGAAAAACAATTCCCGCGCTTTCCTACGCCTGACCAATCCTCGTACGCGCAGTGACACAAACTCGGCTGCATTCTTGTGCCAACGAAATTCCCGCAAGAGCGAAATTCTGTGCTTTCCCCGCTGATTTCGTTATTGCGGGTTACAACTGTATAAACAAACCTTGGAATGTAAATTAAAGCTCAGCAGGGTAAAAAAATTCCCTGCATTCCTACAGGGTCACAGCACTTGCAGGGCAAAAGTGGGTTTAAAAAGTGGTGCGTTTTTCTAATATACATGTACAGCAGCGACTATTTGGGAACTGTTTGCGTGCTGTCATTGACCCTTACAGGTCTGAAAACAAAATTCTTTGTCGTGTTGAAAGAGTATTGCGTGATCTACTGCATCGGTAAAACTTGTTGTGATGTTTATTGTTACACTTTTGGGCATGGAGGACTTCATCAAGGGACATGCCTGTGAAATTGCGTCATTTCATGTGTGCAGGCAGAGGACTTGGACATGAACTCCGGCATCCATGGCAACTGGACAATTGATACCGCAAAATCAAGGCTGCATCAATTCATGCAGATGAATAAGATCAATGCTGATTATACTTACAGTGAAGTTGGACCGAGCCACAACAAGTATAGTTGAAGTCTTTCCTCATTTTACTCGTACAGCATGTTGAATATGAAACTAGTCTCAAGAGTAGATCTGATTTTTCCTCAAGGCTGCTGCTGGTTCCTCCTTGTTAAAGGGGTCATGAAGCACCCCTTGGGCTTGTTGAAAAAACACATCCTGCGGAAAGCTGACACGGCTATGAACTGCTCTGCCAAATACTACAGTCGTGTGCGCCGCGTAAAGGCCACAAGCGGAGCGCGAAGTTGCCGTTTCCCCAGGCGCCCTCTTTTCAAACAGAGGCCGGTTCTCACTCTCGTCGGTGGGCGGGGCGTCTGGCAGTTTACGTCGCAAGAGACATAGCATGCTTATTGGCCGATAGCCGATGTAAATCGAGAGCGGGGCGTCTGGCAGTTTACGTCGCAAGAGACATAACATGCTTATTGGCCGATAGCCGATGTAAATCGAGAGCGGCGTTCGGATTAGATGCGCTTCTTGCCGCGGGGTGCCGCCACTTGCCGGCGCCGCACTCCTCAGTACACGGTAGCCGCACTCGCGCAAGCGAATCACAGCGGGAGAGCGATCGCGTTTCATGACGCGCACTGACGTAACTTCTTTCCCCCGTGTCATCCCTCCCTGTCTAGCTTCGAGTGCGCTCGTCGGCACGAGAAAAGAGAGAAAGCGCTGGGAGCGTGCGCCAAACCCCCGTAACTCCGCTGATTCTTGACGGATTCGAGAAATTTTTGCGGCAATCGATTCGGGAAGCAGTAAACTCTGATACTAAGGTCAATAGATCATTACTTGGAAAAGTGGTTCATGACCCCTTTAATAGTCAAGTTCTGGTTGACTTTAGCCCTACATTTGGAATATTAGAGATAATTAATATACATGGAATGTCAATTATACAAATCTCAACGGTGTCACGAAAAATATTCCTATCAGCCGAAATGCGTATCATCGAAAGACATGGAAAGCTAGTACACTCAAACCTTGATATAACGAACACGGATACAACGAATTATTGGTTATATTGAAGTAAATGAAGAATAGTCTTGTCATAGCTACAGTGTTACAAATAAACGTTTATAATGAATTTTCGGATATAACGAAGTTATTTTCGTGGCAGATGTGACTGTTATAATGAGGTTTGAGTGTATGCCATTTTAGTATTGTACTAGTATGTGGCAAAATAAGCTGACGTATTTTTTTAATTTATTGTTTCTTGGGACCACAGCAATGTCATGATTAGCCCTGATTAATTGCATGCCTGCCAACTCTTCGGATTTGCCCAGGAGACTCCTGAATATTGAGCAATCCTCCTGATTGTACAGGCATAGCTGTAAATGTCCTGAAAAACAGTGCTAATGCCACCGCAAAAAGAAAATCATAACAAAGGACATCTGTTCTAATAACCTGGCCTAGCTTTGTCGGTCACTTGCCGAACGCTTGTCACTTTCGCCGCAGTACATTGGTGGCATGCGGAAAAGTGCACTAAGAAGAATGGTAAGGGGCTACTTAGCTGTCATGGGACACATCGCATTTTGTGCCTTAAAGGGGTCCTGAACCAGGTCAACGGTGTCTGTCATTTATAAGTCGAGGCACACGGAGGTTGCGCGCACCATCTCTGATGGTGGTGGGTTGCGCATGGCTGCGCTGGCAGCTCCTGTTCATATCTGTGGGGCAGTGTACGTTTCTATCAAACGTTGTGGGGTGAAAATTGGTTCACAACAACCGTACTCTAGCACATTGTAGGCTAATGGGCCTTGGCTGGGACCACAGAAAAATTTTTATCCCGAAAATCGTATGAGCCATGATGGCATCACCAAGATTCTACTGCGTGATGAGGCAAAAAAAGTACCAACCTGAAGAGGCTTGTATTCTGAGAACGACTCACCGGTCGGATGGTACTAATTCTGCATAAAGGTTTCAATTAGGTTGTGTTGTGTGGAGGGTAAATAAAGGTGGACAGTGTAAAAGCATTCCTCTTGGTTTGTTGGCGCAACCCATGGCTATCTATGGCTGCACTGCTTGAAGTTTGATATAGTGTGTGACGAGGAGCAGGGTGTCCGTGTGTCAGTTAGGAGGGTAGCGAAGCCAATTGAGAAACCGTGGGGACCACTTCGTCATTTGTCAAACACCTGCAACTTTGCTAATGCACCATGATTTAAAAATAAAATAAAACTTGTGGCTGTATGTTCATACTGGTACACTGCTGCTGCTATGCAACAAGTTTTCCAAGTTCTGACTGGTTCAGGGACCGTTTTTAATCTTCTTGGATCAAGAACGTTAAAGGACATTTTGCTTGATTTTAAATGTTACTAATGTTGTTATGTCTGCTATGAAAGAAAAGGCTTGCCTCAATGTTTTGTTTAATAACCGGCCGCTGTGAACGCTGAGATTTCAGGCGTATGGATGTGAGTGCACAAGTGGTGTGCTGCTCAAGATGTGAAGGCACTGATTAATTTTCCTTGCTGCCATAGCCATTTAATGTCCTGGCACCTCTCTGAAACCACACTTTATGAAGTCATTGACATAACTTGTTCATTTTAGCCTTGTCAGTTTAGGCTTTGTGAGGCTGGCTTTACAGCAACTGTGGTATTCCATGTCAAGCAGGTACCCAATTTTCTTTTGGATGTTATTTTCTCTTAGGTGCAATTTTTTCTTGAATTTGTATTAAAGCTTGCTTACAGTACTCCAGTAGCAAACAGTTTGTGCTGTTTGCCCATAATGGTCCAATTTGCATATTTTATCTAAGTAACATTGCAAGACCATGATGCCATCATGACAAGGAAGGTTTCGTTATACATAGGACAAGAGTGTAGATATTGTTTTGTAGTGTGTAGTTATTGTGAGGTAGAATTGTATGGTTAAAAGTCACATGTTAGCTCATTTTGTTTGAGAGAGGAACAATTGGGCTTTCCTGTGCATGGTGTGCCAGTTTTCACGAGCAAAAATGAATGCTTATGTTGGTTGCACATTTAAGACGTAGGGAGGTCAAGGCTCATAAGACACAAATGGGAGTGCTGACTGCCACTTGCCATTTAATGTTCTGGTACCTCTGAAACCACACTTACTTATTCTCACTCTGAGCTTGCTGTCAGTGTCTTAAAAGTGCAACCCACCCAAGTGTGCAATTCCAACTTGTCTAATACCCCTGTCACATTGGAGGTGTTAATGTCATTAGGTTCAAATGTCATTCGGTGCAACGAATGCCATTTGATCCGTGATGCTGCTACACAGGAAAAAGTAATGTCATTCGTTCATGATACCAATGTCGATAATTCAGACAAAAAATGGCCGGAAAAGTGAGGGAAGGTAAATGTGAAGTGGTAGAAAAGTGAAGTTATTTATTTTAAAAGATGTGCGAAGTCGCTTCGCTAAATAAATACGGATAAAAATTTTATATCGCAGTGTATCTGACCAACATTAGCCAACACGACACCCAACCAGTAGCCACAGCCGATAGAATGAACGCAAGCAACCTGGCTGACATGGCAGTGCCTCTTAACAACGACGCTAAGCTAGAGCAAATAAAGCATTTAGTGCTTTGTACTTGGTGTTGCGAGAAAAGCGCATAAGACAGTCGAAGAGACTTGATCGTCAGATAGAAAAAGAATCAAGACGCGGCCTATTAAGTATGCATGTGAAACAAGGTGGAGTGCGTTCGCTTAAGGCATGCGCGGCGCAACGGGAAAAAAAGGAACATAAGAAAACATGTCGCGTCTATTGGAAGTTTTCTCCAACGCGAAGTGACAGAGGCATCCGTGGCAGTTTGCAGTGCGACAGCACATACACAGAAACCTAGAGTGTTCCGCGTTTGTTCGCTTTCAAAACGCGGTCTCACACACGTCCATGCGGGAAAACAGTTTGCAACGGAACTCCGCAAAATCGTCTTCCCATAGCCTTATGAGAGCAAACGTCTCTGCCTTGGTTCTAGTGCGCTCGTGGAGCTGATGCCATCGCTGCAGATACACGTGCGCACAGGTGTCTCTTTGTTTACCTTATGGCCACCAGTGCCGGCGGCCAGGCGCCACTGAGGTGGAGAGTAAAAATATTTTGCAGCAACCTTGTGTACACCTGTTCTCGTTAAAATGACAGATGCCTTTTAAAAAAGCAACATTAATCGCGTGTTTGCATGGATGCGTGTCAAATTGGGAATGCTGAATGCCAAATTTTAAGTAGTCTCTGGGGTAGAGAGTATACATTCGGTTCTGCTGCGACGGCGAATGTGTTTTTTGAACTCGTTAGATTTCTTAAGTCATTCGAATCTCATGACATTAAATATCGCTATGTAGCAGCCGCATAATGTCATTAGATGCGAATGTCAGTCCATTCGAATGACATTAAAACGTCTAGTGTGACGGGTATAAGAAGCACCACTCTTAAATATGGATGATTATAAACTCTGCCAGTGCTGGGTTAACTGTACCTATGCTGATGAGCTGAAGTAACAGCACTTAACTGCTTGAAGTTTGCTGTCTGTGGCCAGTGTTGTACACGTTCCTCCAATACAGGAATGAAAGCTCATTCCATGTTCCTCCCTTATCTTGGAACGAGTTCCCGCTACAAGCTCCTTTAACGTGAAAGGAACACATTCCAGTTACACTTTGAACATTGGAATGTGGCGTTAATAGTAACATTAAATTTGATTTTGTAAATAAAATGTAGTGTTGGATAATCCTCAGGTGAAATAAAGTGAGCAACTTAAACTTGTGTTGAACTACTACGTATGTTATACAGTAAAAGCTCGTTAATTCGGATTTCACGGGACCGGAAAAAATGTCCGAATTAACCGAATGCCGAATTAACGAATGAACAGGAAAAACATTAAAATCAAGTTGGAGAAGCATACCTTTATTTGCTGAAGTATTTTGTAATGGTCATCTGCGTTTTCACGCAGATTTCGGCTTACATTACAATTTTTCTTAACTTTTCCGAATGGCCAACAGCACGCAAACTGTCGGAAGTGCTCAGGCAAACGCCCTCTAATATCAAAAGCGCCTCCGAGACTTCCCGTGAAGTGCGATGAGGTCACGACATTATTAATAATTTCTTGATCGGGCAGGAGACCAGTCGTGGCGACACAATCATCAATCGCGATGTAGTCCTGAAGGGTCATATCTGTGGGAAGGACAGCATCGAAGGTCGGGCAGTCACCGTCGGTGGACTCGGCTGACACCTCGTCGATGCCACCGTCGGCTACTGCCGCATGCTCGGGCCTCACATGTAAACACGGTCACAACGGGAAAAAACAAGAACTCCGCAAGAAGAGACGGTGCCGACACAACACAAGGGAAAATGGCGTCGGAGGCGCAGTGGAGCTATAGTGCCTAGAATATATTCTAGGCATTCTAGGCACTATAGTGAAGCGAAGAAAGAAGACGCCGACGTTCGGTGACGCTGCGATCGCCCCCACTAGTTGATGACGATGGCGATATCACTCAAGTTTCGGTTTCGCCCCAGTGGTGCCAGCGCTGCTTTACCACACATTTGTGTAGCGGCATCCGTCAGAATTTGTCCGAATTAAGCGGTGTGGGGCCCAATTCTGACGAATTAACGAAGGTTTGGTCCCATAGATTAACATGCACTTCGGCCGGGACCAATAGAGCCCTCCGAATTATCCGAATTTCCGAATTAACGGGTGTCGAATTAACGAGCTTTTACTGTATGAATTTTTGAACATTCCTCGGAGCAGATTATCTACAGATAAAAAAAAAACCAAAGAAACGCACCTAGACAAATTTTTTCAGGGAGCATGTGCTGGACGTACTCCAGACATGTCTAATTGCAACATTGGGGCTCGTCTATTACAAGAGCAATACATACAGCACTTCACATTTTGGTCTTCAGATGCGCAGTCAGGATACTGTGCTTGAGATGTGCAAATAGTTACTCTTATGCACCAATATAATTAAATTTTTTGTTCAAGAAACAGAATTGAAAGCTGCAATACATAGTCGTTTATTGAATGCTGATTTCGTATCAAAGTAGGATGGGGGAAAATGTCCAGAATATGCATCCACAACTTCGTAAAGTTCCTTGTTTGAACACAACAACAGTTGCATCTCAATGTTGGTGTCCGACAGACGAAACCAACATGTCAGTGCTTCGTTGGCAGTGTTGAAGAGCCGTTCCATCGAAGCGCTTGAGGGTACTGCTCTATTGTACTTGAGGAAAAGTTAGGTCAAACTCTCGAAGTTCTTCATCTGCAATAGCGAGTAGTAAACTGGTACAAGCAGGTATTGCGATAGCTCATCTTGTGCCTTGGCTTGAAAGGTTTGGTGCCCGAACGACAAGAAATCTTTAGGCGCGGACTAGGTGGTGACACCTGTGTTGGCTGACTTGATCACCATAGCCAGCTCTGCACTTACGTTCATGGTCGCCTGGTCTGGGATCCATGGGATTACGCAACTTTGTGATTAGGCAACTGGTGACCACGAGGTTGCCACGAGTTCTTTGACCCTCATGCAGTTGCCCATCCACCTTGCATGATGTGCTTCTATTCAGTGCCCGGAATTCTGTTCCTTGCGTACCCATCCGCCTTGCATGCTTTTGTTCAGTGTCAGGAATAAGTGATGGATAGGTAGGTGTTTGACAGACCCTTGATTATCCAAAAGCACACTGACAATGAGAAGGAAGGTCCACAGTATGGTTGAAGGGAGTGCTTATTTCAAGCCGACCATCTGGCTGGGTTGTGCCCAGTAAACTCTCCAGGTCCCGTTTTCCGACAATCAAAAGCAAAAAACAAACAGGCCCTCGTTCGTGTTGCCCTTTCCTTCGCTATGCTCCGTTTGTCGGCTCGTCTCTCCTCCTGGTCGAGTCCTCTCTGTGTGAGGAGGAAGAGCGGCAACCGCACATACGTGCGTGCAGACAAACAGGTTCTTTTTGTGGATGACATGAGCAGACTACAATGTTGATGTCACAACCAACGCTGTGGGGCTGAGGATTGCCGAAAGGCCAGGAGTGGAGAAGGGACTGTTTCTTTGAATTACTGGGGTGCCCAGGGCTCGTAGCACTGCCGTTAGGCATTGCTGATCGTGACGGCATTCTGAACTCGATGCTCACGTTTACTTGAAATGTTAAAAATTATCGAAGGTGGTTTAGGAGCCCTTTAAGATGCAGTTATTTTTTTCTGTAGATTCATTATTTCGTTGTTTAATTGAGAAAATAATATCTTTCGTTCTTACTGCAGTAGAGAAATAACTGCCTCACAAAAATGTGCAAATCACATATGCATCTATAGCAGAAGGCACAAGGCTCACAACAAGGGAAACACTTTTATGATTGCACCAGTGTATTTCTTACATTATAGCACGCTCAACTCCATTGTTTTGAACATGGCCATGCAGTGGTGACTAGACAAATTTTTTGGCCAGAAATAGCTTGTGGGCACAGCAGTCAGTTTTCCACACAGTGGGGCTCCATAAAGTAAAATAAAGCGTAGCCTTTCTTAATCTCTGTGTACGTACTTGAAAAGGCACAAAAACGGAGTTGTTAGTAGTGCATCAGCCTGTTTTCCGTCTTTGTTTGTGGTAGTTTCTTCGTGCCTTTTCAAATATGTGCGAGAACCAACTCGCCTAATTTTCTGTTGTGTTAATCTGCCTATATTTCAGTCATGTTGATCTTTATGACTCCAAAGCACATATCTTTTGCTCCAAAATGGACAATTACAGCTTCAAATCAGCTCCAAAGCAGCAAATTTACTGCATCCACAGCTGCTCCATTCTTGGCCACTTCCATCACTGCATATGGTGTTCGTTATATTATTGCGTGTTTCCATAGAGAAGAGAGCCATTAGCTGGCACTTGTGTAGTGACAGTACAAATGGCTATATGTATAAGCCGATTTGTTGTAGGTGTGTTGTTTACAACTGCACAAACACTGACATGGAAGGCCATTGCTATCCTCCTCTTCTGCAGCTACCATACAGAGAGAGTGGCAGCAGAAGGAGAGGGCTGTCCTTTCCAAGTGCTTCACCGCACCACCTATATGTTGAATAGTATTTCAATGGTGAATGTGAATGAAAGTGATAAGTGTATCTTGGGTGAAAGTCAAACAACTACCCACTGCGAAAACGGGAAAACAGCCAATGAAAGCTGGTTGCCTTAAAACAAGTAAATGAATCCACCTCATAAAAATTGCATAATAAATTCTTGTAGTTCAGGTCTAAATTTTTTTAAAAGGGCCCTGCAACATTTCTCCAAGTAATCATCGAATGACTTCATTAAGGGAGGACACTGCGCCTGAAAACTTTTTTTAAACTTCTTTATCGATTTAAATGACACTCGAATGTATATTTGTGTGCTGATTTCGAATATGCAATGTTTTTTCTAGTAAAATATGTAGTTTTTAAATTCCAGGTGCCATTTTGGGAGCCATAGTTTGTCTAAACTGAGAGAGTTACAAGTAATTAAGCACATCAGAATGACCTGGAATGAGTACAGAATGCAAGAAAACAAGGATGCATGTTCTAAGCCCATTCAAACGTAACTTTTGTTCAAATGGGTTTAGAACATCCATTCTTCTTTTCTTGCATTCTGTACTCATTCCAGGTGCTTAATGCGCTTAATTATTTTGTAACTCTCTCAGTTTAGGCAAACTATGGCGCCCAAAAAGCATATGACATGTTCGATATTTTAAAAACTACATACTATTATACTACAAAAATAAGTGCATATTTGAAATCTGCGCACAAACATACATAAACTTGTCAAGTTTCATCTCAATCGATAAAGCATTAAAAAAAAATTTCAGGACTCATGTCCCCCCTTAAAGGAGTTGACTGCTGCAAAAATTTTTTGAATCCGTCAAGTACGAGCGGAGTTAAAGTGATTTGTTGCACGTTTTAAGTGCTTTATCTCTCCTTTCGTACCAGCGAGCGGGCTGGTACAAAAGAAGGGTCAAGAAGCTACGTCCGTTCTTCAGTGTGCATCATGATCTTGAGGACCTTTTTTTTTTCTTCGAACGCGTGGCTTACTTTCAGTGTGATCGCGAGTCCATGGGTGGGCAAGTGGCGGCATTCTGCGGCGGCCGCGGTAACTATGCAGCTTACGATGCTCAGATCAGCCAATGGCCATGGAATTTGGGTTTATGGTGCAGTCATTTGGGTTTATGGCATCATTTGTCGAGAGAAGGGGGAGCGATTTCTAGTTGACTTTAAGAATTAATTATAAATGCCATGCTGCGTGTTGCGCTATAATGTTTGGCTCACATGTTCTCAGGAGCCTCGACAATTGATTGGCAGTGTTTTCTGACCATGCTGAGTAAACGTTGCGGGGTCCCTTTAACAGTGTCTTACCTGTCCCCAGTACTGGCGTAGTTCTATGTAGTTCTTTGTAGGTCAGTTTTTTTTTTTTTGGAAGGACTAGATAGGAGAACACAGACCAGCCCAGCAGCTTCCCATGATGCTGCATTGAAAGGCAAAAGATTTGTACTGAAACTGCTGGGCTGGTTTGTGTGTTCTACAGGTGGCTGGATGCTGCTCCTGCTTACGAGGTGCTGAGGCAGCATCTTGTTGCACAGCTCATGGCTGCTGGACATTGAAAGTGTGGTTTCAGAGCTGGTGAGCCTTGTCTGGGTATGCAGCGGTTCTTGCTTTTTTCTCCTTAATATTTCTAAAAATATTGGTTTAAGTGAAATGAAGGACCATTCTTCAAAAACATGTCAAAGGTAGATTAGTTTTGTATGTAGGATTAAAATTTTCGCAGCAGGGGCTGCACTAGTATGTCTACAAAAGGGAACGTGAACACAGTTATCTTTTATAAATTCATCATGTGTTAATTTTGCCTGTTTCACCTGAGTCATGAAGTATTTCATGTTTTCTATGCAGGAGAAAAATAGTTGCAACTGTGAAGTAAATTACTGATAACTTGAACTAGTGTGGGTGGCCAACAGTTGGGTTACAACAGCTACCAGTCGTACAAGGAGCACTGATCTCCATAGGTCGGCAAACTCACTCATGAGTCGACTCACTCAGACTCACTCTGACTCATATCGAGACGTGAGTCTGAGCCTGAGTGAGTCCGGGTGAGTAATGTTTTTGTGAGTCTGAGTCCGAGTGAGTTCGATTGGGAAAAGTTTTGGTGAGTCTGAGTCCGAGTGAGTCCGGTTGAGCAAAATTTTGGTGAGTCTGAGTCCGAGTGAGCCCTAAGGGCAAAATATATTGCGTCAGTGAGTCTGAGTGAGCTCCACATTTTTTGTCGACCTATGGTCGTATCTACTCAACTTTAGCATTAATATCAGCCCTATGTCAGCTCACGTTTATACTCCCGTATACTCCCGCATACTTCAACGTGCTACCGTTCATACATCAGCTCAATATTTATTGATCAGAGGCATGATTTTAGGAGGGAGAGGGGGAGGAGGTGCCTTGACCTCCCCTCGCAAACTTTTTCACGGGAAGTTACTGATAAAAATATCTCGTGTGAGTCATGACTTTCAATAAAAAGGTCCTTATTGAACTGCAAACTCAGATAACTCGTATTTGAAGGTACGAGATCAAAAGGTGCTAAGTAGCGCAGAGATTATTCGAGATATTGGCGTTAAAGAGCATTGACATTATGGTAGAAAAAGGATAATTAAATGCTAACGGACTCATGAGTCGACTCACTCAGACTCACTCAGACTCAGATCGAGCCGTGAGTCTGAGTCTGAGTGAGTCCGGCTGAGTAATATGTTGGTGAGTTTGAGTCCGAGTGAGTCCGGTTGAGAAAAATTATAGTGAGTCTGAGTCCGAGTGAGTCCGGATGAGGAAAAGTTTGGTGAGTCTGAGTCCGAGTGAGCCCTGAGGGTAAGATAAGTTTCGTGAGTGAGTCTGAGTGAGCTCCACACTTTTTGCCGACCTATGCTGATCTCTTTGAAGTCTGCATGTATAAATACTATATAGCCATCAATAATGCAATCTGGTTTCAGGAATTGCAGTTTAGCGTGCTGTGCATAGGCGTGCGCACAGGGGAGCAGGGGGGCGGCCGCCCCCCTAATCACCTAAGAGGGGGGCTGCAAAATCTGCCCCATGCATTGATTTAGTAGGGGGGGGGGGCACTGCGATGAACCTTCCCCCCCTTATGGGGAACCCTGCGCATGCCTGGGGTGCTGTGCACGAGTGATTGTGTGAGTTGATTGAGCTTATGATCATAGGCAGCGTGAAGAACGAGGACAAAGAAGGAATTCACACATATAATGTCCTGTGTAATTTTTTTTTTTTCGGCTCATTTGCACCGTCTGTACACATGAACTAGCTCAAACTCAAACAGATTTGTAGTTTTTTTTTTGGGGGGGGGGGGGGCTTTTTTTTATTGGGCACTTCGAGCTTTTCTCTAGGCAGTGTGAATTTGAATACTGTTACCAATGCTGCAATACAGGTGTTCAAGCCTCTGAAAGTTGTACACAGTTCGCACTCGTGATGGTGAGTTCAGGCTTGAAGGTAACTACAGCAGTGATAAAGGAAGGGGCAAACGGCTGCAACATTGTCAATACAACATCTGGAGGTGAAGGTCTGGACTGGTTGTGTTGCATTGAGTACAATGTTGCCCTATGTTACACAAGCTTTACCCTCATGCTCGACAATCTGTATGTAAACAGTACTGAAAGAGCCGGCACACTTTTACCTTCCATTTGGCATTTTCTCTTGCCACAGCAAAGCCCCCTCTCTGCCACAGCAAGGAGTGTGTCGAATCTTTCAGTGTTGATATTGATGGTTCATGTTCCTGACATATTGGATTTCGATCAAATATGGAGCTAGGACTACAATGTCTTCTCCCTCTACCTCTGTCACATTTATTTGTCTTACCAACAACAGCTCCGTGCTGTATTGTATGTTTCTTGGGAACGTTCTGCTCGCTCCAGCTCACTGAAGTTCATTAGTTAACCTACTTGCTAATTTTTAATTACTTGGGACATGACTTTCTGTTTTAATGCGTCAGATAAGACTACTAAATTTTAAACCATAGGAGACGAACTCCAGACCTGCATAATACAACAAACAACAGCCTTTGTCAAAGCTCGTATGAGTGATGTAACTGCCACATTGACACAAGCTGAACTTTCATTTTAATGGTTTTGAAAGTGAAACTCTGGTTGTGTTGTCCATGTGGCCACTCCAAGCAAAACAAGCTTTTCCTACTCCAAAGCACCTCCAGAACATGCAAAGCCATTTCTGTCAGTGTACAGTGCGGTCCACTGTTAGTGGGAACACGCGATCGCGTGGCCGGCGGCCCGCGTGGCGCAAACTGGCGGCGAGATTTGTAAACGTGGCGCACGCGCATAAAGGCGAAAGGGCAGCGTTTGCCGCTGTTCTTCTGCTACTTTCCGCCACTGCCCTTGGTGAGCGCTGGACAGCGCTTCCGTTTTTCAGCGGTGCGATTCATGTATCCGCCACTGTACCTGCGCCTCGTCGGCTAATCAGCAGGCAGAAAAAAAGGTGTGGTTTGTTTTGTTGCTCTGGTTTTTTGCCAGTTTTGACGCGATGCAATTCGCGGCCCCAGCGGCCGAATTTCGACTGGGGCCCCCAGCTGTGGCACACTGTGAAAGTGATAACAAAGACTGTCACTTGCATTACCTAGTATAAGTGCTCATTATGAGGGAAACTGTGCAAAAAAACGTCGACAAAGAGAGTACAGAACAGCACAAGCGCTTCTCCCTTTGTCAACATTGTTTTTTGGTTGCGCAGTTTCCCTCACAGTGAATCACGAACTAGCCCAACAGTCTATTCTTGTAAGCGCTCACCGATAAGTTAGTCGTAAGCTTTCAACATGCTGCTCGCACCAGCCGGCCGCTTTTTATAACAGACGAGGAAACTTATTCCCGATGCAGAGATCATAGCACGGTTGTCCTTCCAACCGTAGAAGTATAGAATTTCGCTAGCGCGCGCCGAGCGCTGGGGCGAAGAAGTAGCAGACGACGCGGGACACGAACCGCCCTTGTGATCCTACGTGCATGCTCCGCGTTTCCAAATCTCGCCAGCAGTTAGCACTCCGCGGACCGCCGGCCGCGCGCTCCTGGCCAGCAGTCCGCGAGCGCGCGGCTCGCGGACCGCCGGTACCGTACTGTACATGCCTCACCCCATGTGAAAAAGCTACAATCAAATTTGTGGCTCAGGGGATACATTGAGAGGGCTTTGTTAGTGCGCATGGCTCTAGTGTACAAGTAATACTCATTGTGATGTTAAAAGCATTAAATTCGTAGGTGCAGTTTGTGTCTGAAAATGATTGTTGGGCAGAGTAATTCTTATTAATTTTGACCCTTGTTTTATGGCATCCAGTGGGCCTATGCCAATATGAAAAGTACTATATTGCAACTTATTACTGGCAGTGAGGGGTATGCGATACAAAAGGTACTGCCATTAGGAAGGTATGACATTGCCTACATATGTAGGACATGTTTAGCATTAGCACTTAGTCGAGTTAGTTTCCTTTTGGGAGTTCTTGGCAATGTTCTTTTGTACACTGTGGGAGCTATAGCTATATGCATATTCATCTTATGTTGCCAAGTGAAATGTTAGCCAGTCCCCCCCTGTCCTAGCACGTTGACAATGCTGACTAGATTTTGCAATGCACACTGCTGTGGGAAGACAGGTAATTTGTGAAAATCCCAGTTGTGAGCACTAAAGATAGCCGTGACAAGCACTGAAGCACTAAACAGCTTTCGTTTTGTAGTTGCAACATACGCCATAATGCAATTAATTATTGGTGTTACTAAAAAATCATTTATATGTGTATTTTATTGACAAACATTCATTCGTCACTAACAGTTACTTTTTTGCTGAATAAAAGGATACCTCTGGCACTATCCTTAAACTCACTCTTCTGAAATGAAGCACATGTTATAATGGCCCTCTTCAACCGAGCAATGTAGGTAAACTACAGCAGTGATTGCTTTGTGATTACGCAGTTTGTTTGAGCATTGTAGAAAAGTCCTTGCACTGTTGCCTCTGAACGTAAAAATTTCTGTGAGGACCACACATCTTATCTGTGAAAGTAACTTCTTTCCCGTTTTATGCAGTTGTGAGTAAAAACATGTCTTTTTACTCACAACTGTTAAATAAGTGCAAGATTGTTGCAATATTGCTGCCATGATTTATACTTGGTTATATTGGTATGCATGCAATGTGTTCCTCATATGGTGGCGTAGTGATATTTTCTTGAAAATGTATACAATGATAACTAGATTTATTGTACTAATGCTCTCTGGATTTGTTGCTTCTTAGGACCTTCTTTGCGGAAATGGCATTTTTCGTGCGTAAGCTGAACATGAGTAAGTACTGCGAAAGCTTCTGCTCTTTTCGTGTCCACGTATGGAAGCCTGCCATTGTTTTCAAATATAAAATAGATTCGTTTGAATATTGCCATGTATATATAAATGAAACCTTGATGTGCAGTTGCGTGAACACACTGATACCAAGTGATAACATGGGGACCAAATATATTTTCTTTTTAGGCTTTAATCTTCCCATATTCAGGGCTGGGATAAGGCATAGCTCAGTTCCACTATACTCTCTACGCTTTGTTATCTGAATGGCACTACATCTCTGTAATGCCAAAATTGGCTGTCCGCTAACATTGGATGATAAAGAAATTGGTACATTGAACTGGTCTACTAGACTAATGTACTAAAAGCCATCATGCCAGAACACAAAATATAATCGCTCAGGAAGCTTTGTCATTGTCATATTTTCTGCAAAAGGTTGCTTTCATAATTTATATTGATATGTTGGCTACGGAGGTGCTCAAAGCATCATGGCACTCTGATACTTCTCTGATCTAATATTGCTATGGTAGCTTAGTGGCTAAGGTTGTGTGCGGCTGAGCTGGAGGACATGAGTTCAATTCCTTGCCACGGAGGCTACTTTTCACACACGAAGGGAAATGCTAAAACCACGTACTTAAATTCCGGTGTACTTCAAAGAATCCTAGTTGGTCCAAATTAATAGGGAATTCTCACCCACCACTATGGCATGCCTTATAATTATATGGTGACATGTAAAAACATATTTCATTTTTACCTGATGGTTTGAGATGTTACCTCCAATGGTAAACCATGAGTTTGAAGACCCTGGAACTAAAAAAAGAATTTGGCTTAGAAGATTGTGCATGTCATGCACTTACTTCGTGCAAAAGTCATACATTATGAAGTAGAGAAAGCTGTGTAGTAGTCATTACATTTATGTGCAAATGGATGCATTTGATTAATCCTGTGTTTGCATTGCAATGCCTGGCTTTCAGGATGTTCTTCTTTGACTTCTAAGCTATCATTTTTTTAACATGTCTAATTAATGGCATTAGAGTTCTCAGAGTACAGTTTATCAATCTAAACAGATTCATTGTTTCACATTAGTGTCCCTTTAATAAGTGTATTTCTTGTAAAATGATCCTTTTGGCCAAGGGAACATAATAAATCAGTGTGGCTTGTAGTTTATGCAAGTGCCCTATCCCCCCTCGTCCCCTTTTTTTTAACCATTTGAGGACTTGTTTCCAGTCGACAGACTTTTCCAAGCATCATTACCAGTCAGGGAGCACGCTTAGAATCATCAGAGAAAATCTGGAAAAGGGGGGGAATTTGGAAAAATTAAATTGGTAGACACCTTGATTTGTGTTTGGCCGTATCAAAGCACAATAATTCGTGTGAGTTGGATATATTATTTAAAAAATTTGCTTCTTTCAGATTTAAGATGTGTTTGGTCTGAAGTACTGTTTGGAACATCTGGGGGTGTCTAGAAATTTTAAGACAGGGACACTGAATTTTCACATGGACTTTTTTCAGGAATTCAGGCAAAAGAGCAAGGCTCTAACAAACAGATGGCATCAAAGTCATGTGCCTTGTCTCTAGTGCGTCAGCTGTACCATCTTGGTGCTATTGAAGCCTACACAGGAGTTGCCAAGAAGAAGACAGAAAGCAAGGTGTGTAATGTTTAATTTTTGCCATTTTCAAGGCTGTGATGATCCTTACATTTTTTGTCATGGCTGCATTGTGAGCATTGTCGGGTCCACTTGCAGTAAAGGCACATGTGCATTTTGTTTCACCTCACCAGACCTCAAAGAAAATTTTGGTAATGTACTAGAACTTGTAAGGCACCATGTAGGGAGTGTTTTACCAAACGAAATGTACTAATCAGTTCATTTTTAGGGGAGTTACAAGATATCGAAATTAATGTTGCCATGCAGCCAGGAAGCCAGTTTCACTGCCAGTGTATGTGCTGTTCTGTTGCCTTGGTAAACATGTGCAAGTTGTGTGTTGTCTCTGCCTTTATGTACCAAATGTTCATGTGACGAACGCAACTTCTTTTGTTTTCTTCTCCTATTACAGTTAAACTTGGATATAATGAAATTGACAAATTCGTTACAAACAGGGTTTGTCATATATAGTTTCAGCACGAAAATTCGGACATGAAACGCACAAATTAAACAAAAGGCGAACTAAAGGCAGAACTCACCCAAAACATTTATTTAGCGGCAAAAAGCTGTGTCATTTTGCTCTATTGCTTGTTCATGAGGGACGGCAATATTGAATGTTCGTAGGACATCAATACAATGCTGCTCCCTCATCGTCTAGCCATGGCCTCCGAGATTGGTTCTGTGGCCTCCGAGTTCCGGCAACACGATGGCGCATTGCTGTAACTAATTGCGAAAGTCACGGTCTACTGAACCCGTGGCGCGGCGCAAGCCGGCAAAGCGCGTGACGAGTTGACATCCAAAGATCCATCATTGTCACTATGGTCACGGACAGCTTCCACCAGCGCCTAATCTGACATCTCCTCGGTAGTGACGACGCAGTTGTCCGAACTACAAAAAAAAAAAAAGCAAAGCTGAACATCATCAGGGGCTGCTCTATGCATGCGCAGTGAAACCACGCATGCACACACGACGTCGAAAACGAAGAGCGAACTCCGTATGCGGAGCGAACTCAAAGCGGAGGAAGGATTTTCTTTTGTGGCGTCGCCTGGTGTCACGTTAACGAAGTGCAGTTCAGAGACTACTGCAACAACTGAAGAGTGGCGCTGCTAACGCAAAAACAGTTTTTTTAGGAAAGCCGGCGCGGTTAATGGTGGCACGCCCACGCATGTGCCCGTGGTGGCAAGAACGCTGGCTCAAGGGGTGCAGGCCCACCTTGCGCACACCTGCACTCACAAACAAGCGCTCGCTCTCGTCTCGCAGTCACTGGTGCTTCGAGCGCGCCATGCGCAACATCGCCGCTTCGCGCTTCATTGGCGGCGGGGCAACCACCGAAGATGCATGTGGCTCTTGCTCGTGCCAAAATGACAAAATTTGGGGCAAAATTCCTAGATTGTCGGTGACAAAAATTCGTTATATCAGGGGTGTCTCTCGCTGCCACTTTGTTACATAGAGGTCGCAAATACATATACTTCTATGGAGTAACAGCGAGGAATAGAAAAACTTCATAATATCGAGGAATTTGTTGTATGGAGGTTCGTTACAGGCAGGTTTAACTGTATATTCATTGGGGTGCATTTCCAGTGGCAAAACTGCATGTTTCTCATTGTTGATAATGAATTGAAGTCATGGGCTGTGCTTGGTGATGTTGAAAGCAGGGTTCATGACTTTCATTTGAAGCATGGCTTTGTACTTTGGTTGGCATTCCTGTTCACTGATAGCAGGGTATGTAGAGGTCCTTGAAAACCTTGAAATTTTTTGAAAAACACATTTTCAAGGCCCTTGTACCTCCCAGAATTATTTTCTTTCTTTGAAAATCCTTGAATCCTGAATTTTTTGACAAATCCTGTCTAATATTGACCTTGTGACCTGCGTTCTGTGATTGATAAGCCTTATCTGGCAATCTCTCAATTACACAAACAATACATCATTGTAATTGCACATGTCCTGCTTTGGATGACCTGCACTGAACACTGAAACTATAGTGTGAACTGAGCCAGAGACCAGTATTGACACTCATTCATGACTCCCCTCCCATGCTTATGCTTGTCTTATCCTTCGTTTTATCTCCCCAACTGTGCAGTCTGCCTTCTCCCACTTTACACTAAAGGAAAATATTAAGTTGACATTGATTGTTGAAATAGCGGCCCAGAAACCTCGTAGTGCTATTTTGTGCCAAGGAAGTGCTTATTTTGAAATAAAATCACGTTTTAGTGGTCTACATCGCGTTAGCGCACTTCAAATCACCCGCCCGAAAACGGTCTTTCTGACGTCACTGTTGCCGTGGCCAACGTTGCCTGCCTTTACTGCGCGACGGCGTGCACTGGCGGTGTGCACCATTCGGGCATCCGGCAACATCACATGCATGCGGCATTTTGTTGAACTTTCTGTCAGAGCGTCTTTCACGAGCTTGCAAAACACACGCGGCAGTACGTGATACCGAAACTACCACCTGAGACGCGACCGCGTGAGGGAAGCAGGGCGCTGGGCAAAGCGCAGTTCGGCGAAAACGGAACCTTTGTACCACGTGCGCCGTTCCCCATGGCAATGCCAAAGAGGTTCTTTTTTCCATGAATCAAACAAATGAACAAGCAACATTTTACAGCTCAGACCACTTACAACGTAACCGCTTGCAGTGCAGTACCGGCTGTAATGCGGTTTTTTCTGACTCCCGTTTACCCTCCCATAGAACTCCATGTATACGCATACCGCTTATTGTGCAGTCCCCCGAGATGAAAGACCGGTTATAATGCGGCTGCCGGAACGTTCTCAGAGATTCGAGAGAGCAAGCGTGCTTGTCAGCGGAGATGCGCCGGCGAGGAAGAGAGCGGTGACGGCGTTACGAAAGAGGAGGGGACGCGGAACGAACGAACAAGGAGCGAGGGGAGAAAAAAAAGGGATGGCGATGAGAGGCAGCAGCCCGGCGCGGGTGCGTGGTGTGAGGAGGGGGAGCGGTTGCATGGCCAACGGAGATGCCTTTGCCTCCTTTTCCATGCGCGCTCCACTCCGTACGTACGCCCGCGTCTGCATCAAGGACGCGTTACCGCTGTTTGTCTCCGTCAGGAAAATAGTTGCTTCGTCGTAGAGCGCAGATATCGCGCGTGCAACCTCGATTTCCCCGCGAGTAACAATGCTTTGAGATGCGATTGAGCTTTCGCCTTTGCCACCAACAGGCGGACTTACAAGCTTGAAAGACTTTTTCAGGATAGTTGCCACGGCTGTGCTCCCGACCGCGAACCGAAACTTCGTTTCACGCGTGATGCCCTCAGCTCGCGAGTGCGATCTCTTCTACGCCCGATCTCCGTGTTGTCTAGGGCAAGCTTCTCGCGACGGCATGCGAAGTTGCAACGCGCACGCGAGGTCTAACGGGCGCTAGCTGCCATATCGGTGGCCGCGGACTAAAGAAGTCACGGTTTGGTGCCGAGTCAATGAAACATTTTGCATTTAGAAGCGGTGATTTAGATCTTTAACGAAAACACGGGCGTGCGTGTGAAACACTCGAGTGGTGGTTTGCGGTCACCACCGTTTTTGACATCGCGCATGCGCAGTATGTTACCGCGGCAACTTCCCGTGGCGGCGCATTTTTTCCGCGTTCGTTATGTCGGCACCGCAGGTCCGCGGACACTAACCGTTCAACATTTTCAAATGTAAGCAGATGCAAACTTACGTCCCAGTCGCATGCCTCGATAGTTGGAATCGCGCGCCTGCCTGTTGCTCATGTTTTGCACACGTGCAACCTTTCAAAAATGTTGATTTGGTTATAGTGCGGATATTCGCGACTTCGGTGACTTACGTTATAAGCGGTCTATGCTGTATTACATCTCTTGATGCACGGAAGGTTCTTTTTTTATTGTAGCTAGTTTGATTACTAGTGCTTAATTGTAGTCGGACGCTCTCACGTCATCGGGATCATTTCCAAAATGTCCCACTTGTGGCGCACATTGTGTGAAACATTTAGCTTAATTTCTCGATAAGTAGCGCATTGCTATTGATAATATTGCCGTTTTAGACGTCATACATTGAGCTTTCACTCTGACATAAATTGTTATTGCCTTTAGTGCCCCTTTAAGTTACCTACGGATGACTAGACTCTACCTCCAGCACTGATGCTGCTTTCTTTTTTTCCCCCACATGTCTCTCTGTCATGCGAGAGATGCACAAAATGAAGATACTGATGATCAGTTGATATCTATCTGCCTGTGTGATTGGAAGCTTGAGTATCTGCTGTGTTCATGCCTGAGTGAAAAAAAGTGCTCTGTGCAAGCCAGATACTACAATGAAAAAGTTGCTATTGGCCGTGTTGTTGTAGCTCAGTGATGCTCCCACACAGCGCTCTCTATTGCTCTTTTTTGTTTACAAGGACGTTGACTGTACTACATGGACTGGGGATATTTGCTGAGCGGCTGGCCGTATACTGGCTTGAGTCCAATTCGTATCCAATTCAATACATATCAAACTCGAAAACAGAAGTAGCTTGCTGACTCTAGGCAACCACAAAGTATTTAAGGATGAAATAGTCAACATGAAGAGAAAAATAAGAGCTTGAAGCACTCACTGTGTTGACTGCTTCGGCAGATAACTACTCAGGAAAAGTGATGCTGTCATGTGACATCGCCCTCGTGTTGAAGCTGACCAGTTCACTTAAGACTGAAAGAAGTAAAATGGGATAAGTGTAGAACAGTACTTAGCTGATACAAAAGAAGGTTCAGCACTATTTTTTTCTGCATATTATGAGCCTAATTTCATCGACATATTCTGGTCTAATATTTTGTTTTTCTGGAGCAGTAAAACTAGGTATCCTAATTTGGAAACATTGTTATAGCAAAAAATTCTTACTTGCGATGTTGCTCTGCATTCTTAAAAAGCCTTTGACAGGGGCTTGAAAGTCCTTGAATACTCTTGAATTTTGACCTTTGAAACACATATGAACCCCGTGACAGGCTATTTTGCCATCTGAACTTCACTGAATGTTCCAAGTAAATACATAAGTACTTTGTGTAAACTTTGTAACTTCCAAATGACCATCAATGAATAAACAAAGACAGCTCTCACATTTGTTTGTGTGGTTTTATTTCTATTTTCGTAGCTGGAGCCCTATCAATTTACCTTGCCAGAAGAGGTGGCTGCAGGGTTGGCTGAGGCCATTAAAGCTTTGAACATTGAGACTGTACATGTTCCAGAAAACGTAAGTCAGCTTGTTTGTTGTGTAATTATTGCTGTGAGTAAAACACTATTACGGCTGTATGCATTTTTGCACAAGGGAGAAGATGCTACTAGAAGAGTGATACAGTATGTACTTGTATTACTGCAACAAGCCCCTTTTTGGGAGACTGTTTTGTCCACTGGAAAATCATTCATGTAGCAGTGTAATGGTTAGAACCTGCCTTCAGTAACGGTATATTTAAGCAATGGGTGTTGTATATTTCTATGGAAATTGGTATGAATAGGAACTAAGAATAAATGACTTAAATGTTATGAGGCAGGAGTGGTGGCCTTATGGTGGCAGGTGCAGCCCTTGTGGCACTTTTTCACTGTCATGTTGGTTCACAGTTGGAAGTGCTAGGTTCCAACGGTGTTTCAGTTCACTAACCTTAGCCATGGTTTGTCATACTTTCCATGGTTGTCCTACTGTCACCTGGTTGTATGTAAATACTGCCTATGGTAATAGTTTAGGTGAAATTGCATAGGCATATATAAAAAATGCTGCCTATAAACTGAATTATAATGGCTTTTTTTTTTCTCTTATTAATATGAAGCTATGTTTTAATCTTAGTATGCACAGCATTAGGAACTTCACATAACCTCACTCTCAACGTGAAGGTTCGCTTAGACATAAATGGCAGCATGAGGAGCACTTTAACAGATCACATATGAATCTTGCTCATAAGTGGTTGAGCATGGTCAATTAAAGATTAACAAGGGAGTAAAACAAAAGTAATTTTTGTACCAATTGCGATGGTGAGAACTGATAGCACCTCTGCTGTTGTGGCATTGCTTATATAGCTACGTATTTCAAAATTAGTTGGATGAAGACACATATCTGAGCTAATTTTGAGTGCAGATGGTCTAGTGGTTCAGCGATAAAAGTGGTGCTCTGAGTGGTGCAATCTACTCTACCATGAAAGTTGTCGGGCTTTCCACATATGGTGTAACGTTGTTTTACGTAAAGGTAACCAGTATAAACACAGTCCTGACTTTGTGGTTGAACAGTATCCACTTTGGCAGTGTCGGGGTGTGGCAGGGCTGTGGCAGGATTACTTCTCCTCTCGTGCTCCTCTTCCTCCTATCTTCACTTTCTTTGCCAAGTGCATCCTTGACAATTTCCTCATCAGTCAGGATGACAATTTCCATCAGTCCCCCCCCCCCCCCCCCCCTCCCCCAGCTTCTGGTTGTCTCTGTGCTAGAAAAAATTAGGCATTCCTCCCCACTGTGGAAAAGCCGTTGGGGTTCCCCTAGGCCAGAATGTTTCAGAACCCCAGGTCTTTAGTTTTGCATTTATCCTCAAAAAATAAAATATCGTACATCATCCAGGCCTTCTATTGGAAGGCCACTAATGTTCTTGAAGTGCCATGGTTTTTGAGCCTTTCTAATAGACTTTTTTCAAGCTGTCCCAGAACCCCCCGCGGGCGCGCGAAGCACTATGGGAAAAGTGTGTACGGCGAGCCCGCCGACTGTTCCGTCGCTCGCTGCTCGTTGGCGCCGTGGGAGCACCAAACGAAAAAAACACGTCGCCGCTGATTGACTATTATTAAATCCTAAATACTACACATGTCTGAATGCACCTGCATTTATCTCTTCACATGAAATGCGAAAGGAATGATGAAGGCAGTGTAGGTATTACCGAGCGGATGTATACCGGATGTAGCAGTTAAGCGGCATGCGAGTTATCACGTGCCGATACATGCAGTCAAAACGTGCTATCGTGAGCAATGTGAGCTGGAATACCGAATTCGCATGTTATTCAATGATTACTTGTTCACAAGACGCTATGGCATTTAATGCCGCATGGCGACTCGTGATCGGGTTTACCCAAACTGTAGAGAGGTATTACAGTGTTCAGCTATACAGATGATTATTTGATTTTAATTGACAAGTCACACCATGCTCTGATAATTTGCAGTTTCTTGATACATGCTTTTAAGTTTCACTGCGGAGCATGTCTGCAGGCAGTATAGCCCGCGTTCAGCGAAATCGGTGTTTAATTTCGCGTCGGCGCATTTGAATATTGTTAAAAGAGGAATTGTCATGATTACGCACGGCACTGGAAAAAAACAAACTTGCGCACATAAGATGAGCAGTAGTTTCCAGCTGCAAGGCGATCAAAGAGGTGGGATATCCTGCGTATCGTTGTATCGGTTTGCGAAAATCTGTTCACATGGCAAAGAAAGATTAACACGGACGTCCTCCATCCGTAAATAATAAAGAAACTAGAAATATTGCACTTATTCCACATATGTATAAGAAGTCGCATGGCCTGAAGAACGTAGGGAAGCGATGTAGGGGTGAAGGTTGTGTTTGCCGCCCCAAATGTGCTTAGTCGCATTAAGGTCGCGGGGGTCTGCGTTGGGAAAGAAAAATGCGGTCAGAGGCATGCCAATTGCTTTGTAAATTGTGTAGGAGTAAACCGCAAATTTCTCTTCTGTATACATCGGCTAGACTGGTCGATGTATTAATACGTGCCTCAGCGAGCATTGAAATTTATTGAATGGAACCGTCTTATCTTGCATCGCTATGTCAGTCAGGGAAATGTAATCCCATCTTCGAAAGCACAGTAATTTTGTACCATCAACCTAATCAGACAACGAGAGAAATTTCGGAGGCATATCATGTCACAAATAACGCCACACTTTGTGTCAGTCAACCTTCTCAGTCGTTACAAGACAAGGAATTCAACTTTATTAATCGACTGTAAGCACGCGCCTTGGTTGTTTTACTTTTCGTGCCTCTTTATGACACGCGCAGTGCACTCCTATTTTTGTATATATGCTTTTTTCACGCGTGCAATAAACTTTCAGTTGTGTGTGAGCGCTGGTTTGTGCATTTCCTTCCTTGTACTGCTCCTTTATTTTTTTGCTCTAAGTATTCCAACCTGTAGTTATAGCACCAACGAAGGTTAGTAGGCACTTATCGTTCGTTATATATATGGTGCGAGCGACGCAATGAATGCATCTCATTTCCCCAAATGCCGACTGCACTTTCTATATAGTGTACTCTTTAAATATCAGAACCTCACACTGTACTCGCCGACAGTGTCGATGGACGTTGATTCCAAATGCATCCGTGAATCATAGACAATTCCTGCACTTCATAGGCAACCGAGTTGCATTGTTTTTTTTTTTTTTTTCATTTATGCCGTAAGGCCCATTGGAGCAAAAAAAATAATAATAAGAGGTGACGCTTCTGAGCTGCTCAACTGGTCCAACAGTGGGACAGATGGAAATCGTCGAGATTCCGTCGCAGCTAAACACTGAAGTTCGTGATTGAATTGTGCAGTAACATATGTTGCGCCTTGCCAAATTCACTGAAGTCCTGGCATGGCGCAAGCGGAAAGCTACAGAGCAACGCGGCAGCTGCTGCGGCGTACACACATTTCCCATGAGCGCTCGCACGCCCGTTGGTGGCGCTCGTGTGCTTGAAAAAGGTCTATTAGTAGAAGTGGTAAACGCACTGTCCACTTTATGTTGGTGGCTAAAAGTATGGTCACTCATTCTACACTTCATTTTCCACTGATGCACTTATCCCCTTTCATAGTCACAGTTTTGTCTGGCAGTGCCTAGAAGAACAGTGCTTAGGTTGTAGGTGACGTGCTTAAGCAATTGCACATTTTTGCAGTTGTCATCTTCATTGACTGCTCCTTATTCTATGCAAACAGTCCTGAAAATCAGACAGCCTATCTCTGTGTAGTGCGCACACCACCCTTCAGAATATGCTTGCAGTGCTGCATTCCTTCAGCATTTTAGTACCCATCCATATGCTAAAGCTTTGTGAAATAAGTATACTTTTGCTTTAATAAACAATAGCTTCTGATTTCTAAGTATCTCAGGAACTACATGACCTCTTTAAGATATCTTTGTATATTTAAAATTGGCTTAACTGAGAAATTCTGTTCAGTTTCATCTAAGTTGGTCTAGAAATAGCTAAAATTATGTTCATAACCCACATCCCCATTAAAGGGGCCCTCCAACACTATTCGAGCCCCCATTTTTTACTCGCGAGTTGCATTGACTGAAGGATGGAATAATGAATGCCTCAAGGACGGCAGCGATAGGTGCACACAGTCCAAAGATATTCAGCCTAGAAAATTTGAAATAAAAGAAAAAGAAACGCCTACCCTCAACTCGATTTTTTGCGGGGTCATATGGCCACACTGATGGTGCAAAGGACCACCAATGGAATAAGCTGAAAGATCCTACTTAAGGGAAGCTTGCACATCATTGTTGCCTGTTCCATCCAGCGTGGCGATCACGAGGTGATTACAATAACAAACAATGTGGAGCTGCACTCCCCTCACTCCGAGAAAAAGGGTGGGATCAATAACACTGCATCGAGGTGAAAGACTTTCACCCTTTGAATGTCACGAGTGCACAAGAGGCTGCCCAGGAAGAGTACACAGGCAAAAAGAAAAAATTTCGCATAACGACAAACCTCGTGTGCATTTTTCTATGCTTGAAGGCCACCGTGTTTTCAAGTTTTTTTTTTTTTTACAACACTACCTGTATGCGTTAGTTTGAAAAGTACAACAAACAAAGATTCCTCGAAGGGGTAGCCTACCGAATGTGTGAAATGAGACAGCTCGCAAACGCACACAAGCAAGAGATAGAAGCGAGAGAAGCCTTTCGTACGGAGGTCCGACTTGCGCAAGCAAAAAGCCAAAGGCAATAATAGCAGCCAGCGCCACTGTCATGTTTTGCAGTGTAGTCTTTTTTTTTTTTTTTTTTTGCAACATCTATTTGGCGTTCAATGGAAAAGCATGCAAAAGAAAACCTGATAATCTCTTTTTTGATGCATTGCTTAGACTTCTAACGTTACATTTATCCAATCAAAGGCCTGCACCCTTCTCCATCATTTCCGTCTGCAATAGTTATGGCGAGCACTACTACACATTGATGCAGTTGGCAGTGATGTAGTGATTTCATTGCATGAATAAAATAATAAATACATAAACATCGGTGCTGTGACCTATGCCAGAATTATCCCCAGCCATCAGTCTACGCAGTTCACATACAAAAAGTGGGTGCTTCAAAAGTGTTTGAGGGCCCCTTTAAGCCAAGATAGTGCGGCTGTTTTGGCTTGCTTAATCCGAACTGGATTAAGAGGGCTGAGTGACCATGTGACATATAAGCATCTTGTGCATGTGGATTCTTTTTTTTTTTTTTTGCTGAATTTAGTTTTTCAGTATTGGGTAGTGGGAAGGAGGAAAGTAGTCAGTGTCGGCTGCCATTTTTCGAAGTGAGTATTTAGGGAAATATTTTGTTTTTCTAAAAGCTGTTTTAGCATTCAGAGTTTTAACATTTCTGTTATGATATGTTGCATTTGCTTCTTTAGTTAATGTCGAAAGGAGTGAAGTGGTCTTGTTGTGTACAGTGCTGCTCTTGTGTATCTTTCAAAGGCTGAAAGCATGACTGAACCATTCTCACTGAAAGTTCCACGGCAACTTGAGGAGGAACAGGTGGTAGCCCAACCTGTGCCAGGAGGAGTTGTACCATGGTCTCCACCACAGCAGAATTGGAACCCTTGGACATCTTGCAACATTGACGAGGGTCCTATGGCCACTGTACGTATCGTTCTGCCTGGAAGTTTAATATTGTCTGTTGCAGTATTTAGGTAACATTCTTTCTTGGCAGTTATTTTATTGTATCTGATTATAGAATGCAAAAGTACATGTGCTGTATAAGAGAGCTGCAGAATAAAGAATGGTGAAAGAGAAACCGTTCCTTTCGCCTGAGAGTGCGGGACATAAGGCAGAAATGGAGCACGAAGGTCATGCGCGCGTCATGCACGCGTCATGCATGTTGCTCAGTGATTATAGTAAAACATCGGCAATTGACGGGCTTGATAGTTGTCTTGGAAGTTTTGCCCTCAGCTGATTAGAATGGGAGCACAACAAGATCATGTCAACAACTTACAAGTGACAACACATTGCTTGATCAACATGACTTCAGTCTGGTTTGTCCTAAGGCCGGGCTTGGCTAGAGACTGCCAATGTTGCCAGCTCTGACTTTTGGTGAAGCTTAAAGGGGCCCTGCAACACTTTTCCAAGCACTAATCGTCAGACCTCACTATTGGAGTTATTGCCTCACATATCGATTGCTGTAAAAAATGTTTGAATCGGTCAAGTATGAGTAGAGTTACAGGGATTTGTCGCACGCTTTAAGCACTTTCTCTCTCTTTTATCCCAGTGAGTGCGCTCAAAGCTTAAGAGAGGGCAAAGGGGCAGGGAGCTATGTGTCAGCACATGTCATGACCTTAAGCTCGGCATGATCATGAGCACGCTGGTGTGCAATTTCAGTACACTGTAGAGTGTGGCACCGGTACGTGGCAGGACACAGTGGTGGCTGCGGTAACTATGTAGCACAAGAATTCTCAAATCAGTCAGTGGCTGTGTCCTCTGCTCCGTTATGTCATCCGGGCCCCTTGATGACACAATTTGCCAAAAGAACAGTTGGCAATTTCTAGCTGTCTTTGAAATGTAATTCTAAATTCCTTGCTGCGTGCAGTGCTCTAATACTTGGCTCACGTGTTCGCAGGAAGAAATTAATGTCAATTTTTCTTTCTAAGTTCAACAGACAAAACTTACTCTAGCTTTGCCAATGTGGTCTAACAACAGACATGACCATAAGCTGTAGCATGTTTAAATTCTAGCTGGCAGCATTGGCGCCAGTCTGAGGCCACGTTGTCAGGCAGAATGTGTTGCTGCCTGTTGATGCTATTTTATTGTAGTGTTCACATGCTAATCAGCTGGGGTCATATTCTTGGCAGATCACTTTTGGAGATGCTTTCAATTTCAAAAGATTCCATGGGTCAAGTGCAAGATGCATTCAGATGTCTGTAGGCCACAGTGGTTGGGCACTGTGCCAACCATGTTCGAGTAGTAGGCCGGAAACGTTATCAGTCATAGACTTGGCACGCCCAGTGCTAATCTCATGAACGGGAAGTGTCGCTGAAAGTGATCACCTAGAATTACTGCCCCCTGATGGTGCCATGCTGCAAGTGCTGAAGTGATAGCCTTCGGATAAAGGAAGAAATTTTCACCGAGTGACAAGGTCAAAGTTTTAAACGCATGAGGTGAAAAGCAGGCAGATGTTGCAGGACTGTTGAAGAACAAAGTCATCGCTGGCAAGCTACTGTCAGGGTAAATTAAGGGGAGACGCGGGTCTTGGAACGGTCAAAAATGGTCAAAAAATCGATTTTTCGCAAAGCTTATTTTCGAGGCGTTTGTACTTCTGAGCACCTACTCTCAAATTGCTAACGCTAAATTCGGTCGGGAAACGCGATAAAATCGGCTTTCAAAGCACCCCGGCAGCACTAAAATGTCCCCAAAAGGACGAAATTTGTTCGAACTTCCCGCGCGCGCCATGAGCGTTGCAGCGGGCCGAGCGCCGCCATCTTGGGCTAGATTTGAAGCTGTTTTCTTTGTGCACATTTTGCGCCATCTCAAAATGGCGTCGCTCAAGCAGAACGGCCGCCGTCGCGGGTTTTCTGAAGGTCGTTTCCAGGCCACTGATTGGCTCTCACGCGGCGCGCTTTTCAAGCGCGCCTTTCCGAGTCTCCCATTGGCTGGCGCGACCGACACGTCATTTTTTTTTTCTTTGTGTTTGGTTCTCCGCCGTGGCTGTCCGTTTGTGTGCGCCTGCTTTTGCGATCGTGCGTGTTTCTCGACGGACCGTGTCTCTACTTTGTGCCGGTAGTTTTTCCACGCGATCGAGATGCCTGGAGACTCTCGTCTGAAACCATCGACGCAACGAGCTTTTGGAAGCCGTAAAAAACGGGCTTGGAACAAGAAGGCGCCGGCTACAAGTGCACCGTCGGCAGCGGAGTTGGAGTCGCGGCCGGACCCTTTGGACCTGCCGGGAACTTCAACTGACGACACCGTGGGACCAAGTTCGACTAGCGAAACACTTCGGGTTGATGCCGCGTACTACTCAACGGCGGAGCAGGCGCAGCGAGTTGAGAGATCGGCGCAAACGAAGACCGTTCTGTCTGGAAAGTCGGCTACCCAGCGCAAGTTCGACCTTCTTGGAGTAAGCGCGGAGTGCCAGACCGGTGACGCCGGGACCGATTTTTGCTCGTCGATATGAAAGTTTTGAATAACTTTTTTGCACAAGCGAAGTGCGACAAATGCGACGCAAAAAGTCTCAGCGTGAGGAAGGCAACGGACAAGGAGTACGGCCTTGCGGTAAAGCTTATTTTTTCTTGCAGCAGTTGTGATTTCGAGAAGAAGCAATTTTCTTCTCCGAGAGTGAGCGGAACTGCCACCATCACTCCCTTCGAAGTCAACATGAGGGCCATGAAGGGGATACAGATGATAGGCAAAGGTGTTACTGCCCTTTCGGACTTTTGTGCGTGTATGAACCTTTCGCACCGAGGCTTGCACCACAAGACGTTTCAGGGACACCTAAAAAGTTTAGTGAAAGCCTGCGAAAACACAGCGACTGAAAGTGAAGCTGCTAGTGTGGCAGTAATAAAAGAGCTGTATACAGACTTCCTGAACCCCATAGGGAACATCGATGTTGTGTTCGACGGCTCATGGATGACGCGAGGTCGGAGCTCACACATAGGTGTGGGCTGCATCATTGAGCTCTACACTGGCCTTGTAATTGACCATGTTGTTTACTCAAACTTTTGTCTCGGCTGTGCCCTGGGACCACAGCCTAGAAAAAGACTCTCTGCGTTTACGCAAGGCAAATGCAACTCATCTGAAGAGCACCAACACAAAAAAGACTTTTGCAAGGAGACACAAAACGGGTGCAACTGAAGATTACAGTCCTGGACTACTTTGAAGGTATTCTCTCAAGCATAGCAACCTATTACCCAGGGTAACATGCTGCCTAACATCTAGAAGGTTCTTCCTAAAGACTGAAAAGACATGAGCAGCCAGTCGCTTGAGCCTCATACCCCATGGCTTTTCCAGAACCCCCCAGCCGCTTGTCATGGTGGGGTTTTGATCATGCTTTGCACATTGGAAAATTTTTTTAGATATGATTCCTTGGGTGGAACAAGACACTTTCTGTTTTGTTTTGAAGGGAAACAGATGGGGAACATGTGAATAAAATTTATGGTTAAAGGTTCCTTTTAGAAATTTATACAGTGCGTGTCAATCTTCAAACGCGATTTTCTCAGCTTCACATTTTTTGCCAACTTGACCAGCCTTACGGATCTTTTCATTATGTTTTTGTAAGGTAATTTTGATAAATTTTATACCGTTGAATTCGTAAGAAATAGGACTGTGGAGCTATGCTATTTTTTTGTGGCTAAGATGAACATATGAAATTTTGTGAACAATAATGTGAGCTAATTGCATTTCAAGATTACACAATGTCAATACAATTGAAAGTTCTTATATGATGATATATCTCAGTGACAATATAAATAGCATAGCTCCACATGGCAGGTCTTTGGCTACAGCTGCATCTTAAACAGAACCTAAAAATACTGAGGGAAAGTGTCTTAATGACCCGTAAGAAATTACCTAATTAGATTTCACTTATGCTCTCACAATTTGATAACTAATTGAAGTACATGAAAACTAATTATATTTTTGAAAACAGGAGGAAGAAATACATATACACACCCAATTTCATTACAATATCTCCAATAATAAAACTTTTCGTTTCGAGACCAGTGTCTCCCCTTAAACCAAGGCATTTCAAGCTCAATGAGGCAACATACCCAGACGTTTGGTCTACACTTTTGGTGTGGCTGTGTGACACCAGAGCTCATAACGTTCCAGTGAATTGAGGAAGTGAGTGGAACAGGCATGCAAAGATGACAGTGTCACTTTCATCAGTGGATGGCTTGACTGTTTTCGAGGCATGCTGTGACATTCATGCAAGTCTGCGATGTTCATGCGATAGCATCAATGTGGATGCAGTCTTTGAGTGGAAGGCAGAGGAGCTGCCCGCGTAATTCATTTATTTTTGCATTCAATACTGAAAAATTGCGACCTGTGCAAGTTACGATAGGTCTACCTTACTGTGCCTGTGCAAGTGTAGGTGTAGGAGGTGGTACACTTCACGCGATTACTATTTCTTTCGGACTTGTTGTGCCTCTTTGTGAATGATTCCTTTATTTTTAATCTCTCATTGTGGTGTTAGCCGAAACACGCAGCATCAATTCGACAATCTTTTGGTATTTCAACAGTGGCCTCCCAGTTAATAATAGTACTCGTACCTGGGGACAAAAAAATCTTCCTAGTAACAATCAGCTACTACCTTGAATTTGGATATTACAGACTTTTGATATTATGGACCTGCCTTTTTCATTATGTTATCATGGTCTGTTGTAATGAGAGTAGGCTATAATTTCTATGCTTGTTTCCATGAATGTGAGTGTCAATGTTTCCGTCGCCACAGTAATCTGAAGTAACATTCCAGATGGTTGTTGGTCTCTCTAAAGTGCAATGGAACTTGTTTTATTCTTTCAGATGACACTTCGACAAATCAGTGATGATATTCTTAACAACTACAATCAGCAGGTGGACCATGACCCACAACTAAAAAAGGTCAGTGAATTATGTTATTTTGTGTCTTGGGTATTCAAAAATGTAGTTGCAAGCTTACAAATAAACACCATTCTCATTTTTTAGATGTTGGATGAACGTTACCAACTTCCAGTCTACAATTCTTATGATAACATATTAGATGCTATACACCAGTCATCAGTAGTCATCATACGAGGTGCCACAGGCTGTGGAAAAACCACTCAGGTAAGTAGCTAATGTGCAGTGAAGTGTTGCAAACTAGTGCCTGCAAATTTATCTTTTTTTTTTTCACTTGTCTCTTTAGGTGCCACAGTATATACTGGACTCATACATAAATCAAGGGATTGGGGCTGAGTGCTGTATCGTTGTCACTCAGGTAGGTATCTACATCATTTGGAATCATTTTTTGCATTTGCTTTTGGTATACTATTGTGATTGATCCACTGTTATTACAAAATTTGTTGCACTGTATAATACAGGAGAACCTTGTTGATACAGTACTTACATGATTGTATGTTGACTTGAATGTAGGTCAGCCCCCCCCCCCCCCAAAAAAAAAGGCACATAAAAAAATAAAACGTGCTAGCACATTTTATAATGGAAGTTTAGTTATAAAGTCAATGGACTGACTACATGTATTTATTCGTCACTGTCAAGCCAGCCCTCTTCATGAACTTCAATGCCCAGGCCCTGCTGGCCTTGAAGTGCGTCCTCAGCATTTTGGTTTCCAAAGTGAAGACACAGGCTTCTTGCATTACCATTTTGCATGTCACCTGCAGAGACTGATCACCTAGTTTTTAGATGCGAAGCATCTTATGAGCGAGCTTGATCCGGTGGCGTCCGCACTCCACTGCACATGCGCGTCCCCTCCCCCTCTATCCTCTCCTATGCTCCCCCCCTCTCGCGCGCCTCATTCTCTCCTGCAACGAGTAGGCAGCAGTGATGCCTCTAGCGTCTTGACGTGGCACGAGCGGCCGATGGCTGCCTCTGCTTCTGTGACTCTAGACGCGGGGCGCTCGTGCTCTCCTTCCCTTGCTGAAGAATCCCATGACGACACCACTGGCATGGACTGCAGAGAGGCAGATGCACATTTTCTTGCGACTTTGTGGGAGTCGAATACCTCGGACGCCGGCAGTTCCATGCAGCGGGAGCTGGATGGAGACTGAGAGACAGTGCTGATTCTACGCCAGAGGAAGGCACAGGCTCAAGAACGCAAGAAAAAAAATTTACACCATCTCCCCGCTGCTTCGCATCCACACATGGTTCCCTTTAGCGGGAGATGGTGTAATTTTTTTCATGTGTGCCGCAAGCTCTGGAGAGTGTCCACACTTCAACCCGCAAAACCCGAGTGCTTGGTGTGACACGCAAATTTTGGTCACACTGTAGTCACTGCTGCCACACCACCCGTTGAGAAACTCCAAACTTGCATCCCGCCACATAATTGCTAGTTCTTTTTGACACGGAGAATGACGTTGGCCATTCTTCATGCCAAAAATTATGCTGTGAACGAGTGGATAAACTTTTTTGCCTGGAGCACTCATGACGATGGAACACGATGATCAAGCAGAACACTGGCATGGGGCCCTAGGGATGGCACTACAGTCAAAGCTCGCTACAACTAAACTGACGGGACACGCGAAAAATTTCGTTGAAGTGGAAATTTCGTTGTGGCGAAATCTGTCCCAAAACACCGTCGCATTTGACTACACCCCTCACAAACATATAGTAAAAGCTCGTTAGTTCGGATTTCACGGGACTGGAAAAAATGTCCAAATTATCCGAATGCCGAATTATCGAAAGTATCGAGAAAAGAATAACCACGTGTCTATTACGTACTTGCATTTTCATTTTCTTGATGAGTGTGTGTAATCCAGTACTTCTATTGCATAAGAGCAGTGTAAAAGCCGCAATTTTCGTCATTTGAGACTTCGTTCACAGTGCGACCGCGGCTCAAGACCTCTGGGTCTTCGGTCAAAACGTTCTCTGAACCCATCCCTTATTACGTACCGCCACCACCAACGCCATCACAAACACGCTACAATAATTTTTTCACAGAAATGATGGCCGGCAAATGATCGTCCATCACATTGTAGGAAGCGAGTTTTATGCCAGCATGCGGACCGCGGCTGAACCACTTCATCTTTAACAGCTTCCATCATCTTGAGTTTTGTCACGTTTCGCGCGCATTGCCCGAAATCAAAATGAAGCTACTGAGTGTGGCACCGCAATGGACGACATCATGGTCGCTAAACGCACAGCCTTAGCGTCCACGCAGTTTTGACGGTATGCGCGCAATGTCCATAGTCGAAATGAAACTGCTGAGCACTGCATCTGCTGCTGAATAAACCTGGTTCACTAATGCACAATCATGAATGGCGACTACGCAGTTCTGAAGGCATGCAGCAAAAACGAAGCTACTGCTTGTGCCAGCTTTGACCCCTGTCGCTATCGACTCATCATACATAGCACCCACACAGTTCGTATGTGCAGAGTGAAATCGCAAATTAAAGAAGTTTGTGCAGCCGCTGAAGCCTTCGTCGCCAACAACAGGATTTTAGTAAGATTGTGGATTGCGGCCACGCGAAGGCCTGTGGCCTTTCAGATTGTCCGCAAACACCGCTTGTGCTTCTTTGCGCCACAAATTTGCATCGCTTCGTGCTTGCCGCGCTCCCAGGATCGTCCGAATTAACCGAATTGCGGCCTTCTATGGCCAAAATAACGAGTTTGATGCCATTAACCCCTTAAGTGCTTTATTTTTTTTGAAACTTTCCCAACCAAAAGTGCCTATTTTTTTATTGCTGATTTCGAATCCTATTGTACTAAAAAGTAGCTAGTCGATGTTGAAAAAATATTTGAACCACATACTTAGTAAAATCAAAACGTGGAATAACGCAAGGGGGCCTGTCGCAGCTCCCGCACCAAAAGCGAGTTTCCTTTCTCAACTTTTTCCCGTTTTCTCCTCGCTTCCGAGAGCGAATGAAGCACTTTTGAAGCAACCGCTGAATATATTCCATAAGGTTATCTGGTGATGACCAGTTGAAAGTCTTGTCTGGAATGGCCAAGAATGGAAAGCGAGGAGGCTTCACAGAAGGATTGTCCGCATCAAGCAGGATCCACTGGCGAGCACTGCGATGTTCGCTTCCAAACTGTTTTCATCATCACCGGAGGAGATGCTCAATTCACTGCCATCGCTGTCTTCACTTCCAGACACAAGATAAACATCTGTATCCGAATCATCATCACTCGAAGAAGATGACAAAAATGAAAAGCTGCTTTTTCGTGTTGACGAGCCAGCTATGCATGGGTGGCCGCTACCGCAAGCCATCTTTTCGTACAAAAACCGCGCTCTTTCCGCAGGAAAAAAAGAAATTGTCAAGTAAATGCTGCCATCTGGTGGATTACACGCAATCTAAGCTGTAGAAGAGCGCCTCTTGTCCTGAACGCTAGAGGGGAGTACCTATTCCGCTAGGACGAGCTCTGCTCGTCCAAAGCACCTTGGGGACAGTTTGGGCAGGACGAGCTCTGCTCGTCCAAAACAGTTAAGGGGTTAAACAATACATATGCTTGCCGGGACCAGATTACACGTCTGAATTATCCAATTTTCCAAATTAACGAGGGCCGAATTAATGAGCTTTTACTGTAGTTTATTTTCAAAAAAGACTGTTGGCTTTGTTTGCCGCCTTCCTTTGGACATCAGCGCAATAGTTCTACACTCGCATGCGATCAGCAGCTGCATCGCGAGGTCGTCATCGCGGGTGCTAATGAAAGTGCGAATGACGTCAAATGCGCCCATGCCGTCACATTCAGTGCAGAAGGCGGCACCAATGTGTCTTGTGCATCACGGTCATCGTCCGGCGACGCAGTGTCATGGCAAACCTCTTCTCGTCAGTTCGCTTATGATGAGCGATAACGTCCGCGTCAACGGCAACGTATTCGTTGGTGCTCACCTCTGTGTGCACGTTTACCGTTTAGCATGTCTGTGTTTACCGTGCACGTTTACTGTGCCCAGGCCGCCGTAGCGCACGCGGTTGCACAAGCACAAATGACAGGTTTTCTAGAATGGAGACGGATTGGCTGTGGCTCCGGCTTAGCAAAGCGAACCTGCGCCTTGTTGCAAGGTGGCAAGCCACATCGTCATCACCACCAAACATTGGTGCTCTCTTATGAGTTTGTTTACAGGTGGTGCAATGGGCGTACATTTTCGGTGAAACAAAGTGCCGTGAACGTACGAAAAGTTGCGTGGTTGGCGATATACTTAATTGATCATTAAACAAATTTTCAAGCCTAGCACCACTGAACGAAAGTTTTGTTGAAGCGAAAACAAGCCCGAAAAATGGTTCGTTGTGGCTAGAACTTTGACGCGTTGACTTCTGGCAAGCTGACGGGGAATAAGAAATACTTTATTGAAGTGGCGTTCGTTGTAGCGGGCTTCAACTGTATTGGTGTACGATTAAAGTTGAACCCACTTATAACCATAGGTCGGCAGCTCACTCATGAGTCGACTCACCCAGACTCAGATCAGGCTCTGAGTAATATTTTTGTGAGTTTCAGTCCGAGTGAGCCCTCAGAGCAAAATCATTTCTTGAGTGAGTCTGAATGAGCTCCAATTTTTTTACCGACATATGCTTATAACAATATTCAAGTGCCACGAAAATTCAATTTTTATGACTGTTATTATTTGTAGTCTCATTTCCGGCATCTTCCATGTCAAATATACCGTCTTGGAGCAATAGAAGGAACTGGTACTGTAGTGCAAAGCTTGAAGAGAACACTAAGAGGCGGGAAGAAGTGGAGGTCTCTCTCTTAGTCTTTCTATTTGAGTTCTGCGCTGCAATGTCATGTCCTTCAGTAAGTACCAAGTCGCCCAAGAAAAAGTATTTGTGCAGGGAAAGGACGATAGCAATGCAACTAGGTCACAAATGAAACAGACTGGATGCGGCCATGTTGGTTGTTTTGGTCATGACGTGTTGACACAGTGCTTTTTTAATGGATCTGGCTCAGTTTGATTCGAAACTGCTTTTTTGAGTCCACATTACGTTCTGGAATTACCCCATTTTGATTACAAATGTTCTTAAAGTGAAAGACGCATAGGTGTGTTTTGCATTCTCGTGAAATTTAGCCCAGTTTCGGTTTCTGGATTTGACTCTTTTAGGAAAGAACTTAATTGGCAGCAACTGCTTCAGTGTTGTTACAATGCCTGTAGATATTTCCAGTCATTTCTTGCTAATTATTGTGGAGAAAATCATTGTGCTGATACTGTATTTTCATTTTTTTTTTCAGCCACGCAGAATCAGTGCAGTGTCTGTTGCAGAGCGAATTGCTGAAGAACGATCGGAACAGCTTGGACAAAGTGCAGGCTACAGCGTTCGTTTTGAATCTGTGCTACCACGCCCCTATGGATCCATCTTGTTCTGCACAGTTGGTAAGTGCCACGGTTGCAAACTCTCCAGGATGTATTAGTCTTGGAAGGGTTTGCAAAATAGTTTGATATATCAATAATTCGTAACACAAAACTTGTTTGCTGAAAACTTTGCATATCTCCTGTAATTGTAGAAACTGGGAACTTGCTGAGGCAGTGTTGAATGCACAAAATTTTACTTATTATTATTTATTATCTATTATTATTCATGAATGGCACTGTGCTGCAGAAGGATCTTTAATGTACTGAGCGCAGTGGTAACCCTAAATGGCCATATTGCCTGGCTTAGACACTGGCCACTGCAATGAATTTCTGATGTTGAAGCAGTTTTTACAGGCAAACCCAATTATATCAAACTCAGTTAATGCGATATATGTCTTAAAACAGAAGAACCTGCTATTCTCCGCAAAGCTGAAGATATTCAATGCATTTGAACGTAGAGAAAAGAAGCCTTACGTCCCTGCTGCATACAGCATCCCAAGGCGGGGCAAGTGCAGAAAATGCATGTAGGTCCTGCTAGACCTGTGTGCCGGTCCCAAAATCCCCGGCGGCGGCGCGCTGTTGTTTCCACCTCCGCCGGCGGCACATGAACTGCGCGGGATTTATCTGATCAGCGGCGGCGTGGCGTGGGGGGAGGGAGGAGGGTTAATTTAAGAGTTAATGGGGAGAGAAATTTGTCCTTTGAATTTCGAAAAAAACATGTTTCACCGAAAGGACGAAGCAGTGAATGTGATAGCAACATGTCGTAATGTGATACGAACTAAGGCTAGCAGCTAACTCTTTTTTGATCCAATCTCGCGTAACTCTACAAAATGCTGGTGTGTGGGAATACAGCCGCTCCCAGGAGAGACGCAGTTTTCGTGCAGTTTGTCGTATAAGTGGTCACAGTATGAAGCGATGAGGTAACAGCGCGTAGAAGGGTACGAGCCGTTTACTGATGTCTGCCGAGATAGCACGCGCCAGCGCTAGTGACCATGCCCTTTTAACACTTTCGGGACCAGGGAAAAACGCACAGTCTCAAAGAGTGTTATGAAAAACTTTTTTAATAAATCAGATAAACAAGATAGCTTTGTGTTATACATCAAAATGACGGTAATTGAATGGTCTTTCAGAAGATATCTAAATATTAGGCATAAAAATTACATATATAATCAAGAAAAAATGTCAAATGGAAAGTTTCACCAAAAACCAACATCAAAAAGTTTCAAAAGGCATGCATATACAAGTAAAACTGTGAACTAAAAAAAATTCTAAATATACAAAATGTGGCAAAATGTCTTCTTTCTTAAATGTAAAAGTTTGGTCCGCCTATCTATAACTGCCTTTTTTAGCTCGCTTCAACATCGGAGCACTCGTGTGCCCATCACAACTGATGGCTCTCATGCCACTGCAGGAAACAATTTCGAGTAGTAGTGAAACACAAGTGCACATCACAAGTTCTGCAGAAACAATTAGTTTTTAGTTCGACTTTGTTGCGGTCATAGCACAGCTTGCAGCTTCTGCGCCTTTTTGCCTTTTCTGGCTTGTGGAGCGTTCGTTTAGTGGAAGGTGGTGGAGGAGTGCGAGCTGGCTTGGCACCATCGAGGTTGAAAATCTGACGAACGAGTTCTTCTCTGAGGGCAAGGTGGTCATATTCAGATTTTCGTTCAAGTTCGGGGATCTCTGGGTGTGATGCGCGGTGTTCTTGAAATAAAATAAAACTACTCACACAGGCAATATCGATGCAGTGGAAGAAGAGTGTCTTCCACCACCGAACACTTCTCATGAGTACGTTGTAATAGCCAGTCATCTGGTCCGATTTATCTACTCCTAGCATTCCAGAATTGTATTCATGTATCAGCAATGGCTTCGGTACAGAAATCTGAGCCCAAGTGTTTCCCCTTTTTTCCCTTCTTTTTGCTGTGACGTCATAGTGCTCATCATTTTGACAACACGACGGTCTTTCCATTGAAGGTATAATATACCACTATCACGGAGCCATCTTACGTCCCCACGTCGCGCGTTTTTCTCCCAACGTGTGTCTTTTAGTTCGGCAGGAAATCCTTGCCGGTCTTTCCTCGTTGTACCGCAAGCCAATGTTCTTCGATCAATTAGGTGACTGAACAAATGCGTCGATGTGTAGAAGTTGTCCATGAATATTCGGTATCCCTGATCAAGATAGTCGGCACACAGCTGGCAAACTACATCGAATGCCAATCCATGAGGCCCTGGCTGATCCCGCTTGCCGGTATATACACTGAAACGTACCGTGTATCCGGTGCCGGGATCAGCTAGGACCCAGAGCTTGTAGCCCCATTTTGTTACCTTATCTTTCATATACTGCCTGATGCCCGATCGCCCTTTGGATTTCACCATCCGTTCGTCCACGGAGAGATCACGATGTGGCTGAAAAAGTTTCGCCGACACCTGATTCACATGCTCCATGAGCCACCACACGAACCGGAGCTTCCCTCTCGATAGCTGGCTCACATCGTCCAAGTCAGCAACATGGAGCATAGCGAGCAACGCTATGAAACGGCGTCTAGGCATTATTCGTCGTGGAAGCAGGCCACTGTAGAGTTCTCCCACGTTCCAGTAAAGTTTCAGCCGCGGCACCTTGACGAGGCCCATGTAAATTATAAGGCCCATGAACTTCATCATTTCATCTGGGGTCACCTCTTCCCACGAACCATCGGTACGAGCGTGCGTCGGTTTTTCGAGAATTTTCATCCAGCTGTATTTGTTTGAGTTTTCACAAAGCGTAGTGATCACTTGCGTAGTGAAAAAAAGAGCGAAGAAGTCAAGGGCCGTCAGAAACTTTTTTGGTCCGCTCCTGAGTGCCACGCCCACATAGTCGGTGATGTATACGCCAGGTGCCCATCGCGGAGCAAAGATGATCCGCTTCTGCGCTGGTGGCCGGACGTCATTGCCATACGTTGTTGAAACCCTGCCAATTGAAGATAACACAATAAGAACATGTAGCGACCGCGCAAGCTTGCTCAAGAGCAAGCTGAAAGCAAAGCGAAACTAACCTTTGTCCACTTGTTGAACTTCCAGGCTGATCGTTCCCTGACTCGCTGTCCGAACTGAAATTGGAACTTCCAAAGTCGTCTTCCGACTCTTCGCTGCTCGTTTCGTCAACGAAATCAGCCGTTGAAGCAGCGGAATCACGAGATCCGCGTCGTTTTTCAAGCGCGCCGAGTCGCGAACTCGACGCCATTCTCTCGCTCGGCTGACGCGACCGCACCCGAGATAAACTGCAATTGTCCGCCGCCGCCTCTCGGAAAGAGAACAAACTACTCTGGGAATGAAAGAGTAGTGTTCAAAATACCGCACAGATGGCGCTACATGTCAGAGCGCGCAAAAAAATCAGTTTGAAAGCGCGTTGAAAGCTATCGGTCATATACGACCGATGGCCCTATGGGGTGGTCCCGAAAGTGTTAATCAAAGTTCACAGCTGCTGCTTGAGCCATGCAACCCCCCCCCCCCCCTTCTCGGTGTCCCTTCATGCTCCTTGGCCCAGCCAAAGACGTGCAGGGTGTTTCCTTTCTGGCTGAGGAGCAATAGACTGCAGGCCTCGCACGCGGGCTGATGTTATCGCATGCGCCCTCCATGCGACGGAGATGGCCAGCTTGTTTCATCTCTGTTTCAGCCGTGTTCCTCGCCAGTGCTCACGAGCTTTTACTCGCGGCCACAGCATAAGATGCGCGCAGCAATGTTATCGACTTGGACTTACACGGAACATGACAGCGACGGTGAAAACTTCTAGAGTGTCATATAATTATTATCGCAATAAAAAATATATGCAAAATCCGTGGAAGCGGGCTCACCTTTTTTCTGGAGAGCTGTTCTTCGCTGTAAAGAGTTCGTTCGTTGGAAGAAACAAATAATCCAGCGCCTTTTCCATTGGTTTCGTTCTCGTCTTCACTACCCTCCTTACAGGTGATACCTTCTTGCTACATATTTCTTCATAAAGCATGCGAACAATGACGGCACAAAGCGTTGAGCCTATCAGGATTTCGAGCTTATCGGCAACACCTTGTTATATCCGCTTGTGCAGTCAGAGGCACACAAAATGGAGCGAAATCTGTTGATTGCAAACGAGAGTCATGTGAGACGAGGAAGAACGAGTGGTCATCTGCATGCCAAAGCAGGGTGGGAGACAATTCACAAGTGATGTTTCTCGTATATGGACCAATTGAGAGCATGTGCCATATTGATGTCAGATGAATCACCGTTCTGGCGTTGCGAAGTGCGCCAAAAAGACAAACGCCGAGAGAATAGCGTGCTCGATTTTCTATTTTCCGAGGCTGTTTTGCAGCCCTCTAAAAAGGCAGGCCGTGCAAACAAGAGCACAAAAGAGTAGTGAAGACACCACAAACGCCGCTAACAACGAAAAAATCGTACAGTGGAGAAAGAGAAACTGGACACAAATACTTCTCTGTGCATTTTCAGGCAAGAGACGATACCTATCAATCAGGTGTGCGTGGTGGTCTACGCGAGATAACTATTCACTCCCTTGACTTCTCTCTTGTGTACGTGTTTGCATGTCGTGTCTTTTTAACACGAATACCTACCAACTAGCTCAGCTATCGCTCTTCTAAGTTTTTCATTGCCTTTACTTCTATACAGTTCAACCCGTCAATAACGAAATCTCTCAAGAATGAAATTTTCGCGGCAGCGAGGAAATCTGGCTTCCCTGGCGAACGTCCATAGAGTTCAATGTATTTGCACCCTCTAGACAACAAAGATATTTTAAACAGCACTCTCGAAATAACGAAAGTTTCAGGTAGCGATCCACAACATTTTTTTCATCCCATGAGCTAGTTGAGAACCAGAAGTTCGAAAATTGCAGCACCGCTCATCAACAAGTCCAGCACATACGTTTCTGCCAACAATCAGCTGTGCGACCATTGTTGTTTACATTCACTTGGATGATGATAGCAACAGGACTTCTTTTGTTTCACTGAGAACAGTTTTTTGCTAATGCTTCTGTTGGCAACTACGTCAGCACATGACGTCTCAAGTGACAACACCATGAACGACACCTACGAATGTGACGTCATGCCGGCAGACATCTTGTAGACTACCTAACTGCATGTGGCCGAGCGTCCTTCCATGTACATGTACACGCCGGGATCTCGCGCGCTTTGCTTACGTGCAGGGTTGTTTGGTCTAGGGAAAGATGCCGGCTACTTTTGAAGTCGTAAGGTTTTGACAGTTCAAGAGAAGTCTAGGAGCATCGCCGAAGCTGATTTTGGTTGTGTGAAGTAAATGGGGGGCGTATTTTTGTGACAGCGAAATTCTCACGAGAACGAACAAAATCGATTCCCCGGCGATTTTATTATTGAGGGGTTCGATTGTATTTATTTATCGATTTACTTGAGCAAAAATAAAAGAAAAAAACGTGTACTGTATCAATATATGTGTACGTGTATCGATATATGTTACTCATCTATTTTACTTATTTATGCGAAGTGTACTAGGTCCAAGACTCCACGAATATGCTATCTCAGCGAGTTGGGTCGTTGCCCTTGAAGGCTGGAGGACGCCGCAGCGTTGAGGTCTGGCAATACTCGTGAGACTTCTGGAGGACAGAAGAATACGACAACCTCCGGGGAGCTGTTCTCGATGTGTCCATCTAAAGGAGATGTCCACAGTCCATTTCGGCAGAGCGCATTCAGTTACTCGAAAAAGCAGTGAGCGGTGATGTCACCTCACTCTTGGCCACTTCGACGCACCGAACCCGCCAGCACATTCCCAGTCCAAGAAGAAACTGGACGAATTGTGAAGAAACAGGAACTTGTCATGTCTAAACTAGCATATGAATGTGTCCCAGATGTTTGAGAACGATGCAGGGAATGCGTACCGGCCTTCATAGGTGTGTTGGACGGGTGGCCGCATTAAACCTGATTTGATGGCTAACGCGATCAGAGTTCATGCACGGCCTCTGAGATGTGCGCCCAAAAGCGGATCGCTGGCGGTTGCGTTAGTTGCGTTGAAGCGCATTCCTCCCCTGTCATTTGTGTTGAGAGCTGTGAAAGCTTCGTGACAGCCAAGTTGAAGTTGCAGAAGAAGAACTGGAAACAGAGGGCGCGCTGCTCGTGGAGCTCCCGACAATCAGTGGTGGCTGAAATGGACAGTCCCTTAGGGACTCATCAAAAAGAGCTCCCTCGGTAAAGAGGTGTATTTTATGTCCAGATTCCCCGTTCATGGCGGCACGCCGCAATTATTACGCGGCGGCGGTGTGCTCACTCTCAGGACCTCGGTGGCAGCACGAGTGGCGTGAGCATGAACAGGCGGTGGCGCACACGTTTAGCTCCTGCTTGTGCCAAAATGACAAAATGTGTGGTCGGAGGCGAAAATTCGTTATATCAAAGGTGTCTCCAGCTGCCACTTTGTTACTTAGAGGTCGCGAATACATGTGCTTTTATGGAGTAACAGTGGGGAATACGAAAACTTCATGATATCGAGGAATTCGTTGTATGGAGTTTCGTTATAGGCAGGTTTAACTGTAATGAAGGAATTTAAGTTCCCCCCTTCAACTTCTTTATAATGAGGTTTGAGTGTAACTTGCTATATAATTGTTTGATATATTCATGTTTGATGTATGTAGGAGCGACTATATATATGATAATGTTAATGCTTATGCACAGTTGGTATACTTGCTGTGTGTATTGTAGGAGCTGAAGCCCATACGTTACTTTCATGTCTGTACAGGTGTCCTGTTGAGGAAGTTGGAAGCTGGTCTTCGAGGAGTGTCTCATGTCATCATTGATGAAATTCATGAACGAGATGTCAATGTGAGTCTGTGAACAGTGCACTTGGATGTTTAGCAATTTTTCAGTTTGAAGGGGATTGAATAATCTGATTGAAAAACAAAGTACAAAAAAATTCAGAAGTAACTCACTCATTTTATAGTCCTGTCACATGGGCACATTAAAACTGTGGTTAATCGGAACAGCAGTAGAAACTCAGTAGCAGTCGGCAGCATTACGTCACAGGTGCAACTACCATTGATGACTGAAAGTTTTCAACAGAGACTGGTGAACTTAAGTCAAGACACCAACTTATAAGATGGTGACGTCCATAATTGTAGCGGTTGAGTCTTTGTTGCAAATACCGTATTTACTCGATTCTACCGCGCCCTCGATTGTAACGCGCACTAGAGCACTGCACGGGCCCGGGCCGGCCCGAAAGCCCGGGCCCGGCCTGGCCCGCGGGCCGGGACGGGTAAGAGATTGTTGGATCGGGCCCAGGCCGGGCTCGGGCCCAGGCCGGGCTCGGGCCCGTGACCTTCGGGCTCGGGCCGGGCTCGGGCCTGAGCCAGGCCCGTATTAGGCCCGGGTCTCGTACGTATCTGTATAATTGCGTGTGTGAGTTGTTTGGCTATGTTTTTGTTGTTTTGTGGGGTTTAACTTCCCGAAGTGACCCAGGCTATGTGAGACGCCGTCGTTGAGGGCTCCAGGTAATTTAAAACCACCTGGAGTGCATTGGCGTGCAGAGAAATTGCACAGTACAAGACATCTACAATTTTGCTCCAGTTTGTATGCTGCACGTAATTTCAAGAAACGCCTAATATAAGTTTCCACCATTATAGTGAGTGAAAGACGTTCTTGGGTACCGTGTAAGGAAAGCAACGGTAAACTGCCTAGATTACTGTATATAAGATGCGCGCGTTTGTATGTAGGGAAACATTTCGATGTTTTCGAGTATGCAGCTACGCTCGCAGACCCGCGGCGCCTGTTTCCGCCTGCCTGACTCCGTGGACTGGTCAACGTAACTTGCGAGCCATTATTATCTCAGGAGCTGTTTTTCGTGCAGTTTAAGTGCAAGATGTGGAGCGACTCTTATGACAGGGCGAACGCCGTTGTTGATTTTCCCATTACTAGTGGTAAGGCGCCAGACCATAGCAACACTCGTTTCCCCGAGTGTGGCTCACAACTGGAGTGATGAGGCTAGAGAAGCGATCCGGGATTCTGGGAATAACCAACACACACACAAACACACACAGACTGATCAGTTTTATTTAAACCGCCCTTTATTCAACACACCGTTACTGTACACACGTCTTACACGAGTGTTTTGTTTTAAATAACTTCGCAATGAAAACAAATTTTCACGTAAAAGATGGCGGGGACCTCGTTACACTTAGGCACTGGCTATGCACGAATGAAAGCACTTCTATCTGAGAAACCGCTTCAAAATTTGCCTTCAGGGTAAGTCCCAGGCATATTCCGATAACCAAGCCATCTTCTGGCAGTCAGGGCACTCCGTTCTTTTTTGTTTTGTTTTTTTCATTCCATTGTGCAATAGATGAAGTTTGCAGGAGACTTGCTACTTTACTCAACAGCCCTAGCTCGTATGCAGTTGATGTATGCTCAAACTAAGGATGTCTACCATGTTTTTTTCCCCACTTTATGGAGGTAATATATTTTGTAGTCGTTCTTTGAAATGCAAAAATAAGATTGCGTGGTTAGCACTGCGTGCGTACATGAAACAGCCAGCTATGACTCTAAATATATTTTATATTACTCTGCAATTATTTCGCAAGACTGTTACGGGCGTAATTAACCGAAAGTATGCACAGTACCAGTGAAAGTCGTGACACTGAAAGAAGTTCATAAAACAATCTCTAAAAAATATCTTGTGTGCGGCAGGTATCTTCACAATAACCGAAGGTTGGACAGTGCCTCCTTTATGCTCAAGGCATAACTAGCTGAAACGGGCCGGGCCGGGCCGGGCCGGGCCCAAATCTTTCGGGCCCGGGCCGGGTACGGGCCACATTTAAGAACACCGGGCCGGGCTCGGGCGGGCCGGAGCATGGCGTTTTCGGGCCGGGCCGGGCCCGGGCCGGAAAAATCGGCCCGTGCAGTGCTCTAACGCGCACCCGTTTCCCGCGACCAAAAAAAATAAAAAAAGTAAAACATCGATTGTAACGCGCACCCATTTTTCGTGAGAGAAAAGAACAAAAAAAGTCCGTAGGAGTCAACCTTGACACATTCTGAAGAACAAGTATTTGGGTTTTAAAGAACTAAAGTTTCAAAAAATAAAGCACAAAGTCAAACAGCGGGCCTTGCCGCCAAACTGTAACACCTTGTCCCTGTAAACGCTCTTCGCTTTCGGGAAACCGGCCCTGCTTTGGTCCACTGAAACCTTTTCGTGAAGCTTTGCTGTAAAAAACCTTCTGCTTCTGCTTGCGCCAGTCTCGCCCGCACGTTTTGGGAACTCCGAACGACCGCGATGCGGCCCGATTTCCGTCCGTCTCTGCACATGTAATAACTTAAATGCGGCATCGTGGTGCACTCGTCGAGTATTTGGAGTCAGCACTTCCATGCCGTCGATGCGAACGCAGAACGGGATGACGAGCTCCTCAGCACACGTACGAACTGAAACAATGGCCGAGGCTCGTAGGAGGCGGCCATTTTGAAATGCTGATGGCAATATGATAACCGAGTTCCTTTTTTTTTTCGGTACTCGATTCTAACGCGCATGCGATTTTGGACTCGTTTTACCGAAAAAAAGGTGCGCGTTAGATTCGAGTAAATACGGTAACGATTCCTTGAGCACTGAACAAACAAGTCGCATAGTCACAGCAATGAATGATCTCTATACTTATTATAATCTAGAATACCATTTCGTGATTGCCAGTAGGCAACAGTGCCTCTCTACTGCTTCTCTCATCTTTATCCTGAATGATAGCTTTTCATGCATTGAGAGTTAATGACTCAGCTTTTTTGTTTTTTGCAGTGAAGCTGTATATGGCTAGTGTAAATCCATAGTCAATGAGCAAAAAACACTGTCCTTCATAAGAAAAAGTGAAATGAGCGCAAAAATCATAGAAAACACAAAAATCACAAGAAAAAAACAAGAAAACAAGACGTCTGTTTCCCTTGCATTGAAGCACGCATTGAAGTCCCCTGTGTGTCCTTGAAACGATATCTGCTCAAACGTATGACTTTGCACGCATGGGCTATTTGATGAGAGAAAGGTCAAGTTGCGGTCTCATTTTTGCTACGCTGTCACCATGGGGTGCCCGGGAATGGCTTGTACTACCGAAGAACAGCGAATTTACAAGGAATGGCACTTAGAGCAGCGGGGGGAATGTGACCATCAGCGTCATGCTGCTGACTCGCCGTCCCGAGAAGAAGGATGTGCCCGTGACGCAGCGCAGGACATATAAATGTGCTTAGTTGTTGGACATATAATGTGCTCTCCAATGTACGGACGATGATATTGTAGTTATAGCAATAATATGCAGCCTAAGAGAGATGGTGATGGACAATAGGTCAATCAAGCTTCATTCTATGAAGAAAAAGCTTGCTGATTTCATTTTTCTCTTCCAGTATTTGAAACATGCAATGTTTTTTTAAAAAAAGTGTGCACTTGATGTCTGCATAGTTTTGGCACTTCCGTGCTGTTTTTGTGTTAATTTCAAATTTGAACTCTTAAAACGTGGATCTGTGTTCAGATAGAGGACATGCAAGGATTGCGACAAACACTGCCAACTAAATTAGTGATATGTTTTGTTGTTTTTTCTGCCTCCTGCTTAATTCAATGAGCCACTTTTGTTAGTTTAATCAAGGTAAGAATTAACAGAAGTCTGCTTGATGTGCAGGAGAAGTCATGTTTTTTTAATTTTTACGTTCTTTTATGTACATACTCTTGGATCTAATCCAAGAACATGTACATAAAATTTAAGTACGCTCAGCCACGGAGCGATTAATGGCAGGAAGGCCAGCCTCTTGAGAGCAAGCGGCACAGGTTTGTGAATGGTGAGGGTGCACTTAGCGTGTAACAAGAAGAGATTTGGGTAATTTTGCAACATCTTTCCGGGAGCTTAAGTTCAGTGGATATTATCAACAATGATGTCTCTCCATGCAAGCAAACCAGTTCTCCCATCTTGCCTCAGAGCTGTGTATGACAGAGTTGTTAAATTTCAGTGGAGAGTGCTTGCTTTTTTTTTGCCATCTAAATTCAGTGAAACCTCGTTAATACGTACCTGCCCGGAACGCGACATAACTATGCACTAAACGGTAGTATGCATTGACGGAGTACAGACTTGCGTCTCCTGACATGTCATCGCCGCCAACAAAGAAATACAGTGCCACAGCAAATATTGCCTAAAGTACTTGCCACAAAGCCTTTTCTTTCTTCTTGTCAAAGTGCAGAAAAGATTTTGACACTCTCGCATGACCGTCCGATAGCGCGCGGTGACAACACCAAGAAGCTTTTCAAAACTATTACAGGGTCCGGGATATGTAGCGACTGACATAGCGACAGAAATGACAGTATCAGCTTTCCGCGATAAATCTGGACGCGTCTGTACTGCGATCTGCTGCTGAGCAAAAACTGATGCAGTTTCATTGAAACTTTGTACGATGCAGCATGGAGCTGATCGTCTCTTGGCTAGTTGCGCGCAACGCGTCGCCTACTCGGCACACGTCGTCACGGCCGGGCCGCTTGCTGTATTGCATGTGTGCGTTTAGCGTGATAGCGACAATGCAGCGAGGTTTCTCGGCGCCCGCAACACTCAACTCCGCAACAGCCAGCAGCTTTCGTTTCTACAAAGCGGTGCGCGTTGAACACGGTACGTTCCACACAACGAGGTGGCAGTGATTGGCGGCCCAGCGTGTTCAGGCTGTCTCCTATTAAAAGGTTGCAGTAGTAGGCTTAAAGTAGCGCTACCCCACACACGTGCCTGAGCAGGTGTAGCTGAAGATACTTATTGCGATAAGGTATACTGCCACGTTCGTCTGTGCCCACCACCATGTCTTCGTTCTTTCCCGATGCTTAGCCGCGAAGGCATCGCTGCAATTGTGTGGAAGTCAGAACCATTGATCGACCGATCTCTGCACTTCTCGACCAGACGGAAAACCTTTTGTGACACATTGTGGCGTCGGCAAGTTCAGTGTCGCAGTAAACTATTATGGCATAAAAAGTTATTGCGGTACGCAGGTAGGCATAGGACGAACCACTACGGCTTATGCAGTCAGCGAATGCATTAGGCTCTATGAGACTCTGCCAGGGATTTGTCACAATTATGTTTTAACCGTTAGTATGTTTAAAGCGGGTCCATATTAACGAGGTTTGACCGTACACTGTTTAGCAGTACCTGGGTCTTGTAGTACAGATGTCTAAGATGATGGGTGAAGAGGGGTGAAGAGCGGGGGGGTTGCAGTCCGCAGTGGGTATTACCATGATGCATGCATTGCAGTATGCTAAAATGGGCTATTTGAGTGAATATACATGAATTACACAAGTTTACTTGGAGTTATAATCAAAACATTTTTTTAAGTGCAATCAATAGTGCCCTCTCCCTTCTTCGAGCCTTCCATTGTAAATGTAGTTTTATTATTATCATCATCATCATCATCAGCCTGTCTACGCCCACTGCAGGGCAAAGGCCTCTCCCATGTTCCGCCAACTAACCCGGTCCTGTTTTATTATAGTATATTACAAATGCAGTACTTGTGCATCAGTGAGCTGGGTCAGATGTCACGTACTAGAAGAAAACAGCAGAAGGAGCTTGGTGCACAAGCTGTGTGGAAGTCCTCTTTGCATGATGCCGCGCAAAACATTGAAGACACTGTTATTACACTCCTTCTCTAAGAAATCATTGTAGCAAGCAGCGCATTTCCACTTTATTTTGGCTGAATGTTAGCTCAGGTTTTGGCTTGTTTGCTTTTTTGTTGCTTTTGTTGTGCTACGCCCAATACTTGTCTTATTTAATGACAGCAGTGCAATGCCTGACAAATGCTACAGGGCTTAATGCCTCTTTACTTGAACGCATTTGATGCTGTATGAAAAGACACATGTTAAATAATAAATTTAGCGAGTTGATGTGAGTCAAACAAGATTTCAGCGTTACGGGTTACTAACCTATGTTTGACCATTGTCTGTGTTATTTTATTTCGCCCAAAGCCTAATAAATGAATACAAATGTATAGTGATGGGCGAATATTCGGGGGTTTCGAATATTCGAACGAATATTACAGTATTCGAATTCGCTTCGATACGAATTTATATTATTCGAAATTTCGAAGTATTCGAAATGAACGAATATATGTATGTTTGACCGCACATAACCCCTGTAAAGATGGTTTCACTGCAGCGTCGGGTTGTTGTACCGTGAAACCACCCTGCCAGGGGAAATCTGCACTGCTGCGAAGCCACACTTCAAGGTTAAGTGTACATCTTTTTTAAAGTTTAAAAGCGTGTTATATGGGCTTATATGCACTAAGTATAGTAATTTTCAACTGGTAACGTATTGTACCACTTATAACTCGCACTCTGCTGCTATTCAAATTTTGATACCATTCAAGGTTTCTTCCACTTCATTTCAAAACCAAAAAAGTGACATTCACTCATACCTAGTTCCAATTCATTAAAACATTCTGCAAGGATCATGATGAAAATGCTCATTTTTCTTAATAATATGTGGTAAATACTATTCGAACTATTCGATTCGAAATTATTCGACCAAATCACTATTTGCTTCGGATTCGCTTCGAACCTCAAATTCACTATTCGCCCATCCCTACAAATGTAGATATTCACTATTTAAAGCTAGATATTATTATTCATTATTTGTTATAACTTCTGATATTTGTACATCAGAAACATTAATAAAGTCGATAAATCACCATACCACGACAGTTGCTGCTTGTTTGTTAGATGTATGTCACATGGACAGGTGTGTCGAAAACCAATGTAGCTATTCTGTTGCATAAAAATTTTTGTTGCATTTATGCACTTGCCTTGTGGAAAAGAGGATGATTCTACAGTGAAATCCACAAAATGAAAAAAAAAAAAGTTTTAACAGTGGTTTGGCTATGTACTTGCTGTGCACAAAAATTATTGTAAAGTTGTGCATGTTTTTTGTTTCTTTTACAGACTGACTTCATCATGGTTGTCATAAGAGACATGGTGCGAGCATTCCCCCAGTTGCGTGTCATATTAATGTCTGCTACCATCGATGTAACATTGTTCCAGTCATACTTCGAAAATTGTCCTGTCATTGAGGTTGAAGGACGAGCACACCCTGTTCAAGGTTATTCTCATTCTATACTAATTTTTGTGCATGTTGTGTTGATAAAGTTGTGTTTTAGCACTGGTGTTCTTTTTCAAGTTACAAAAACAAACTCACGAGGTCCCTTATGCAATTGCCTATGATGACTTGAAGGTGAAAGCTGCTGCTTCTTTTTCTTCTCAGTCTCTGTACTGATCTTCTCACACCCCCTTCCGAAAGTTTCCTGTACCTAACATGTTTTTGCACTGCTTCCACAATCGGAGGCATTCCAAGCTTTCTGAACCTCGCCTTGTTTTCCACTGCATCCGTGATTGGCCCACGTTTGACCAACCGACGCGATATCATGCAATGACGTCGCAAATTTTGGTGACCTGTGATGTCATGATGACTTCACATGGTGACATCATCACGTGATGATTTTTTGCATCACTTGTGTTGATGCTGCCGACACGGGACCAGGGGCGTGGGCAGAAATTTTTTTCGGGAGGAGGGGGGGGCGGACAGGCGGCAGGCAGATGTGGTCAAGTGTCATTTTGGGCTCTGTATGCCATAGCAAAAAAAAAAATTGGGGGGGGGGGGGGGGGTGTGGGGCACAGGCCGGTGTGCTCCGCCCTGGCTACACCACTGCACGGGACGCCGCCGACGGTTAATTTTTTTAGTTTGATGAGGCATCTCAGGCTTTCGCCTTATTTATTTGTTAGCAGGAAACCTTACACCGAAATTAATTGTTTGCTGAAATGCTGTAACATTGGTGTATTTTCTGTAGAATTATTCTTGGAGGACTGCATTGAGCTAGTCAACTTTGTACCACCACCAAACTCAAAAAAGCGCAAAAGGGATGAAGAGGACATCGAGACAGATGAACCCGATGTAAGCACTGGTACATTTTTCTCAAGTTCGTCATTGCTTTGCAAGGAATGACCTAAGAAGTGCATAGTGATGCAAGTTTGGGTGAATATTAGATTTTTTAATATATGAGGTTGAATATTATGGCATTCAGTATTTGCTTTAGCTTGAATTTTGGTTTTTGATGTCAAAACGAATTGATAAACACATTCTTTTGCGTGTAGCTGCCTATATGTGTAGAACTTTTACAGCAAGCAGTTTGTGCACGGCACTTAAAGGGACACTAAAGGCAAATATTAAATCGACGTTGATTGTTGAAATAACGGTCCAGAAACCTCGTAGTGCTACTTTTGTGCCGAGGAAGTGCTTATTTTGAAATAAAATAATGTTTTAGTGGTCCGCATCGCGTTAGTGCACTTCAAATCACCTGCCTGAAAGCGGTGTTTCTCACGTCACTGCTGCCGTGCCCAACGTTGCCCGCCTTTACTGCGTGGCGGCGTGCACTGGCGGCGTGCGTCATTCGGGCATTCGGCGACATCACATGCAGGCAGCATTTTGTCGAACTTTCTGTCAGAGCGACTTTCACGAGCGTGCAAAACACACGCGTCAGTGCGCGATACCGAAACTACCACTGAGACGCGACCGTGTGAGCGAAGAAGGGTGTTGGGCGAAGCGCAGTTCGGCGAAAAATGAACCTTTGAACCACGCGCGCCGTTCCCCATGGCAACGCCAAAGAGGGTCTTTTTTCCATGAATCAAACAGAAACAAACAAGCAGCATTTTATTACGTATCTTGATGCGCGGAAGGTTCATTTTTTTATTGCAGCTAGTTTCATTACGAGTGATTAATTATAGTCGAACCCTCTCACGTCATCGGGATCATTTCCAAAATGTGCCGCTCATCGTATGATACATTTAGCTTAATTTCTCGGTAAGTAGGGCATTGCTGTTGATAATATTGCCGTTTTAGACATCATACATTGAGCTTTCACTCTGACATAAATTGTTATTTGCCTTTAGTGTCCCTTTAAAGGGCTGCCACAGGCGTGCCACCATTGATCGCCTTCTGAATGGGGTGTGACCAGGCATCTGTCACTTATCAGTTGCCCCAGCAATTTTCCACCAAGAAGTGGAAGGCAGGCGTGTTCTGTTGTGAGCTGCAAGGACTCTGTCAAAGATTTCAAGGTGCAGCACAAGACTGTCCGCAGCTTCAGAGATTACTGCAAGGAAAGCACAAAGTAAAGTGAAAATAAAGTGATGGGTGAACCGTTTTCTTTTTGGCAAGTATAGAACCAAGACTTTTTATAGATTTACCAACGTCTGGATATTCTGTCAAGCTTTTATGCAAGTGCCACAATTATATGGTACTAATCGGCAATTACTATTCATTTCGAACAAAAAGAAAACGGATATTCACCCAAGCCTGTGAGCAATTTACATTGTAGACAAGTGTCTTAATTGTAGACTTTTGCACAGATGCATTATTTTGTTTACCTGACATGTTGCTGGCTTTTCTATTTAGGAGAACCTAAATAAAGTAATAGACCCAAGTTATAAACCTTCAACAAAGATGGCCATGGCTCAATTGGATGAGAAGACCTTGTCATTTGAATTGATTGAGGTATGTGATTTGCTTTGCATGCTGTTTAGTGCTTTTTAAACAATTGTGTGTACATCATAAACAGAACATTGCTATCCGTGGTCTTGTTTTTAGAGATGGCAGAATCCAAAACTGCTTTCGCGCTTTTAATATCGTCTGCCTTGCAGGGGTGGAACAGCTGTGCCATTTGCGCCACACTTGTTTACCTGCGCCATCCTGCGCCATCCCCTGTTGTGCCAAACTTATTTATCAGCGCCGGACTGCGCTGTAGCAGCCGAATTTAGCTGCAAGACGTGACAGCCATCAAGTCCCCTGCCCGAAAATGTGGCTGAAACATCGTGTTTTTGGTTTCATTGAAACATAGTTTTGGTTTCATCAAGGCTGTGATCGGCTATGGAGGTTGGCTCAGCAGGCGCTGCACGCCACGGAAAAAAAAGAAAAGAAAAAAAGGACGGAGGTTTCACAAGTGCTGGAGACCAAGCGCTGTCCTTTTTTTTTTTGTCTTTTTATCGTGTGCGCTCGTAAGCTCATTACACCAAAGTGCCTTTTGTATGAAAAAAATAGACTTTATTGCGCGGATGATCTTTTGTTTCCAATATTGCATAGTACCACAATAACAAAACGCCAGAATTATTTTGCAGTTCCTTTCAAGTTTAACCTAGAAGAAAACTTCCAGGATATGAGCATATTTCTCCAGGCATTTTACTACCTAGAACGACTGCGGCCATTGGGAGACGAACTATATAACACAGAACGAAAAGGACACCACCAGCGTGTGTACAGCCGCACATTTTTTAACCTGAATGTGTGAGCGTTGACCGCCGAGTCGATCAGCGCCGTATGATGGAGCACAGCGGGGAAATGAATGAAAGTACGTGCATGCGCACAGTGAACAGTCCGGTGCAGCTTTGTCTGCCAGGCTGTTATGTGAAAAGGGCTTAACCCCACCTGCTTTTTAGTCTTTGCTTTTTTGTCCTGTTTTTTTGTTTGCACTGGCAGATATATTCTTGCCTCAGGAAAGAGCTGCGTGAACCACAGGAAAAAGTTGGGAAAAAATGCTGATACGTGCGCAATATAATGTGTGGGTGTATATATCTATCGCATACATCTTATGCGCGACCATGTGGCCTTTTTTTATAACTTGATGGCAGCGTTCAGAAAAGAAAAAGGATGATGGTAACATTGCTTAAAAGAAGCGGGGTTGGTGTCCGGTTCCCAGAAAAGCCTGGGAAAGACAGGTGCACAGGACTGCTCATAGAGTGCACGTGCGTATTCTCATTCATTTCGCCGCTGTGCTCTGTTATACGGCGCTTATCAGCTTGGCAGCTGATGCTCACGCGTTAAGGTTAAAAATATCGGCAGCTGTACAGTACGCTTCACTGTTAAAGGGAACACTCGAATGAGCACCTTTCATATTGCTGGCCCCCTAACAGCAAGTGGGTCGGGAAATTTTGTTCGTGCATGGCACTGTTCTATCAAAAGGAGTCACAACTGTCAACCACCAGTAGTCTTATGCAAATCTAAGGCACTATGCTTTTGCAAGAGAGCGAAATCCGAACATGCCCGGCACGCAAGTGTTTCCTTTAACAGTGGACCTGCCTGTACATAACTAAATAAGGCTATTGCTCAATTTAGCTTACTGTTTGCCAAATGCAGCATTAGACAAATGCTGCTTCACAAGTACTGTGAAAAGGGTCTACATCTGCTCTGAACATTCTCTCTGACTGCTCCAAACTTGCTCGAAAAAGGCCTTTCTGGCTGCTCCAAGCTTGCTCCAAAATGTCTTGTGGATGCTCCAAGCCTGCTACAAAAGGCACTTTTGCCTGCTCCAAGGACTGCTCCTAAACCCGTGTACCCTGTTCCACATGTGGCCTTGGTATTGTGCCATTACGAATATGATGTGTTGTTCTTTACAATGCATGGAACAGGTCCTCATAGAAGACGAACTGCACTTTATGTGCAACTTGAGCACAGCATACTGTTTTGTGCATGTGGCATGCAAAGCATATGAGAATGGCTAAGCTTAAGTGGTTACAAAACTCAATGCCACTGGTGTCCAAATTATCATGAAATTTAAACCTTAAAAGTTAGTACTCCTTACTAGTAGGAAAGCACTGACAGCGTAAAAGTTACTTTCGTGTCATCAAAGTTCCTTAGTACTCCTTCCATGTGTGTATAAACTTTTGGCTTATGTTGTTTTTGTGGTTGGCTAGCTGAAGGAACTCTAATCAGCTGCAGTAAGCTGCAATGTTTGTTGCCTTGTGGCATGTCTACAATGCACATACCATATTTTCTCACATATAACCTGTACCAAAAAACGAAAAAAAATGTGTACTGGACTGTACTTGATATAAAAAAAGATATAAAAAAAGGACCTGGGCAAGCGATTCATTGTGTAGGACAGATAATTGGTGGTCACTTGGAGCATATGTCAAGGGTTGGCAAATGCAGCTGAGGACTGCAGAGGGTTGGGTAAGGTTTTGAGTTTTAAGAAATTTGCATGCATAAAATGGAGTCAGCTCGCACAAGGCAGGGTAAATTGTAAATCATTGGGAGAGGCCTTTGTCTTCTGTAGACGTGACATTGTTGGTGTCATGGTGTTCGTGTGTGTCTTTCCTTGCAGACAGGAGATTCTAGTACTAAAATGACATCTATTTGTCTACTAGGGGCTTCATAGTGATCATTGTATAACAGTATCTCGGAGGAACATTTGTGTGGACTGATGGACTGTCTTTATATGACATTGTTTTACCTTCCTCTGCAGGCATTACTTCTTCATATCAGAGGCATGCAGGAGAAAGGTGCTGTGCTAATATTCCTGCCTGGCTGGAATTTGATTTTTGCCCTGATGAAGCATTTGCAGCAGCACCCCACTTTTGGTAGTTCCCAGTACCAAATCTTGCCACTGCACTCACAGATTCCCCGTGAAGACCAACATAAAGTCTTTAGGCCAGTGCCTGAAAATGTGACAAAGGTGTGTGCTTTGTAAACGTTTTATTCTCCTTGCATATTATCAAAATCTGGTTGAACTGAAGCATGACAGGAGTAACAACAAGATAGAAAATATTAATGTTTTGACAGTGTTATTAGTACCATTTCTAAATTTTTATCAAAAATGATTTTACAAGTTACTTTTGCTTTAAAGGGGTACTGATATGAAAATATTCAGTTGTTTTCTTGCGTCCAATAAAAGGCCAAGCCTTCAAAGCCTAGAAAATGTACTGGTAAACGTCAGTGTGCCCTGAAAAATTATTTGCAACATGTTTTTAAAACCTAGTTTCGGTTCCTACTGTACCCTGACGTCACAGATTGGTATGAGCTTCTTGTCACCTGCTTGCGTAAGATATCGTGATGTTTGAATGGCCTCTCCACTTAGCGGCTGCGTTGTTTGCACTTAAGCGACCATTTTGTAGGTTTTGGCACCCCACGTCATCACAACTAACTATACTGCTGCGTGAAGCCACAAGAATTGAAGTCTGTAGGTGCACCATGCAAAAATCGACTTTAACCCTTTCAGCCCTGAATTTTTTTAATGGGCAGAAAGTCGTTTTCTAGTTGATTTTGCTTTACTACCACCTCAAGAGCACGAAAATTATGTATGCTGAGCACCCCATCAGTATATAACAAAAATGCCACCATGTCCTATATATATAGGACACCAGAGCTTAGTGGTTGTAAAGTGAAATATAGTGAATTTGGACAGTGATATTTATTTGTACCCTGTTAACATGTGTGATTGTTGTGAATCTAGCATGCCGGCAACCATATAATAGCTAGTGCGTCTGAAAGTTCCAAAAGCAAGCTTTTGCACTTGTGATGCATAGCTTTTCACTGCACTTGAATGGCCGCCATCTAATTATGGGACGCTTTGTAAGATCTACCGTATTTACTCTAATCTAACGCGCACCTTTCTTCCGGTAAAATGAGTCCAAAAATCGCATGCGCGTTAGAATCGAGTACCGAAAAAAAAAAAAAAAAAACTCTGTTATCGTATTGCCATCGGCATTTCAAAATGGCCGCCTCCTACGCGCCCTGGCCATTTCTGCCATTATTGTTTCAGTTCGTACGTGTGCTGAGGAGATTGTCATCCCGTTCTGCGTTCGCATCGACGGCATGGAAGTGCCGACTCCAAATACTCGACAAGTGCACCACGTTGCAGCATTTAAAAGAATAGTTATTACATGTGCTGAGACGGACGGAAATCGGGCCGCATCGCGGTCGTTCGGAGTTCCCAAAACGTGCGTGCGAGACTGGCGCAAATAGAAGCAGAAGATTTTTTACAGCAAAGCTTCACGAAAAGGTTTCAGTGGACCAAGGCAGGGCCAGTTTCCCGAAATAGAAGAGCGTTGACAGCGACAAGGAGTTGTCCGACAGCGACGAGGACTGATCCATTAAGCGACTCGTATCGCCGCCGTAGTGGTGACAGTTTTAGTGGCAAGGCCCGCTTTTTGACTTTGTGTTTCACTTTTTTGAAACTTTAGTTCTTTAAAACCCAAATACTTGTTCTTCTGAATGCGCAAAGTTTCACTCCTACGGACTTTTTTGTTCTTTTCTCTCGCGAAAAAAATGGGTGCGCGTTACACTCGATGTATTACTTTCTTTTTCTTTTTTTTGGTCGCGGAAGACGGGTGCGCGTTACAATCGAGGGCGCGGTAGAATCGAGTAAATACGGTATCATCGTAATAGATTGCCAAATCCTCCTTGGCTGTGCCAAAGTTATTTTCGTCTATGCCTATAAGGGCAAGCTGACAGAACTGCACTTTATTGTCATTATCCTCTATACTTGCGGACAACTTTTCTTGGCAATGAAGGAAAGGCTACGGGGGTGGAGCTACTGCACATGTACTGCTCCGCGAAGTAGTCCAGTTCGGCGTGCATTTCGAGTTTAGTTTTGGTTTGTGAACCTTCCGTATCTCCTGTGATGGCCATTTGTTAGTGAAATTCGTCACAAGTTCCTTCGATGAGTTGTCGGAAAAGCTGGAGGGTGACGAGCGCTCACCGGAAGACGAAGATGCCATTTTGACTGTGAGGTGCACGTAAAAGGTTCAATGTTTTCACAGGCGCAAAAACTGAAATTCGTCACAAGTTCCTTCGATGAGTTGTCGGAAAATCTGGAGGGTGACGAGCACTCACTGGAAGACGAAGATGCCATTTTGACTGTGAGGTGCACGTAAAAGGTTCAGTGTTTTCACAGGCGCAAAAACTGAAATTCGTCACAAGTTCCTTCGATGAGTTGTCGGAAAAGCTGGAGGGTGACGAGCACTCACAGGAAGACGAAGATGCCATTTTGACTGTGAGGTGCACGTAAAAGGTTCAATGTTTTCACAGGCGCAAAAACTGAAATTCGTCACAAGTTCCTTCGATTAGTTGTCGGAAAGTCTGGAGGGTGACGAGCACTCACCGGAAGACGAAGATGCCATTTTGACTGTGAGGTGCACGTAAAAGGTTCAATGTTTTCACAGGCGCAAAAACTGAAATTCGTCACAAGTTCCTTCGATGAGTTGTCGGAAAAGCTGGAGGGTGACGAGCACTCACCGGAAGACGAAGACGCCATTTTGACTGTGAGGTGCACGTAAAAGGTTCAATGTTTTCACAGGCACAAAAACTGAAATTCGTCACAAGTTCCTTCGATGAGTTGTCGGAAAAGCTGGAGGGTGACGAGCGCTCACCGGAAGACAAAGACGCCATTTTGACTGTGAGGTGCACGTGAAAGGTTCAATGTTTTCACGGGTGAAACGCGAAATGATACCGCATAAAGTAAAACAAATCTAAATATCTCCTTGGTGCGCGCTGACCCTCTTTTCAAACAAGATCCCATAGAAAATAATGTTTTTTTTTCATTCTCACGCAGAAAACACGAACGCAATTGTGCGACTGTCTTCTTCAGCAGTAGCACACGCGTAGCTCGGCTCTGTAGCCTTCCCTTCATTGCCAAGAAAAGTTGTCCGCAAGTATAGCTCCCTCGCGCACCGTTCATGTAGTGTAGCAAACATATTCAGATTCATTATGTATAATCTTGCTATTGGAGTCCCCTTGCAAATTAAAAAAATCTAGGCTGATTTCTCGAAGAGAATAACAAGAAATGTGAGGCTGACACAAGCGCTACGGCTCCGGATCAGTATGCAATTCATTCAGAGCTGTGACAGCCATTGATCCCTGGTGTCATATATTTAGGACATGAAGATTGGGCATGGCTGTGGGTATAGTGTACTAGAATAATATCCTAGTGACTTGCTGAGAAGGAGCGTGCATGCTCATTTGTGTAGACACCACCAGGTGCCGCCACTGCGTCTTTTTCTAGTAGACCGGCCGCTGTCTCCACCGCTGCATTTAACGTTGTCCTTGTCTGTGTTTGTAGGCGTTCTTTAAGCGCCGGATTCTTTGACTGCTGAAAAAAAAACTGCATTTACTGTAGTATGGTGTAAAGAAATTTAGTGCAAACCACATCAACACACCAGTATAAACAACGTTGTCTGCTAGCGTAAATGCCGCAGACCGGCGGATCCATTGCAGTTCGGGACATCGCCTGCAGCAGTATCTCTTCGCATTTTTTTTTGTCATCTATTTGCACAAACCCAGGATACGAGTATCTGTGCCTGTTTTGCTTGTATTGCGCAATATCTAGCACAACATTTAAATCTCGTGCTTATCACAAACTACACAAAAGTGCGCAGCAACGTCTACGCTGAATAGCTATGCTAGAAGGTGTACAATTAAACAACTGCCTCGACGGACGCATATTGCTTGTGGTAAACTTTTCGTACTTTATTGTCGGATACAGAAACACAGCTAAACAAAATTATTTCGCCGTTTCCTTACCCCATTTCACGGCGTGTAATGAGACTACATGGAAGCATCCCACATGAAAGCGTTTGAGAAAAAAAAAAAAAGTCCTCCACCATTTTTTTCACAAGAACTACCACGTTGAACGCGACGTCGCAGGGGACGCACAGGAGGCAAGCAGCTGCAAAGCGCGTCTCAACTGGCCCAAACTGGCGCAAACTGGCTTAGCGACTAAAAAAAACGCAGCAACGCTACCAGTGGCGTCTACTGGCATTTGCTTCAACCAGCCTACTACGAAATTATTCTTGTACACTATAGCTGTGGGCGACGCATAAATGTTAGGGAAAGACTCACTTTGTAAATAAGCCATTCAACATCTTAGAAAGAACACAGAAAATTACGGTAGCTACCAAGAGAGTAGTTGATCAGTAAAATGTCATCAAATATTAGGTTGCGGAGTCAGTCTTCTTCACTTTCCGCCATCTTGCTTTCAATTCGTATACAGAATTCCGAAAAAGACTATGAAAAAAGTACTACCTATGTTTGCGCAGGTGTATTGAGGATACCTCAGATTTTTCTTGTAACTTCTTAGTTATTTATGGCGCAATTTATAGTATTATTTATTTCACATTGGAATCCATCCAGGATAAAATTCTTGGCTGTGCCATTGATCACAGCGGTGCCAAAGTGTCAGTGAGGTCATCCAGTGCCTGGCCAGAAGCTGCCACTCTTGCAGAGAGCCTGTATAATATCATGTCACGCTCAACCAACCACGGGTATGAGCCTGATTTGCCGTGTGCCATGCATCAGCGGTTTGGAGTTTCTCGATGATAATGTATTTTTGTAGTGTTCTACACTGGCCTAGACGAGCCAGTTTCGCGTGGATCCTCAAGAGCCGTGCTGCGCATACACGAGGATCAGCGATGTCACACACCTGAGCCGGCAGCTCCCGCGCACTCCGCCTCCGGTCTGCGCTTTCCAGAGGAGTGACGTCGTAGCCTTGGCAAACGTATTGGCGCCGGCGCGCGCGCAGCTATTCGCCTTCGCTGTGCAGTCGCCGTCTGACACTGTGCTGGAGCCGCTTGATAGCGCCTCTGACTGTCGTTTGCCAGTGTGGCATAGCCATGGAGAAGGAGAGCGCAAATGCTGCTCAACGGCGCAGAAGAGCGGAGAAGCTTAACTCATCGGATCCCGAAGTAGTTGCCTGGCAAAATAAATATAAATGTGCCACATAATACGTATACCGTGTGTGTCATTGAAGCAGCAGTAAGCATGATAATCAAGCTGATCCTAGACAATCAGGAAAGCTAAGGATAATTAGCTGAACCTTTGCTAACGCTACGTTATCCTGGCATAGCCGAGCTAAGCCACTGCAACGTTTTTGTTGAAGCACTGTCAAACTTCGTGTCTATTTTCGTGTTCAGGATGTTCAAAAGTACAAAAGGGTGCTTATAACTCGATTTTTTCCTAAATCTCTTTAGCTTCCTTTTAGTAATCGGCATTCACTTGATTTACTGCTAATCACAGAAGCTCTACAATGTACAAAACACCGAAAGCATGTATTTTTCACCCACCTATACTGTGTGGACTTGTTGAGATGCGACACAGTATTTTTCTTTCCATGGGCTAGGAAGACGAATGTGCAACATTAGCAGATGTGTTCACATAAACACTGCATGCTTGTGGAATTTCCTTTAAAATGTCACATCTAATTTTTCATTTGCAGGTGATTCTTTCCACAAACATTGCTGAGACGAGTATTACCATCAATGATGTAGTATTCGTCATTGACTCATGCAAGTAAGTTTGCCAAATACTCGTGATTAGTGGTTTCAAAATACTAGTTCGTACTGGAGTCCAACATGAACAAGTTGCATTACACAATATTTCTGGCTTCAGCTAGAAGCTGATGCCAATAGGACACAGGTTAAACAACGCAATTGAAACATTGTTGGGCCATAGCTAACCCTGGCACTTCATATGTGAAATGTGCCATATGGGTCAGCCTTGGCAGATTTTTTGCCCAGTGTAACACTAAAGTATATGCAAAAGCCCATTTCCATGGGCTCCAGAAAGCTTTCATAATCTGATTGGACACTAATAGTAAGGGTTTGTTGATATAGTGGTACCTCATTTGAATAATACTGCAAGGATAAGGTTGAGTTCTAACTAAAGAAAGCTCCTTGGATATGGCATCAAAGGATCTGAGCCGTATTCCTGTATGAGCACTGTGTGCACTGTCTTTAGGCGCACTGGCAGGGGTGGTAGGTAAACATGTTTGGGCAATATTATTATATAAAATATTAGTGAAGGAAGTGGTTGTTGATTAGAGGCGAGTGCGCATGTGTGGCGGCAATAGCGGAGGAGGAGGGGAGTATAATAAAAAAGGGGAGTAAAAAAAACCAACACCAACTCCTCTAGCATGCATATCTCCTCCTCTATGCAAGACATAGATGAAGAGGTTATCATTAGGGGAAAAAAGGGTGGAGCAATCTGTAGCTCATAAGGAACCATGGCCCACTGTTAGGGAACTTAAGAATAGAAGAGAGAAAAGATCAGAACCAATGTGCATAGTTGATGTTGGCTCCATCGACCAAGTGGTTATGGCTGAATCTTCTCGCCATGGTTGCCCTGGAGCTTTCCTGGCCATAAACGAGTGCGTCATAGCAAAAGGGTCAAAAGAGACTGAGAACGCACAAAGACCTTCGAAGGTGTGCACACACTTAAGCATCAGGTAGAAGGGGGAGGGAGGAGCTTGCAGGAAAGGGCTAGTCAGATTGGCTGTGCATGTGTGATCCTGACAGTGATTTTCGTAGCAGCTGAGTGTACTAGCAGCTGGTGCTTCTTGCAGGTAATCTGCGGTGGGTACAAAAGCTGGGCGAGCCAAAATGGCTGGTAGCTATGTGTGCACTGTCATTCTGCAGTTCTAGTGCAGGCAGTTGCATGATTTAAGTACAGTGGAACCCCGATTATACGACTTTGAGGGAACCACGCAAAACCGTCGTAAATCCGGGCGTCGTATAATCGAAAAACTAAAAATATTGGCAGTAGCAGTCAGCTCTGCCCAAAAAAGGGGAACAGACCGCCTCAATAGCCCATGACAAGACCCTGAGGTTCTCCATGGATGGTAGATCAAATTATTTTTGAAAATGGCAGCTAATGGCAGCATTACTTAGTTAAATGAGGTGTGATTGAGTCGTTATCCTTAACTTTCTAAGATATCGAATCCAATGCGCATCTTTCTCGCGACAAATCGAGCCTGAGAAGTGTCTGCATGTTTCCACGGACTGAAAACGTGAAAATATCCGGATCTCAAAGATGAGCTTTACGACCAGTTGGAGCTTCTCCGTGTACTAGAGAGAGCTTGTCTAGGTAACGACCCTGGATACGCATGCGATCGAGGCGTATCCTGAAGCGATCTTAAGCCAGGGAAACTGGATCACAGAAGCGTGTGAACTGCCTGGAGAATAAATTTTACATTCTAAGAAGGCATACTGTCTTACACTCTACTTTTCTAACCGACAACCTAGGAATATTTTTGTCGCGTCTGATTCGAATAGAGAAGGTGGTGTTTTCTCTCGGACGGAATCGAAAAGTCGTCGTAAGATGCGGGATCGGCGTAAAATTGCGTCATATAACCAAGGTTTTAAATACATTATTTCTATGGGGGTTTTGCCGGGACCAAACCGATTCGTCGTAAAATGCGGGTCGTCGCAAAACCAGGGGACGGATAATCGAGGTTCCACTGTATAGGAGATGCGCTGATGCTTGGTGCGAGAAGCAGTGAGATGAGACTTTTCTCCAAAAGGCAATCAGTAGGCATGAAAATTTTGTTTGAAATAATCTTTGGGCAGTTTTTAGAGTTTGAATTTGCAGGGAGTTTTTTTTCCTATTCATTTACATAGAACTTTACTTGGATTAGCCGTGCAGTTTGAATTATCTGTCAGTTCAAATAATGATTTCAAATTATCGAGATTCTACTGCACTTCACGGTAGCAGGCGGTATGAATAATTCAAATATATAATTATGAAATAAGCATAGAAGACAGCTAGAAATGGTGTTGTATGCATATTTTAGGTGTTCTTTTTATCTTAAACTCGTGCATAGATTTTATCTCATTTGGAGTACTATTATACAATCCAGATCTTTCGCTTCAGTTGCCTAGTAGTAGGAGAAGGAATGTCGCTGAAAACGCGACAAGTGCACTTGTCAAAATGCAAATTTTTAACTACTTTGTATTTTGTTCTGCACAGGGCAAAAATGAAACTTTTTACATCACACAACAACATGACCAACTATGCCACAGTGTTTGCTTCAAAGACAAACCTTGAGCAACGTCGTGGTCGCGCAGGACGTGTTCGACCAGGTTACTGCTACCATCTCTGCAGCAAGGCACGCTATGAAAAGTACGTTTATTACAATGCTTAAAGCTGCATGTCTTTCCTTGTTATGGCTTTTGCTTGGTTGTGGTAGTAGCATTTTGTACAATTTAATAAAAGCACGCTGCCTTGTTTTTATTGGTAAAAACAAGGCAGTGTGCTACAATGTCAGTACTTGTGAGTATACTTTGTGCTATGTGACTGCCGTGGAATTTGTTCCCTTTCATTGTTTTGCATATTTTACCAATGTCGTTGCTTCGCGGAATATTACTTCATGTATTTCTCTTTTTTCTTGCTTTTTTTTTTTCTTCCTAATGTGCAACACTATTCAATACCTCGAGCTTGTACTATTAATGCATTGTGTATTTATGCCCCACTCCTGCCTTAGGCCTTCATAAAAGGCTGGCAGTATGTAACTAAACAATAAATAAATATGATCAAGGTACATAACATAAAATTTGTTGCTGGGTGCATCAATTGGTGAATGTCTGTTAGTTCTAATTCACGTGACATTGGTGTTCATGTGCAGAGATTTTGGTGCGAAGTTTAAAAAGGAAACATTGATTTTTATTATCTCTTGTATTAACCCTTTGAGGGTCGAATTTTTTCGCGAAATCCAGTCCAAAAATGTGTAATATTTTTATTGCTGAAATAAATTCTTCGGACGATTCTATTTAAGAAAAAAATTGTCTAAAATTTTTTTTCGTGACCGTAAAGTGACAAAAAAATCAGTTTTGTTGCTACATACATATGGTTTATTCGTAGTAAAATCAAGCAGAATCCTAAAAAAAAGAAGCTTCACAGTTTTTTATGAATAAAAATTATGCATTGTATTAAACATAGCTCACAAACATACCAAAATAAGCGTACCAGACTACGTTTCCGGTTAAAAACGCTCGTGCTCAAACACTAAAAACTTTTCAGCGTGTGATAGTCTTTGAAGCATGGCTCCCCGCGCACGCGTTTCAGATGTCGCTCCTTGATCGTCATCGGAGTCCGAACTCGTCAGAACTCCTCGTCTGACGAACTGAAATCCAATGAATCAGATTCTGATCGGCAATTGGGGAATAGTCCGCATCGGAAGAATCGCTGCTCGACTCACCGGCAGCAGCGCAACCGACGCGCGCTTCCATAGCGTGAGCGAACTGCGTTAGTGAGCGCACGGAAGAAAACTCTATGGTTCTGCGCCCGTCCGGAAAGCAAAACGAGTGAAAAAGCTACAGTAATACTTCGTCGTATCGCCAACAAGACGTAGTTAGTTTTTCCGAGAACCCAAAACAGGAAACGCAATCACGGCGGCGTCGTTTGTGTAATTTAGCGCCGCGCGGAAACAGATGTAATCGCGCGCCAGGGTGCAATAAATGAGAGAGTAACAAGCGGTCACCCTTTGAGAGATTAGAAACCAAACAGCCATCCGCTCTGCGGGCGCAAGAAGCGAAAACCACCCGAAGGACGAAACCGAAACGAGCTGGACCGCGTGCGCGCGTTCTGATGAGAGACTACAAGCCGCCGCACCTCTTTGCAAAGAAAACAAAAAAAGACGGAGAGACATTGGCGCATTAAAAAAATTACAGTAGAATCTCGATGATACGATCACGGCTAATACGAATTTCGGGATGATACGAATTTTTCTGTGGTCCCGGCCAAGGCCCATTAATTTACAACGTGCTTGAGTACGGTTGTTACGAACTGATTTTTGACCCGCGTCGTTTGATACGAATAAACGCCGCCCCACCCAACGCAACGTTGGCCCCACCGACGGCCGCGGAAGATAGCAGCGTGAACTTACGGCGCTGGAATGCGTGCGGCGCCGCCGGTTTGGCATGTTGCCAGCGCCGCCGGCGAGCAGCGCGCGACAGCCTCCAAGATCTGCGTGTATCGGAGGCCGGAGTGTGCCTTTTGCTTTCTCTTGAAGATTACAGATGGCGCTGGCCTCGTTTTTTTTTGTTTTGTTTTTCTTGGTGCGGAGGCAGGCCGGCAGGCGGAGACGCCGGAGAGGGAGAGGCACGGCCCGCGGGAGCTTCTTTCTTCTATGCGTGCCGTCGGACGGAGTGGTTGTCGTTGCTGTGCTCGAGCCCGCGTTCTTGCTTTGTTGTGATTGTGCCTTTTTTGCCGAGTGGCAGCAAGCTATGTCTCGCAAGCGGAAAGCCCTCTCCTTTAAGGAGAAACTGGACATTCTTCGAAAGGTCGATGAGGATCCCAAAAGAAAACGCACGGAGTTGGCTAAGGAGCTAGGCCTCGCAACGTCGACATTAAGCACAATTGTTGGACAGCGGGACTTTCATTCAACGTCAACGCGAGGCAAGCGAAGACAGCCCAACACGTGAAGCTTGAAGAAGCTCTTCTGACCTGGTTTAAGGAGGTTACTGCAGCTGGTGTGAACATCGATGGCAAAGTGTTGCGTGAGAAAGCCGACGAGATCGCACTTGCTCTGCGCATCGACGGATTTCAGGCCTCAGGTGGGTTGCTGCACCGTTTCAAGACGAGACACGGTCTCGTTTACAAAAGCGTCTGTGGGGAAGCGAAGAAGGCTGACGAGACCGCTGTTAGCGACTGGCTCGCGAAGCTGCAGTCACTCATCTCTGGGTATGAGCCTCGTGATGTTTTTAACGCAGACGAGGCTGGCCTGTTTTTTAACCTTCAGCCTGAGAAGAGCCTTTGCTTAAAAGGCGAAGCGTGCCAAGGAGGCAAGAAAAGCAAAGAGCGAATAACGGTGCTTTTGTGCTGTAACGCCGACGGGTCGGAGAAACTTAAGCTGACGGTAATTGGCAAATCCCAAAAGCCTCGGTGTTTCAAGCGCGAGAGCCATTTGCCGTGCGTCTATCGCGCAAACAAAAAGGCGTGGATGACGGCGGCCCTGTTCGAAGAATTTCTGTCGCTCCTTGACAGAAGGATGGCCTGCAAGAATCGGAAGATTGTTTTGATTCTTGACCAGTGCGCCGCCCACCCGAGGCAAGTAACGCTCCAAAACGTCAAACTGATCTTTTTGCCCGCGAACACGACGACGCACCTGCAACCGCTTGACGCTGGAATAATAAAAAACCTCAAGCATCATTTCAAGGGCCTTCTTGTGCGCCGCCTGCTTGCCAATATTGACAGAAAACACGAAGGCGACCTGCGAATAAGCCTCCTGGACGCCATCCATTTTATCGCTATGGCTTGGGATCGAGTAACGCCGACTACCATAGCAAACTGCTTTGCGAAATGCGGCTTCTTCAGGAGTTCCGAAGAGGTGCCCTCAGAGCAGGAAGAGCCAATTGAGGGTTGGGAACTGCTTGATGCTGGGTGTACAGCTGAAGACTTCTGCACGGCGGATGACAACCTCGCCACTTGTGGTGCGCGCACGGTGGAGGATATTGTTGAGGAGGCCACATGCGAGGTTGCCGATTCCAGCGATGATGGCGACAACATAGACGAGGGCGATGGTGAAGGACCACCACCGGCGGCTGAAACGCTGCACGCGCTCGACGTCCTGAGGCGTGCTATGGCCGCTGATGAAATCAGCGACGACACGTGCACGCGTTTTTACGGATTTCAAAGAAGTCTGCTGAGTGACTTCGCGAAAAAAAAGAAGCAGAAAGACATTAGAGATTTTTTCTGCAAGAAATAAATGTTTTTTTTGTGTGTTCCTAAAAATGAGTTTGCCTCTGACTGTTAATTTAGCTAGTTTTACATGTGTTTCGGTGATACGAATTTCGGCTAATACGAATATTTTTCGTGACCCCGCGGGATTCGTATCATCGAGATTCTACTGTACACGAATTCCCGAAGCGTGGCAGCACATTCCAAGCAAGAGAAAAGGGAGAAGGCGCGCGCTTGACACCAAACCGCGCCGCGGGCGCTCTCGGTTGCGCAAGCGATAGCCGGCGCGCGGCGCGCCATTTTGCGAAGCATAAAAAAAGCAACAACGGAGAGACATCGGCGCATGAAAAAAATTCCACGTATTCCCGAAGCGTGGCAGCACATGCCAAGCAAGAGAAATCATCGAAAAAGGCGCGCACTTTAAACCAGCTGCACCGCGAACGCGCTCGGATGGGCAAGCGATAGGCGGCGCGCCGTTTTGGGAAGCGAAAAAAAAATACAACGGAGAGACATCGGCGCATGAAAAAAATTCCACATATTCCCGAAGTGTTGAAGCACAGGCCAAACAAGAGAAATGATCGAAAAAGGCGCGCGTTTTAAAAATAAACGCTATGCCGTACATGTACGACGAAAACCCTTTGGTACCAGGAAGCTTCTGCCGTACATGTACGGCGAAAACCCTGAAGGGGTTAATGAACCTATTATGGTGAAATTAATGACAGCAGAGTTTTCAAAGAACAATTTATCAGTCCAGCCTGATTCATTGTTTCACTTTAGTTTCCCTTTAAGTGCATTGATATTCTGATGTCAGGCATGTGTTTTGTGGCAGTGTTTGTGCATTACAGTTGCACTGTTTTAACTTTGCATAAGGAAAGTAGAGGTTATGGTATGTAAATTTGAGGTCCTTCTTTTTCTTCTTATTCTTTAGGCTGGAAAACTACACCACCCCAGAGATATTCCGTACCCCTCTTCATGAACTGGCACTTGCAATCAAGCTTCTTCGCCTCGGAGATATTACGAAATTCCTCTCGAAGGCACTGGAGCCTCCACCTATAGATGCTGTCATTGAATCTGAAGTTCTACTGCGGGGTCAGTATTGCTCATATGTCTGTTTGTGTCCCCTGTTTCCCTTAGCACAAAGGAGTGTATTGGTCTGTTGCACCTGCTTTTTATTGCAGAGATGGGAGCTCTGACAGTTATGGGTGAACTTACAGCGTTGGGAAAGATCTTAGCGCGTCTTCCCATTGAACCTCGGCTTGGCAAGATGCTGATTCTTGGACTCATTTTTGGGTAGGTTGATACTAGTAGGTTGCCTTCACTTTCTGTTGCGCTGGGTGTTTTGGCTGAAAGCACAAGTTTTATGTATAAAGTTGCTGTGCTCATTAAGAAACACTGGCTGCAGACTGCATGACATTTGCTATTGCATGTCTTTTTCAGGCTTTGGAGAGAAGCTTGTGAAATAATTTGTAAAAGTTAACTTGTGCCAATCCACTACTATCTAAAACCTATCTGAAGCCTTATCGTGTTTCAGACAGTTTCTGGAGATCATTCAAAGCTGGAATTTACGAATTAGCATGTTCAGGGCTATTTTGTACATACAAATGTTTTCGAATTTTTACACGCAAGTGTCATATTTCACTCACACTACACAGTGGCTTTTAATATTGTCAGACCTCGATATAACGAGGCTCGATTTAATGAAATCCACAATATAACAAACTATTTTAATTTCCCTATATTAGCTTGGTTGAAAATCATGCATTTGTTTTTGCTATTAGTGAAGTAACCTTGTGCCACAGTTTCAATTCAACAAAATCCTCGCGCTTTGCATATGTATACCCACCTGATCCATGACAAATGAAAGGTCGGTACTTATCTGTGGAAAGGGAATCAATCTTTTGTAGGTGACCTTTTGCATGCAAACTTTGCCAGTGGTGGCAAAAAACATTGAGTGAATGGAGTAGAATTCACCGTCTTGCTATCACTTTTTTGTTGCATGAAAGTTAACTGTGTCCTTTAATTTGTGGTATATGGCCAATGCCACATTGAGCTGCAAAAGATCAGTATTTACTGTTGCAGGGGTCGGCCGGCCATTGATTGCGACTTTGGTGCATAAGCTTTGGAAATGGCTACAAAAAGCACAAACACTGTAATGTACCATATTTACTTGCATAATCAACACACTCACGTAGTGATAACACCCCTGAATTCTTTCGCCAAAATTTGATATTTTTTTTTCTTCTTGCATAATGATCGCACCCCGAACTTACCATCGTGGCGATAGCGGTTATGGCTGTGATGTTCACCGTTCAATGAGGTGGCTACTGCGCACAACAGCGCGGTGGCACCTTGCTTTGTACTGTTTTGCCATGAATGCAATATACAAGTTACATGCGTGCCATTAAAGGCTATTGAGTATGCGTTCGAGCATGGCATGCTGTGAGCAAGAACAAACGAAACTGGAACTGAAGACAGCTGCAAACTACCATACTGCTAGCGCAACATTGTGTGCCGTTGCTCCACTGCCACAACGAGCTGTCCCCGAGTATAAGTTGGTAAGTATTCATCATGAAATAGGGTGGGTGTGCAAACGTGGACACAGGTCTCGGACAAAAGTCTTGTTCTGTTCTCCTCTGTGTGTGCTTGCACACCCACCCTCTTTCATGATGAATCCTGTATGCATATGCACCATGCCAGCATCAGTGCATTTGTACCTCGAATAATGCATGAACATGCTCATCTGTGTGTTTATTACAGTACAGTGTTTAACTTTTGAAAGAAAAAGACCGATGATAAGACCAGCTCATCCAGCACATTTTCGATTTTTTTAAGGCTTTTCCTGTATTTTGTGCTTTTTCAAGCAAAGCTTGTATTGACTGACCTGAGAAGCTGACAATGGTGGTGTTCCAAAAGAACCCTCCTCGCACACAGCTGGCGTTCACCAAAGAAATAATAAATAATACAAAATAAGTTTTCTTACCGGGGCTAGGATTTGAACCCAGCTCCCTCTGGTCTGAAAGCAAATGCCTTGACTACTAGGCCACGTGCCCATGCTTGCCCAATGTGAACTGAACTGAGGCATACGAATGTGTTTTGCCGATAATGCGAAAAACATTTGGGAAGCAGTACACTTGCTGTGGGCGCTTCATTGAAATATTTCATGTTGGCAGACTGAAAGCGATCTGCTGGATGACGCATAAGGTCTATATCAGGAATTGCACATTTCAGGAAAAGTCTGACTTTGAGAAAATTGAATTCCTAGCCCACGTTTCCGTGACCGCATGATGGTCCTTTCGTTGGGCTGTTCTTAAGGCTGACGAACGCTGGAAAGAACATGAAAGACGCCATGCTGATTCATCCCTAAAACAGCATTTCGGGGATGGCCGCTCCCTATAATAAAACTGAACGCTAACGTTAGGAGGGAGCATTGCACAGCGCGAAAGAAAGAAGGAAAGAAAAGCAGTAAGTTAGGCACACCCAGGCCAAGGTTTTAAACTTGGGAGTGTTAGTCAGTGCCACTAGTAGCCATGACGGCGAGTGTAGAACACCCTTTTTCTTCCTGCTGGTGTCACGAAGCACATGATCTTTTTACGAGCTGACAGCTGACCAATAATCCCTTGTAGATACTACCTTAAGGCTTTAAGTCTGCCAGAATGAGACCCTTGCTATGAATGAACAAAGGAAGGACAATTTGAAGGGCTCGTTTTTCTTTGCTAGTCACAACATTATTTAGAACTAATAGACAAGAAACCCAAGAAAAGTATAGGGGATGTTGTAGTAATTATGATGTAAATGTGAAGAAAGTAAAGTAGGCGAAAGGATAACATGCCGCTGGCAGTGACCGAACCTGCGACCTTCGAATAACGCATCCGATGCTTTACCAACTGAGCTACAGCGGCGGTCATCCCCCCCATCCACTTGGATGGGGTATATATGTGCAATTTAAACTTGGCAGTGTTAGTCAGTGGCTCTAGTAGCCGTGACGGTGAGTGTGGAACACTTTTTCTGCCTCCTGGTGTCGCATGCTGATGAAGATGAAGCATGCTGTCTCATGATTTATTTCAGTATAATGAATTTTCACTGCTGCCTCAAACTAAGGTCGAGGCAATAAAAACTTCTACTGGAACCAGTGTTCAAATTAAGTTGCACATTGTTTTTGCAAGCAAATTTTTCATATCGTGCACAGAGCAGCCACCGCAGCAATGTTGCGTCTTTCCATACAGCGGTTAGGGGCAGGGGTGAACCTGAACGATTGCCTTCGGAGTTGAGGAGTGTATGGCGGGCATGTGCACAAGCGAGTTGTATTGCACACACTGCAACAAATGTAGTTCCATATTTTGCACTACCCATGCCTTGTGTCAGCACCTGATTTGGTGTTTTGTTATCAGCATGTGGTCAATTGACAAGCCGCAGAGGTGGTAGTACTAAACTCAATACGCTCTCACTTATTATGCAAATGATCACAATCATTCAAGAAATGGGTGTTGCTGACCAGGCTCGTGTCATGGAAGCAATCTCGGTTGACAAGAAAAAAGACATCACTGCAGCTTTGGGCTATAGCAGAGCTCGCTCTCCCTGACCTTGAACTGGAGACAAGCTATTCTGGACTTTCTGTAGAATAGGGCATATTTAGTTGCTTGCAAAAGAAATAGGAACTAATGGGCGTTTTTACTGCAAATAAAAGTTACCTTTGGTATGTGCACTGCTGCAACAAGCTTTAAGCAGCCCACCAATTTTATTGAAGCTGCTCGCCACAGCACTGCTTACAAGACTGTTGAACTACTGTGTAGCAGCGACCAGAATTCGTGGTTGTAGATATGGGGTCTTGCTAGATTCTTTGAACGTATATGCCTACAGTGTCGCAAAGCAAGAAACTCTGCATTGAACTGAGATGCCATAATTCAGGTTGTCGCGTTGCTTTCAGGCCATTTTAGACTGAAGCTCATGTTTTTTTGTTTTTTTTATTAGTGCATATGTTTGTATGTGTGCACGTATATGTGCATTTAAGAGGGGCGGGGGATTGAGCCCTTCAAACCACCCCCCTGGCTATGCCACTGACTACCATTTGCCCTCCTTGTATATTTTCTTGCATATGTAACTTTGTTGTTCTCGTGTCTCATGACAGTATTGTTACTTTTGTCCAGGGTGGGTGATGCACTCTGTACGATATCAGCCAACAGCAGCACATTCCCAGAACCATTTGACACGCCCTTCCCCAAGCGGCTGGCATATGTGCAGCGGCGCTTCTTTGCTGGACGCTGGAGTGACCACATCACACTTCTTAACGTGTTCAATCAGTGGGAGCAGGCTCACATGCAAGGGGAGTATGCTGAGGGCAGCTTCTGTGAACAGTTTTCAATCTCCATGCCCACACTGCGCATCACTTATGACGCTAAGGTAGGTACTTCCATGGATGATTAGAGATATTATTATTAGATGCGAAGTATCTTAAGGCGGAGCTCAATCCGGTGGTGGTGGTGGTGTGCGGCGTGACCACCCTTACTGCGCACGTGCATACCCTCTCCACACACCTCTCCACTCACCCTCTCCCCTTCTGCTCTCCACTTTCCCTCTCCCCCTCCCCTTTCCACTTTCCCTCTCCCCTCCCTCCCCTCTCCACTTTCCCTCTCCCCTCCCCCTCTCCCATACCCCTTTCCCCTCCCCCTTTCCACTCTTCCACTGAAACGCGCGCGGGCTAGACATGCCGAAATTCTCTCCTGCGCAACGCCGCGATGAGCTCGAGCGCATGCGCGTCCCCTCCCCTTCTCCCTCCTCTCCTACGCTGCCCCCCTCTCGCCCGCCTGTCGGCCGCGTTCCCCGCTCGCCCTGTGAGAATTAACCGCCGGGCTAGATGGAAGATACGACGCGCGTAGCGTCCCTCTTCGCGTTCCACGACGCGAGGTCGGTAGCATGCCCAACGAACGCCAACGAAACGCGATCGTGCAAGTGCTCCGGCTTCGCATCGCCTCATGGTCTCCTTTAGCGGGAGATGGTGTAATTTTTTCCACAACATCGCGATATGACCCCATAGTATGCACTGAAACTTTCATCTTGAGCTGTGTACTTGCACTGGCTCTCATATTGCTCATATATTAACCCTAAAATGCCCAAGTACAATTGCACATCAAGGAAAAATTTCTCCAAAAGAATACTTGCATGCTTTTTTATTTATTGATTCTCAGGGCTGCAGCAACGTCACAGCTATGAATGATTGTCAGTAATGTTCTTGGACATCAAGGATCATACTGGTGCTCGTTATTATGTGGTGTATGCACACATGTGTAAGGGACAAGATGATATGAAGTACCAAATCTCAACAGAGAATATAGCTTGGAAGGTAATTTATATGTATTTTGAAGTTCGCATGCGCAATCCAGTGCTATATGCTGCACCTTTCGACATTGGTGGCGTCACCACAGCAGCTGAGCTCAGAGCTGGCGCAGCTACATTGATGACATCATTGTCACCATTGCCCTTTTGCAGTGCTTGTGCCAGCTGACTACTATTTGGCGGCTACATGTGTGTTTGTGCCCGTGGTGAAAGTTTAGAAAGTGCGAAAGCCTCTAGGAAGCCGTTGCCACCAGATGACTATAACGTTGTTGATGAAAGCAAGGACATCGCACAGCATGTGCGGCATGCGAAAAAAATGCGAGCAGATGATGCAGGCAGCATGGAAGTGCATCACAGTTTGTGTGCACACACTAAATGGCATTATATTGATAGCAACACGCTAAATAGCAACATGTTGCAGCAAAAAACTCCAGACCAAAATTTTTGTGTTAATAAGATTTATGCACGCATTGGAAAAATTTTCTGGATTGTGGTGAAAATGAGATTGCTCATCTCATTGGCGGAAACAAGCACGCATTTACCCCATAATCAGGGTATTATATTTTTAAGTTGGCTCTGAAATGGGTGTAAAAATATGACCGCTAGCATTGCCAAACAGTAATGTGTGTGAACGAACTCGCGCAGGAAAAAAAACTTTCACAGGTAGACTTAGTTTGCTTAAAGGGGCCCTGCAACACTTTTCCAAGTAGCCATGAAATGGCTTCACTAAAGGAGCTTATCCCCTCACGAATTGACTGCCGCAAAAAGTTTTAGAATCCATGCAGTACGAGTGAAGTTAACGAAGATTTGTCGCACGCTGTAACTGCCTTCTCTCATCTCTCGTCCCCATGAAAGTGCTGGAAGCTGAGCAGGGAGGGGTGGCACGGGGGGAAGAAGGTACATCACACGCGCCTCGTGACCTTGAGCACTTTTTTTTTCCTTTTTTTTTCCCTTCAAACGTGCGGCGTACTTTAAGTGCAATCGCGCATGCGGGCAAGTGGCGGCCTCCCACGGCGGCCGCAGTAACTACCGAGCGCACCATGTTCAAATCAGCCAATGGCGTGGAACTTGAGTCAATGACGAAGTCATTTTGAGTAAATAGCATCATTTGTCGAGAGAAGAGGAAGCGATTTTTAGCTGACTTTGAGAACTTATTGTAAATTCCAGACCGCATGCTGCGCTGTAATGTTTGGCTCGCGTGTTCTCGGGAGCCTTGACTACTGATCGGCAGCGTTTTCTGACCATGCTGAAAATCTGTTGCAGGGCCCCTTTAACAACAAGAACGTATTACTTAAAATTGTATTACTGCCAGAAATGGAAATTGTATGCCCTTCTACTTTCTTCTTGCGCATTGGAAGGTGGTGTTGCCTTCTATTTCGTCTGCCTGAACTCATGTGAGGCCTTGCGCCAGTCATGCACATGACGCCGTTTTTTAAGGTGGAAGCCTTAGTTGCCTCATCATACGCGAAAAATGACCAGTCGGTGTTGGCGGCGTCTGAGTGATGAAAAAAATCGTCATGTGATGACGTCACCCTATGACATCGTCCTGACTAGGGTCATAGTCTGCTAACCGGGAAAGCCGGGAACTCTCAGGGATTTTGGATAGTCTGGAAATACTCGGGGAAGACTCGGGGAATTTGTGCTCCCATCAGGGAAAATCCGCTGTAACCTTATTGAAGGGAAACGAAAGTTGTGATAACGCTGGCTCAAGGTTTTGTGAACGCATTTTTCAATTTGCGGGGTGGCTCTAGCTGTGGGGAAAGGGCGCACTTCGATGCTCTCCTCGCCTTCGGAGCAGTGGAGTGAGAGATCATCCGGCTGATGCATGACATGTAGGAATCTTGGCACATTGTGTAGCGTACCGTTTTTAGGTGTTCTGTCGCTACGCAGTGTAGGTTTGATTCTGTGCCACGTGTGCCATGCGTTAGCGCCCGATATGATGTTTTTATTATTGCTGTAACAAGCATGAGTAGTCGTAGAGATGGTAGCAGTAGATGTAAGGAGCGCTCGGTTATCTTGCAAGTGACCGTGATCGTTCAGGATACAGGATGTTGCCGATAAGGCTGGTATAGTGCAATCCTGATCGGTGAGAAAAAGACGCTGCTGCTTGTTGGCGGATATCGGAGAGCTCACTGTCTGTGATCTCGAGCTCCAAAGATGCTATTTTGGACTTTGTGAAGAACAGAATAAATTTCCAGATGACAGCAATTGTAACAGGCACACTTAATGCAAGTGATTTTTTTTTTTTTTTTTTTTTTTTTTTTTTTGCGGGAAGGGCACTGCTGCAACAAATTCAAGTAGTCAACCAATACATCTTGGAGCTGTTCTCAGTTAACAGCTGCACTGCTGCCAGGCTATTATGTGCATGTTTTGGGATAAAGCCATATTACAAGACTTCTGTTGACCCAATGCATAGCGGCAACTGAAATTGATGCGACGTGAGTCTGGGAAGGAAATGCGTACTTTCTACCACTGGGAGTGGTCACGTGCACCATGTATCTTTAGAGGGAATCAGCAGACGGCTCATAGCTTTTAACAGCGAAGCTGTTCTTATTCGACCCTTCTCCAGCGCCGGTGGTGTAATGCTGGTCACGTGGCCTTGTGGTGTGGCAAGGGTGAGGCTTGGTAGGAAGGGGGGGAGGGCTATGCTGTGCCGAGAAAGGCCTGGCAGAAAGGGGGAAGGCGTCTCGGGCGACATGGGGTCAGCCCGTTTTGGTATGAAACAAAGTTCTGTTTTACTCGGGGAATTTAGCAAAAGCACTCAGAAAAAACCTGGAGAACTCAGGGTATTTGGAAATGTCAACTTGGTTGACACCCCGATGACGTCGCAGGTGGCCAGAATTTGCAACGTCATTGTTACATCATGTCACATGATGTCATATGGTAACGTCATCGCATGACATCGTTGCTTGGTCAAAGGCGGGCCGATCGCAGAGGCACTGCAAAACCACGTGAGGGTCAGAAAGCTTCCAATTCCTTAAATCCCGGAGGTAGTGCAAAACCACGTTGGGTGCGGAAGCCTTTCATGCGGAATCACTACAATTGAATGAGAAGAAGCTGATGGCGTTCGCCTTCCAGTCGTTTTAGGCAAATGCATAAGGCACCGTGTTACTTTTTTTAGGATGTCTTTTGGCCAAACAATGACATTTTTCTTACCTCACTAACTAAGCGTACTTTGTGGTTAGGCTGCCTTATGTCACTCTGAAAGCTTCCTTGCTAAAGGACCCTCGGTGAATTAAGGCTTCCATGTTTGCTGCCTCAGCTTTTCCTCTGTAGATTGCATAAGCTACCTTCATGCGTACACCATTTCTGGCCCTGAATGCATACTTCTCGTCACTGCTGGCCCACATGATGTTTGCTTGTGCATGCGTGCTGTTGCCTGCCTGAAAAGAAACGTGTGCACGACGCCATGTTCCAGTGGAATATATGCAGTCCAAAAGAACAGAAAAAAAAAGTGTTTCAGTCGAACAGCAATGCGGCTGACTTCACGGAATTTTTAAAACATGCCTTTTTGTTCGAAGTGTACTGGTACTCACCAGCGATGAAGTCAATTTTGCGACACAGTCATCCCCATGGAGTTCTACTGTGAAAAAGATTTTGCCTTCAGGTTCCACTTTATCAAGACGTCTGTGTTGGCTTTCATGTTAGATTTGGAGCACAGAACGCCTAAGCATTACTAAAACATAGCACACTCCTTCTCTTCTTCTGTGAAGCACATCTTGCCAGGCATTTTCATTTGTCACACATTCGGCATGAGTAAAGCCACTATATGCAGTAGACTCTCCTTAAACAAAACCTGAAGGGACCAGGAAAATCTGTTTCATTTAACAGGAGTTCCGTTTACTGAGAGATGAACAGGGGTGCAGAACACAAGTACGAAACCCATCATATCAGAGGCAGTTGTTCCGTTTAAGCAGCAATTTCATTTAAGAGATTTCCATTTACTGAGAGTCTACTGTAGTTGGTTTCACTACGTCGGCGTACCAGTGTTGTTGGAGCACACCAAGTTATGTCCTTGACTGCGGTGGTTTTGGACATTGAGTACACAAAACTGACTGGACAGACAGTTGTAATAATGCTTTATTGGACCGATTGCGCCCTCTAAAGAACTATTACGGTAGCCGTTTTAATAAACAAAAACAAATGAGTTCTGCAAAAGCCACATGTGCTTCCTTTATAACTGTCACTGGCACAGTTGTCAATAATGTCCCGTAACCATTCTTGCAGGTGTCCCTACACAGTTTGAAGAGACAACATAGATAGAAAAATTGTTTTGAAAATTTCTGCTCACTTTCTAGAGAAACTGCTGCAAGGTTGGACACTTGAGACTGTACGCTTTCTATTGCGGTTCAGAACAGCAGTACGTCGGGCAAATGATAGCTTAAAAGGGCATTGTAAACTTGTAAAGAAAGGGGATGATGGGTGGCTGACATTGTGCTCTAGAGCATGTAGGTGTGAACCTTTCTTTCAGAACACAAACGTTTTATCAACTAACAGGGATGAACTAAAGAGATTGATAACAGAGGCTGCGAAAATTGCAAAGTTAGATACCGATTGTGTAAGCATTGTGTCCTTGTCGGATAAGGAGTTGACTTACTTGAATGTGCAGTAGTGTGCGGGTTGATTAGTGAGTGCTATGTTTATCTTGTCAAAATTAAACTGAAAAAGATGTCTCTGCACATGGCATCTTGGGGCAGCGTATGGGAATCACCACTGTATAAATTTGTGCCTTGTGTGCAATAAATCATTTTGTTGAAAGTTAGCGCACATGTTGTGTCCCTCTTTTTTTTTGTCCTTGTGTTACTTATGTACTAAAAATGTCTTACCATGTGTTACCAACAAGGCCAAATTTCTACCCTTCTTAAAGAGCTGCAGCTTTTCAGACTTTTTGCAGCCTAAAAGAATCCATTTAAAAGATCTTGGGGCTACATTTTGTTACCCTTATTTTTTGTAATCAGTCTGTGATAATTCTTTCAACGTGAAGTTGTGTATGACACATGCACTTCATTTTTATTTTTGTAGAATCAGCTCAGGGAGCTCTTGATGAGCGCTGACTTTCCTGAGGCGGTATTGGCACCTGACGCATACAACTTCTGTGGTCTGGACCCTAAGCTGGATATGGTGAGTTTGTTATGCAGCACTTTTCATTGCTTTTAGAGACTGCCAAGTTGTGCTACAATATTTTGTGTTTTGTGTTTATGCTTCAGCTGTTGGTTACTTTTTTCCTCACAAGCTACTGTATATACTTGTGTAATGGCTGCAGGCTTTTTTTTTTTTCTGACATTTTATGTGAAAATTGGGCATTTGGTCATTAGGCCAAGAAAGAGACACCTTTTTTTTTTTAACGTCTTTGGTGCTACTTTCTTTGATTAAACTACAGTACTTGGTTGTACTGGGAGAAGATGTAAAAATTTCGGTTGCTTCCACAGTTTTGCAAGAATGTTATTTGTCACCCTTGTCCTCCTTTTCCTCCTCCAAACTCGTCTTGTCTTTGGACTCACTTCTGTGTCAGATGACGTGGTCCTCCATCCCATTGAGCTCATTGGATATTCTTTTGACCATACATTGATGCTCTCTGTGGCTCTTCATAATAAATTTCTGAAACAAGAGCAGTTTTTCTCCATACTGTTTCGGCAGACATTTGCACACCATTGTGCAATGATATGAGACTGGGTCTCTCGTTTCATGAAGTGCCTGTTCCACCCATTGCTGGCTTTGAATACCATAGCTGGAATCTCTTTTGTTTGTGCAATGTCGAGCGCTTTCATGAACAGCATCTCCTTTGAAATAGCATAGCCACTGCTCTGTGTCTTTCTCACGTGCTGGAGAGCCTTCCACCTTTGGGAACACACTCTATTTGCCTTGGAAAGTGCACCTCTGTACATTCGTTTTCTTGAGTGCATCTTTTGGTAGCACCGTTGTTGCACATATTTTTCAGCAACACGAATTTTCGACGAGCCGCTCTTTTTTTCCATTTTGGTTAATGGCAAGTGCAGGAACAAATAAAGAAGGCCGATATGCTCTACAGATCGCTTTACGCACCAATTCCGATATAGAACGTGCCTGCACTTCTCATTCTTTCTTGTCTGCCAAATGGGATAGCGATGGCAATTGCTGTGCTTGGCTATTCTGCATAGCACGTAACGTGCTAGCTGTAATAAATGATGGTGCCCCCAAGACCAGCGATGGCAGCATCTTGAAGATATCTGTTAAATCTTTTGCTTTTGATACCTGCATGCACCGAAAACTCTGCACGGCTGTTTTGTTTTGGCGAATATTGAAATTTAAAAAAATTAAAAATTTGGGGCAGCTACTACCACTGGTGCAAACACTGAAGTCGTAGCGAAGCTAGCTTGCACTAATGGTGCAAGGCTGGAAGCTTCAGCGGAGTGAGTGCTTGGACTCCTGAGGAAGAAGCTACCCTCCCAAGCCCACGTCCCTGCCTCGCTTAAACGACACGGATTTGGTGGGAACATGTCACATGACTAGTGTTACGTGATTTTACGTAACATTTCCCTTTTCTTTCTTTTCCTTCTTTCTATTTCTCGCTTCCTCTTTCTATCTCCTTCTTTCTGTCTATCTTTTTATTTCTTTCTTTTCTATGGCTGTCTTTCTCTTGTATTTGTAGCAAGACAACAGAACACTACTTTGAGGTTTTGGTTATGAAATCTTATTCAAAAGATATTTTGCACGCTAAACTAATGAGAAATCACGTCACATGTCTTTGGTCTTCCCGGGAATTGTATAGGTGGCAGTTTAAACTAATGAAGTGATAGTGTTGATGCTGACATTCTTGTTTTATATTATTGTGGCATTGTTTGATAAATGCAGAGTGTCTGATGCTTAATGGATTGTATGGTAAATGCCATGTTGTAATTAATAGACAATAAAATGCAGCCTATACTCCATTTCACAAGCTGCTTGTAGCGTTATGGAGGCTACGGGGCTGCTTGGCCTATAGGAAGAGTGAAAATTCCTCGCAATGTGTTCATCCGTGCCGCATCCTTTGTTCGGCGTCCCCATGGCATCTGCACTCACGTGTTGGGCGAGTAAAGGAAACACAGCAGCAACCAATGCTCTTAGTGTTGGGCAGCAACGGCAACGCAAAAAAATAAAAAGGCGGCACCTGTCGAAGCTGGTTCTTTCCGCTTGGAGATTATAAAGCTGGCATTGGGCACTGCGTGGCCCCTGATTTCTAAACAGACGCTTGTGTTAGCGTTATATTTGCGTCCTGAGGCTTTAATAGCAATGTATTTGTGACTGCTTGGCACTGTTTCCAAGATTCATCCTCACACTCTCAGCGGACAAGGCTTAGCAGGCGTGGCTGAACTATCAGCTGATATCCATAATAAGGAAACAACATTCCTGATACTTTATCCTCAGCGTGAGATGACACAAAGTGATAGCCGATTCCACCGTTTATTTATTGCTGTCAGGACAGTGGGCAAATAGCAAGTGTGAGTTTGGATTGAAGCGGGCGATCATGTTTGCATGGGCACTGCCATATTGCTTCACCACCACAATTACCGGCGGTTACTGATACAATAATTGAAGGCATATGACGCACTGTGGGGTCTGAGATAGAGCGTCGCACTCGGAACAAACGAACACAGTCACACCTTTGAGCAATGAACACGTGTACGTACATTCATTAAACTGCTTTTATAACGGCAAGGTCGCCTGCCGAATCAAATACATAGCTAGTAACATATGAAATAAGCCAATACAGTGCCAATACAATACACAGAAACATAACACACACAATGTACCGTCTTAAATGTAAACATTTCGACAGAAGTCTGTCTGGCTGGGTGGAAGAATTAAGGGGGGACGCGGCTTTCGTATCGCGAAAAATGGCAAAAAAATCGATTTTTTGAAAATCACATTTTCAGTTTCTGTAGCCCTTTTTATATCCGATTCCAAAATATCTTCACCGAAAACCGCGTAGAAGTGCTATAAAAAATTGTTGCGCCTGCCGAGGTGGCGAAAATTATTGGGGAAATCGCAAAAAAACACTGATTTTCAAAAAATCATAGCTACGCAACGACGCCACCGGGCACCGATATCTTGGACTCATCGGAAAGCGCATTTCTCCGTCTTCAAATTCCCCGCCGCAGCTGGCTCCTCCATTCGAAAACAAGCGGCGCACAAAAAGCAAATGTTCGAAGGTCGTTTCGAGTCCTCCGATTGGCCGCGTCCGCCATGTTGCCCCAGCGCGCCTCGCCATTGGTCCGATGCTCGCTCCGGGAGATCGTCGTCTGCAGCTCGTGCGTCTCCAGGTCACGGCTGTCGAAAGTCGCGCTACTTCGTGGCGTATTCGCACTCGCTCCGTGTTCACGGCTCGACGATCACTTTGAATAGAACTACGTTTTAGTTTGGAGCTACTAGCTGAAGCTCGGTGGGATTACGATGGCGCGCCGCACTCGTAGCGAACATTGCAAACGCGCGTCTCGGACCGACTCTCTAGCGTTGACTCGTCGGATCCGTGGTTGGAGGTTCTGCTTACGAGCACTTCGGACGTCGTGACGAAGATGATCGCAGGACGACTCTTTGTGCTCGTGACCACGCTTTACGTACTTTGAAACATCGAGCACCGCGGCCGGCGCGTCTACTGCTCGGAGTCGTCACTAGGCCTAACTCCGCTTACGGCGCCGGCACGCGAGACCAACCACGAACTTTGCGGGCAAGAACAACGCGTTAGCGGACTCGCGGCAGTGTGCTTCTTCGCAAGCAATGAAGCGCTTCGCCCGCCGACTCCTCGGTACAGCGGATGGTCATTTTACGCATCGGCAGCGGACCCCACGGCCAAGCTCGTCGCGCAGCGGGCGCGCGTCGGCGTCCCGAAAAGCGAGGCCAAACACGTTGCGCGCCTATTTTTCGTCGCCGCACCTAGGCATATTGCGCATTGTCACCGAATGCCGCCACCCAGCACATCGCGTGCCGACTTCTCGGACCATGCGGCCGAGCACTTAGAGGTGAAATAAAGCACTGGTGATGCAATGCTTGGGGCCGTGCTTGGTATCGCCGTAAGCGCTCATGAATCATCTCAAAAAATAAAAGCCTCGCAGATAACAGAGTCCGCGACCGGGTGAATGATGAAGCGCGTCGCAGGCGAGGTTTACAAATTAGCTTGAGTGAAACAGGGAGATGAATTCATATCTTTCCAATTCGCGTCTTGAATAATCTGCTAAGGAATTCCTATTCCACCAATGACTTGGCCATAACTGCCTGTTATTTAGGAGGAAGGGATAGGTTGTCATGATGAGAGCCACTCTTAGTATCCTATAAAAATGATTCAATGATCAATTCGAATCAAGACTTAATTATGTAAGTGATAGCACGAATACAAGAAAGCTGGCAAATCATCACAGTACATGGCCTAATTGCATTACAATATCTTGTTTTTTGTCGTTTATTACACCACTTCATAACTTCGTTTAAAATCCATGCTACATGTTCTTTGTATATCAGAAAAGGATTTTAAGAAAAAAGAAAGGAAACAAAGGCACAACAGATGAAAGGCCACATGTGCAGGAGGTCCAATGTTGTAAAACACACCAAAGATCACAATCTTCTTGTGTTTTGGAGAAGCAAGGCACCTCAAACTAAAGACAGGGCACTCAAGAAACTGCACATTACGAAGGACTCAAAAGGTTACGACCCCAGTGCCTTTTGATGAAGTAATATCGTTGGTACAACTTTAAAAGCCGTTTTCTCAAAACGACTTTTCTTGCTTCGCTTGTTCCGCTGATTTCTCAGTGACCGCTGGGTCTATTTCAGTTCCGTTTTTTGTTTTATATTCCTTGAAGCACAGTTCAGGGCGTGACATTCTTGCTTTTTCAGTATGGCCTTTTGATAATTAGCTATTTGACGAGCTGCACAAAGCCTCAATGCCTCTTGCACAGTCACCTCATGAAAAATGAAAACTAAAAAAAATTTTGTGGCAAATAAAAAAATCTAAGAATGTGATGCCCGCAATCGTACATCTTAGAATGCATAGCAATTTGCCAGCGTGGGAGGAGGGTCGAGTGTGTCGTTCGCATCTGCGAACGACACACGCGACCCTCCTCCCACGCTGGCCACTCCACCGGATACAATGGTATCGAAGAAACCAGCCCAACGAGTCGTCATCCCATATGTTCCGGGAACTAGCGAACAGCTCGCCAGGGTTCTCGGAAAAGCTGGGGTCACGGTGGTTCACAAGCCAGCCTCAACGCTCGCTCGCTTACTACCGCGGCCGAAAGATCGACCATCCCGGGAGCAACACCATGGTGTGGTCTACAAAGTGTCATGTGCTGACTGTCCAGCGAGATGCATAGGCGAGAGTAAGTGCTTCCCGGAAAGAATGCGCCAACACAAAAACGACGTCAGGAAGATGGAAATACAACGCAGTGCCCTTGCAGAGCATTGCGAGAAGCTCGACCACAAAATTGACTTCGAGGGCGCTTCCATCATAGAAACGGAAAGGAATCTGGGAAGGAGGCTCTTACTCGAGTCGTGGCACATCCAGAACACACCAGCGAATGTGAACCGGTCCCTCGGAACAATGCCTCCGATCTACGTGCACGGCCTCCGGAACGTGAGGGAAAGAGAAAGGCGGAGCCAAAAACAAGCTGCGACGAAGCCCCTCTGATCAGCAGTCACCCCTGAAGAAGAGACCAAGCCGGTCTCGAAACGTCGGGTTTCCTCCAAGAATTTGTGGCTGGAGGTATTTCAACTTCTTAACAATGTACCGTGAATGCGGTTTGACGTTCGACTCACCCCGGGAGCCTGTGGGACCGAGCCACGGAATAGTCCCCATGGGCCTCCCGCAGGAGATGACCGTCCTTGGCTGCGCCAAACCCAAAAAGCCCGAAAGCATTCTTTCTCAAGCACTAGTATAACCTCTCCTCCCGCCAAGCTGCGCCACCGTGTGACCACAGCGCCATCTCTTGTTCGGCGGAGAAACTAACCACGTCAACTTTGACTAATCCGCTGTATGCACGTGCACCACGAGGCGGAAATGGCTTTACAGAGGGCGATAGCACCCCCATCCCTTCAACCTTAAATCAACACATATCCCAACAATAAAGTACTTAAGGATGTCCGCGCACCGCGACAACACCACTGGACGATACCACTGCACTGGCTCGACGACTTGACTTCATTCCCTGACCCACAAAGGCAGCGTGGCAGATGTCACGCCGACACGTTATCTGGCTGAGGGCTGCAACCAAGCAAGATTTATGAGGGCGTTGGTTTGAGGGCAGCTGCGCAGGTTCCGTTGCACGAGATGTCTCGGCTGCATTCCTGGCCAGCGGCAAAGACGACGTGTAGAAAACAGCCATCCATGGATGACATTGATCCCGCTGCGTACACTCAAAACACTCTCGACAGAACGGTGCAGTAGAACAAAGGGAAAGGAGCTATGGGTTCATCACCCACGCGGTACAATGGTCAGTATGGCTAGCAAAGACATCGACAGCGACTAAGACGCCAAGTTCAAGTGAACAAAGGTCGCTTTTTTTAATTCATGCAAGGCAAGCTAGAACAAGGGAAGCAAAGTGCAACGCCTCAATGCCGCGATCCACCCGGTTGTTGTCACACGTGCGACAGGCAGCTCCGATGAGCCTTAGGCCTAACGAGTTGCTCGACAACAGCTGGCATCCAACGAGCACCCAGAATAGGCGCAGAAGTGGCAGCTGCGAGGAGACATCAGCTCTGAGGTGAAGCTACCCCGCTCACTGCACACAGCAGCATACCAAGCGTTCGGTGCGAACGCCTCAGCGTCAAGCCGCGATACCAGACAGCACGACACCTGTGGCCCCTGGCCACCCGGCTACTTAAGCTGCGGCTCCCAGAGACAAAGAAATTAATTACAGAAAACTCGGACCACCTTGAGGCTTTCGTACTCATTCGCTTTGGGCTTGCCTACACTCCATGTGCTCTAGGCCACACTCTCCCAGTATGCGGACCATGTGGCTCTCGTACCAACAAGTTAACGAGGTTCTTAAAAAAACAACTTGCGAATAGAAAAAGAAACTTTACCTGCTTTCAAATTCAAACACGCCACGGCAAACTATCTGCGAACAAAAAAGCTCTTAGCATGCCAACAAGTTCAAGGACGCCACAGCAAATGATCACCTCGCTCTCAAGACAGCACGCCGCCGACGCTAGCGATCAAAATCCCCCCTAGGCCTACTCTAATCCGGCTCCACAAAAATTGTCCCGAACCACTAAGACTCTTGGCTGATGTTCCAAGAGCCCCTACATTGGGCAGCCAGTGTGGGGTTTGGAAATGTTCCGTGCTTATGAAACACACGAACAGTCACGGCGTCGAGCAACGAATGCGTGGACATTTATTCACCGCTTTTACATCGGCGAGCTCACCAGCTGAATCTAATACTACATAGTTAGTAACATGCTAAATAACCAGATACATAATGCCAATGCAACACATACAGTGTACTGCGAATGCATTGTCACCGACTTCAGACTCGCCACGAGGAGTCTGTGAGCCCGAGTCGCGGTAACACACCCACGGTCCTCTTTCAGGGCGGTCTGTCGCCGACCATGCCAAACACCCAAAAAGAAAAAGCTCTTCCTCAAGCGCTAGTGTAACCTTGCTTCCTGCCAAGCGGCACCACTGCACGACCATGGCGCCATCTCTTGCTCGGCGGCGAAACTAACCAAGCCAACAACAACTAATCCGCCGAATGCGCATGCGCCACGAGGCGAAAACGGTTTTACAGGGGATAGCACCCCCACAGCACATGCGGATTGTCATTAGTGTATGACGTATCGCTATGACGTAGCACGTGCCAAACAAACGCACTTGTTTCAATCTTTCCAGTTATAATGCAGTTACAAGCAGAACTATGTTTCGATGCATGCGGTTTGCTTACACCTCGTAGCTTGCACCCTGCTGCAACCAACTTGTGAGGTGGAGTATAGAATTATGATGTGTGAATATAGGGACATAAAGTGTACGTAAACTTATATTCTATGAAGTGCACTTGTTTCATTTTTTTTTTTTTCATTTTGAAATCGGAGTCCTGTTATAGTTTTCTTACTAAAAAATTAGATGTGCATTGGATTTCTGCTTTGTTTAGAAAGCTCTAACAACATTTATAAGCTAGTTTTTTACTTTAAACACTAAAAAAAGCTCTGTTTAGGTATATGTTGTAACAGTGTAAATGATACCAAATTGACCAGCATTGTGGTGTGGCATTTTTTTTTTCTACCTCTAATTGTGCCTGCTAGCTAATTGGATCAATTTTATTGGCTCTGTCAGAGTTGAATTAACAGAAGGAAACTGTATGTTGGTGTTACTGAGCAAGACAAACATTTACCCTTGGCTTCATCATAAGCTATGCTCCTCTCAGTTGTAATAAGCCAAAGCGGTCCTGCCATTATAAATGTTCTAAAAACCGCGGTGTTTTTCATAACAATTTGTGTGCCCTAATCAATGTGGATGAAGGCAAATGAAGCATGCTATTTATGATTGAGATTCTAAATTAAAGGACATCATTAGAGACTGTTACAACCTAAGAGAAAGAATAGTTTCCATTAGCTTGGTCATCGTAAACTAATTATCTTGAATCCCCTAGTTTTAGTTGCTAGAGACGGTTGTTACTTATGCAGTATGTGCCTTCATTTTGGTTGTGAAAGTAAGGGGCATTATTGATTTACATGCTGCAGATTGTGGCTTTGCTGGTGCTTGGCCATTACCCCAACATTTGCTATCACAAAGAAAAGCGTAAAGTGCTCACCACTGACAATAGGTCAGCCCTCATCCACAAGACTTCAGTCAACTGCACCAACCTTCCAGCATCCAACAAGTTCCCAAGCCCATTTTTTGTCTTTGGAGAAAAGGTAAGTTTCAGTTTTAGGCATTTGTTCATGCTTGCAAGTTATGGTAGTTGTTGGCACCTTTTTTTAATTAGCTTTTCAACACTGACTGTTATGAAACAACCTCCTGTTCACATCAGTGATGCAAAGTTGCAACTCTGTCTAGAGGGGAACATGATAGAAAAAGAAGTGTAAGAGAGAACTCTGCGTATATTTTTAGTAGAAATATAGTAAAAACTTGTTTATTCAACTCTCATTAATTCAGGAAATTGGATAATCGAATTGTCATCTTGAATAAGTAACTTCTGCTTGCCTACTAGATTTTTTTTTCAGTTACCTGTTTATTATACTGGGAATAAAGCTTGAATAAAAAATAGTATCCCTCAGATTATGCTGCAAGGTACCTTGTGAAAGGTATGTCAATATTATGCACATGTTTTATTGCAGATCCGCACAAGGGCAGTGTCCTGCAAGCAGATGTCGATGATATCACCTGTTCATATCTTGTTGTTTGGTTGCAAAAGAGTGGAATTAGTGAATGGTGTGGTCCAGGTTGATGGCTGGTAAGTGTCGATTCTGTTAGGTATGCGTAAGCTCTGCAGTGTGTCAGCTTTCGTTGAGTTGTCTGTGCGGCAAGCACTAGCACATATTTTCAAACATTTTCCCTAAGCACTCTTTCACTATACACAGCTGGCTCCTTGCAGTTATGTAATAGTTTTTCTTGGAATGACATACATATAGTTCTTTTTATTTGCTTTCATGTATGTACTCAATTTTGTTTCAAGGTAATTAATACAGCTTGTAAAAAATTGCAAATGTAGTATCTAAGTATAAAAGATGCAATTTAGTGTTAAAGGGGTACTGGCACCTTTTTTCGAACGCGAGTTTACTCTGCCACACAAATCTTCTGTATGCAGAGACGGCTCTGAGAAAGTGTGAAGCTCAGCAAATGCTAAGATATTTTAATTTGATAATAAAGTCAATTTTTCCATGGCGCACCTACTGACATCGACACTAGCTTGACGTCAGGCCACAGTACAAATTCTGGTGACTTCACACAGCAGTCTGGTTAGTTGTGATGACGTTAGGTACCAAAACTTCCAAGACGGCTGCTTGTGCGTCATCAAAATTTCCAAAATGGCCGCTTGTGCGTCACCAACGGAGCCACGGTGCGGAGCGGCCGTGGAAACGTCACTATATATTGTGTGAGCACGTGACGAGAAGCTCATACCATGTTGTGATGTCAGGGTACAGTAGGAACCGAAACTAGCTTTTAAAAACATACTGTAATTACTTTTCCAGGCTGCACTCGCACTTAGCACTTCCTTTTCTAGCCTCTTGAGGGTTTGACCTTTCATTTGACGCAAAAAACAACTGAAAATATTCGTGTCAGTACTCCTTTAGTGGCACAGAAAAGGTTTATTCTCCCAAGTCTAATTGTGACTTGTTTTTTTCATTGTGGCAAGCAGGGTTAAGACTTGGCTTATGTGTTGTTAGATGAACCTTCATGATGTCGCCATGTGCTTTAGCCTAAAATTAAACTGGATATTGTTTAAAAAGTGTACACTGCGTGAAGTGCTGCTAGAATGAACTTCGGTAACATTTGCTGGCAGGCTAGTGCGTAGTTCATAGGTAAAACAGCACAAATGGGATAGTTGAACGCTGCACTCTGTCCTGTGTCTTCTTTGTGTCTTCTTACGTTTGTGCTGTTTTACCTGTGAACTATGCTAGAATGAGCTCTGTTTTCACTTCGAATGAAAAAAAAATTGTGAGCACACTAAGATTTTGATGTGACATGTAACAAAAAAATCCTAGGTCACAGTCTTCACAAGCAATAAAGTAGAAGCTGACCTTGAGATCAGTGTTGCTAGTGCAGCATTCACATGCCAGTGCATTTTGGGGTGCACTGTTGTCGCTACTTCAGCACACGAATTACTTAGAACAAGTGACTGCAAGAAACACTTGGGATAAAGAAAGAGACAACACAAAGTGGTTAGAAGACTGTAGGATTGGGCGTGTTGGTACAACATGATTATGAGTGCAAATCAGCGCAGCCGACAGGAGGGGACAGAAGAGGGCACAGAGAGCTGACAAAGTGGTTGCTGTGTGGCAGATGTTGTCTCACTAACTGGCGTACACTCGCACTCTGCTAACTTGCACAAAATAACATATTTTAAAAATAAGCTTTCGTAACAAAAGCAGTGCTGCTTCATTGTTGAAACTGCAAAAATTTACTGTGTCGCCATCTTGTGATGATGGTGGCACTACCAGTCAACTACAGTAAAACCTCGTTAATTCGAAGGCCTCGGGACCGAGAAAAATATCCCAATTAAGCGGGATTCCCAATTATCCGAAACAACGCGAAATCAAAGAAATCAGCCAGAAAACGTGATGTACGGAAGTCACACCTTTATTGTGGCAAGTCAGCCTACTTGGAGAAAAATTCCTCCATGCGTGACTGACGCGTTCGGTAGTTCCCAGCACTGAAAGTCATATTTTCCAGCCTGTCAATGAGGCGCAGCATCTCAGCCTCGCCGCCGTTGCACTCGACGAAGCTGCGCACAACACTCAAGGCATCGATGACATCCGCCAAAGGGGGTGCTCGGGAGGGCTCGTCATCGCTGTCAACATTAGAGGCCGAATCGGTCGATCTCGCAGCTATCTCGCTGTCGATGTCGGCGTAACACGTCTGCACTGTGCACTCGACATTTGCGTACTCGGAGAATCCGATTGGAGTGCACTCCTCGTCCGCGTGCAAAGCCTCATATCGAGCGCAGAGAGTCTCCCCTTCTTCATCAAACGGGCAAGTGACAGCGGTGACAGCAAACCCAGCGGAGGTTGCCTCTTCTTTCACAAAACCGGCGTGCTCAAAACACCGTCGAATAACGGTGGCCTCCACCTGCCTCCATGAAGACACTCAAGCGGAGACAGGAGACAAATGGAGCAGTCGCACCGAATCGCACAATGCTCCCCAGCCGACATCCAAATGGCACAAAGACTCCACAAAACATTCACTTCGCTAGAGTGGCTAACATCGCTGTTGAGATGATGATGATCATGATCGCAACCGCACGCATCGCCGCCTGGCAATTGCTAAAACATGGCGTCTACGACGTATTTCCGGTAAAAAAAAACATGGCCTTCGAGATCCGTACATCAAAAAAAAAAAAAAAATGCACGTTTTAGTTACAGCCTCCGAGATTCGCAACACCCTTTGCATATCTTGGAAGTCGCGGCCAAGTGTGCCAATTAACCGGGAAGTCGCAGACTGGCCGCACCAATTATCCGGTTAAATTTACATGTAAAAATTTGGGACCGCGCAAATAATACAAATTATCCGGGATTCCCAATTAACCGAGTACAAATTACCAAGGTTTTACTGTAATAATTTTACGCGCTGTTTTCAGTACCCTTCCTCTAGCAAAAGGTCGCAAAACATTTTGGTATGGTTCCTGTGCACCCCTTGATCTCGGAAGCTTTCATTCTAGTGACTTGAGATGCACATCCACACACATTGCAGGAAACAGTGGTGCTGTGTACTGCTATAACCCTGTGAGGGTTGAATTTTTTCGCAGAAAGCTTTGTCAGATGGTCATATTACTTTATTGTGGAATCTGAATGTACAAAATGTGTAAAGTCGGGAAGAAATTGTAATAAGAAATCAAGAACAGTAGTTTGGTGTCAGCATCACTCAGAACTGGAAAATGTTCAATAATATTTTAGAGTGTGGCATTCCTTGAAGCACGGGTCTACGCAAAGCGCTTTGTCACAGTCTGCACACATAAAACAAAAGCAAAGTCAGTCAGAAGAGTAATCGCTGTCAGTGTCAAGAGAATAGGCAGTGCTTTCGGCCATATCACCACTTTGCCGCGCATTTGAAGAACTCCAAGGAAGCTTGGTAAACAAGGAGAGCTAGAATGCCTCATCAGAGTGTTGTCAGTAGACTGTGTCACTGGGAGGCCATTTCATTAGCTTATGTCGACAGTGATGCAACTGACAACTGCAAGTCGTCAAAGTGTAGCAGTGTTTTCGATTGGGCTGCCAACCTTCGTACAGTCGGTTTTCAGTGTGATCGGCTACTGAGCGAAGTGACAGCCTGAAAACATGTTTTTGGACTTGAAATTAAGGGTGTGCAAATATTCGAGTTTCGAATTTGAATCGAATAGTTCCTAATCGAATAATTCGATTCGACTTCCGAATAGCTAGTATTCAAAGTTTCGAATAATTACACAGGACGAATATCTAAAACGCAACAAAGGCCGATGGTGCAACTTGGTTAGGGTGGGGTGGATAAAACTGATGCTAACGTCGCCGTTCGTTAAACTTTCACAGACGTCCTGGTTCAAAAGCGAGCGCATGACAATCTTAAAGGAGATTATGTCATTTCCGCACGCAGAAAAACACATCAGAAAACTGTGAAGTCCTTCAAAACATCGCTCCCGAAACGAAGGCACGGACTTCTTGCGTAGTTTGGTCACATAAGCCGCAAGCGCCGTAAAACGACTCGACTTTAGCCTGCGAAACCCTCAGTGATTGGCTTTGCATGTAAAAATTTGTTGACGCTGGGCAGTCGCCACTGCTGCACCGCACCACTAGTTCAAAAACTCCCATCGTTCTGGCGCGCAGTTAAAACGCTGCTGTGGACGGGCGCCCGATGACTTTTGGGCCCGGAGCACCCGCGGTTATGAAGCACAACATTACCGTTGTCAGATGAGTCGTATTGCGCGACCATAGGGAAAGAAAACTAGCTACCGCACCACTCTCTGTTAGGAGGTTAGAAGTGGCACCGCTGACTGGAATGGCGGCTCTTCTATTAACATGCTTGCGCGCCTATAGAAACTGAAACAAAAGACACTCCCGAACAAGTGCGTAATGAAGCTGTCAGCACGCTGTAGCACCCCCAATTTTTCCTTTTTCTTGCCGTAACTGGCGTACACACTTCCTGTAAATATACTATTCGATATTTGATATTTTTGGCCTCTATTCGGCACTATTCGATTCGAATTCGATTGAAGATGAAATTTCACTCCTCACACACCACTATTTGAAATGCATGAATTTCAGCCCTCCCAAGCCTTGCCTGTGTAGTTTAAGCCGATGCCGATCTTGTGTAGCAGAGATTGGAATATCCAAGTCGATGAGCTCGTGCGGGCAGTTGGGATGAAGAAAACTGCTTTTAGAGTTCTGGCCTTAGCGGTTTGCACTCGACCGTTTTTCTCTTTGCACGGTGAAGAAGAAGAAAGTGCATTCATAACCAAATGCCAGCATCGGTACATAACCCACCACGGTGGTCTAGTGGTAATGGTGCACAACTGCTGACCCGAAGGTCGCGGAATCCAGTCCCGGCTGCAGCGGCTGCATTTTCGATGGAGGCGAAAATGCTTGAGGTCCGCGTACTTAGATTTAGGTGTACGTTAAAGAACTTCAGGTGGTCAAAATTTCCGGAGCCCTCCACTACAGTGTCTCTCATAATCATATCGTGGTTTTGGAACGTTAAAACCCAACAATTATTAACATCTGTACATTGCTGTTTCCGAAGGTTGCCCATTGCATTCGTGTCCCCTGAAAAAAATTCTACTGCAAATGAGCGGGTCTGTGTATGTTTGCAGGCACATTTCTGAAGTTATGATGTACAATGTTTACTTATGTGAAACTAGAAACAAGTGACGATGTAGTTGTTAATAACAGAAAACATAGCGCGCGCTAGAAGAAGAGGGAGACGAGAAACGGCGTGGCACGCGAAGCTCTGGTTGTTTTGGACTGGAATAAACGGCAGCGTTGGGACGCGCTGCTCTATATCTTCAGGCATATTGTCTTTAAACCCGGTATATATTAGAACGAAGTCTTCGGATTTTACAGTAGTATTTGGTACATATGCCAAAAACAACCTCCATGTTCAGTTACCAGTCTTGTCGCCTGTTGCAGCCACATTTTAACTAGAGAATTAATGTTCTGCATATGAGTGATCGTGCACACAGAGCTTGCTTCAAGAATACTTTATAGAAAGCATGATCCAGTTAACCAAAATTGATAACCAGAATTTAAAAATCCGATAATACAAGTTATCTTGCCTTCAAAGTTTTTTTGTTGGTTCACCTTTAAAGAATTTGTCAAAATCAAATACGAAGCCTTCCATTACAGCAAATATCGTGAAACTCAGAATAGGCTTTGGACACAAAGGACCAATTAATTCTTAAGCCCTGTATTGTATTGACCAACCACGAACCAGCAACCTCGTGATTCTGTTCATAAAGAACAATTATTAGCTACTTCATCACACATCTCTTAACACCTAGCTTGTACTGAAAGCACCATTGTCATCAGAATAGTTGTTTTCGATAGCCAATAAAAAATGCATCGAAAACTTGTGCTTTCATTACTCTAACATTAAGGGGGGACGTGGCACTTAGGGAGTGAAAATCAACCAAAAAATATAGTTTTCACTGGCCATCTCTTCATGTTCCTGATATCATTGTGCACCTAGTTACAAATTTTCATTGCTGCATACCGTCGTCTTCTATCCACATCTTACTTTAAAAAACCAAAACCGTGCATCCTGCCCTTTAAATTGAGGGCAAACGGCAAACAATTTTTCATGCTCTTCCTGTAATAGAGGAGCAATATCTTTTGTTATGTCTGGGTTATCATTACGATTTCTTTTTCGCTTCTAAGATAAATAGATGCGATGTGTCGTAAGGCAAATTTTGTTATAGTACTTTCTTAAGAAAATGTTCTAAATCAAGGTTTTTTTTAGTATTAATTGCAGCATTTTTTAGATTGGGTGCAACAGCCCACAACTCTGCTTGGAAATGTCCTAAAGCAATGATTTATACTTTACGACACACTGCAAACATTCTAAATGTATTCTGTGGATTGTACATTGGTGTGCAGGTTGTGGTTAATTAGCTAAATTAGGTCTTAAATAAAGAAGTAGGTGTTTGTGATATCCTGGAAACTACTTATCATAAGAAAAAAGCAATTGCATATTTGAAATCAGCACACAAACATTCTGGAACTCTGCAAGTTCCATCAAAATCGATCAAGAATTTAAAAAAAATGTTTTGAAGTGCCATGTCTCCCCTTAAATATTTATCTGTGAAAATGTACGACAGGTTACTGTTCCATTGTGAAGATTTAGCTGCTCCAGAAGCTGTGCAGAAGTGGCTTTGGTCAATCACATCACTGCAGTCGTTTTCCAGGGCAAATGCATTTTCTTTTTGTTCTGTAAGAGAGAAATATCAATACTAGTTTCCGGCTGTGTGTCTGTGTGAAACTACTATATAAGGTGCATCGCAATTGTTTTCTGATTTTTTTTTTCTTTGTGCTGAAGGATCAATCTGAAGATGGATCCCCAGGTTGCCGCCAATATAGTCTCTCTGCAAGTGGCTGTGGACAATGTCATTAATGATGTCACCAATGACCCTGGGCTTCTGACACAACCTCCAGATGATTTGGCAAGGATAATCAGTACAATCAAGAGCCTTTGTCGTTTTGACTCCATTGTAATTGGCACAAAGGATGCAGATGTCACAGAGTCGCTTGGGTAAGCTTACGTTGGAATCTTTTTTTTTTTTTTTCAGTGGATGATTAGCTAGAAAAGTTAAATGTTAAAAACCCATAAATTTTATCGTGACATGGCTTGTGGAGATATTTTGCTGTATTTTATACCCAGATCTGATGAAACTATATAGACTTGTTTAGTTTTTCATGCTGATTTGAAATATATGATAATTTTTTTGAAGGTCAACTAGTTTACGAGATACAGCACACTTCTTCTCTATTGTTTCCGAAGGCAGTAGGAAAATCCATTCTGCACAAAGTGAATATTACCACATAGCTAGATACTGTAATATGCAATAAGTGCAATGCTGCAAACAGTTTTTGAATAAGATCATAACTAATCATTCTGGAATTGGTCAAAATTAAATGTATGTGCCATGACTACCATAAAGGAAAAAAAAATCAAGTTTTTAATATTTATGAGCAGAAAATTAAATTCTGCTGTCAGCACTTTGATACACAGTTTGGGCTTTATGTTAAAGAAATAATTACAGCTGGAACTGCTCTAGATCGGGAGATCTCAATAAATAGTGATGTCAGATTTAGCTCGTACTTGTTGCACAGATCTAAGCTGCAGATCTTATAATACTGATCTTATAAGACAAGTTTGGCTTTACATGCGAAAGAATAGCTGTACATCTCAATATTATAACAGAGTTCTTTTCTTTGAAGATTTTTTTTGTCTCCACAAGCCATGTCCCCCCTTAACATTTTGCCCTTACTGGTGCACTGTTCTTGCTCGAAGTTCACAAGAAGATCTCATTTTGTTGTCCTAATTAATCAAGGTGGTGTGGTAGGGTAAACAGATTGTCCTGGTTTCAGCTTTACATCGCAGGAACTGTTCTATATTTTGTTGGGAAATTTTGTGTGCTCAATAAGAAAGTTTGTGGCCTTCACTCTGTAATTTTGACCCTGTAGCTTTTCTTTTCTCTGGTTGAGTACCAAATTACAGATTGGTGTACAAAATGAAATGTACCTTTTCTCAGAAACCAAAATTAGTATTATCGTGAAATTTGACACATTTATTCGACATGGTATTGGTATTAATCCTTACCTATAAGAATAGGTGCCTACATTTATCTCGCAAAAAAAATACCGTATTTACTCGATTCTACCGCGCCCTCGATTGTAACACGCACCTGTTTTCCGTGACCAAAAAGAAAAAAAAACGTACAACATTCTAACGCGCACCCATTTTTCGTGAGAGAAATGAACAAAAGTACGTAGGAGTCCACCTTCGCACATTCAGAAGAACAGGTATTTGGGTTTTAAAAAACTAAAGTTTCAAAAAAAGAAAACACAAAGTCAAACGGCGGGCCTTGCCGCTGAAACTGTCACCACTACGGCGGCGATACGAATCGCGTAATGGATCAGTCTTCGTCGCTGTCGTACAACTTCTTGTCGCTGTCAACGCTCTTCGAGTTCGGCAAACCGGCCCTACGGCCCTACTTTTGTCCACAGAAACTTTTTCGTGAAGCTTTGCTGTAAAACAATCTTCTGCTTCTGTTAGCGCCAGTCTCGCACGCACGTTTCGGCAACTCTGAACGATCGTGATGCGGCCCGATTTCCGTCCGTCTCTGCACATGTAATAACTTTTCTTTGAAATGAGACGTGGTGCACTCGTCGAGTATTTGGAGGGGGCACTTCCATGCCGCCGATGCGAATGCAGAACGAGATGACAAACTCCTCAGCATACGTACGAACTGAAACAATGACAGAAATGGCCGAGGCGCGTAGGAGGCGGCCATTTTGAAATGCCGATGGCAATACGATAACCGTTTTTTCGTTACTCGATTCTAACGCGCATGCAATTTTACGACTCGTTTTGCCGAAAAAAAGATGCGCGTTAGATTCGAGTAAATACGGTATATGTTGTCCTCACTTGTCACGTGCCATGAGAGACACTTTCCAATTAATCTTTTTTTTTTCTTAATCATAGCTTAAACAGTTTTTCAGTTTTAAGTTCGAACTATTTGGAGCGTATTTAGGCATAATCTGAGAAAATTTCAGTGCGATCAGTCTGATAGTTTTCCAGAAAAGGTACACCAAGTTCGAAAAATTTTCAGAAAAGTGATGGTAAGAAAAACACTGTTTTATGTTGAAAACACGCGTGGAAATTGCTCACAACACACAGCAATGACTACGCTACAAAAGCGTTTTGGTGGGAAAATTTGCAATTAAAACCTATGAAAATCGTATGAAGTGAATATATTCAACCTAGCCATACTTATAAAAAAATACGTACATGCAGAAACTGATGGAATAGAGCCCGCACATCCTTCAGGAGTTGTGGTCTTTGGCGCCATTTTTAAATGGCTTGGAGCACTCCTACACACTCGCCAATGCATGGTTTTGCTCCTCAGAATGTGTATTAGCTTTAGTAATGAAATCAAACAATCTTTTTGGTCTATCTACCTTACCATACCCCCTTAATGTAACACTTGGTACTATTACTTGCCTAGTTAACTATGAAAAGTTCTTGTCATTTATGGGGTAGCTAGCTGTTCACCAGATGGCATTAGCACAAACTTGTTTCTCAGTCTGCCAGCAGCTGCATAAAGCAGCCGTTTGGTAAGCTGCATGTCCTCTAGTAGCAGGTGGCACATGGCGACACTTCTCGGACTCTATGAAAGCCATGTGCTTCATTGCTTACGTTTAGTTGTATGCTGTTATTACTACTTCGTTTCACTTTTTAGAAAATCTGTTGCCCTTGGCTGTTGCTGTATGACCTCTGGTTCTTACTTGTCATATAAATGGGTTTTATCTTTCTCCCACTCTCCCTCTTCCCCCATGTTTTTGCTATAGTGGAAGTGCACAGCCTGTCAAGAAGATGCCACGATTGAGCACTGTTGGTGGAGGACCGAGTGCTGGAGCGGACCGCTCCAATGATTTCAGGGGTGGCTTCAGAGGAGGCTTTCGTGGTGGATTCCGAGGTGGCTATGGAACTGAAAACAGAGGGTACTCAGGATTTGGAGGCAGCTACGACCGTGGGCGGGGCTATGGTTATGGCAATGGGGGTGGCACAGGTTACGGGAGCTCTGGTGGCTATGGCTACGGGAGCCGTGGTGGTTATGACAGTGGAAGTCGTGGTGGCTATGGCAGCAGAGGAATCTACCGGCCTGGAGGATACAATGGCGGATTGCAAGAATCCTCTGGATGGGGTGGCGGCCGAGGTCGGGGAGGCTTTCGTGGAGGGTGGGGAGGCTACTAGAGCATACCTGGGTTTTTCAGTGCATTAGTTTTCACAAGGTTGCATCCTTTATGATCATGTTCATTTTCTTAAGGCATTGTTGGCACTTTGTATTCATTTGTTGTCATTGCCTGTATTCACCAATATCAGTAAAACCCTTGTGCACATCTGAGATCGATCTTTTAAAATAAAGATACCATTTCCTTCGGTTGCTGATTTTATGAAATTTGGTCAACTCCACACTTTCCAGATTTATCAGCACAGTAAAACCTCGTTAATACGTGCTCACTTTAAACGTACCAATGGTTGACACGTGATTGCGGCGAGTCCCGAACGAGTATGTTAGGTATTCGCTGACCGCTTCAGCCGTTGTGACTCGTCCGCCCATTGGTTGATGCGTACCGCGATCACTTTGCCCAATAAATAACTGCGCACGTCGATTCGCTGTGTGGCCGACGCCACAGTGTGCCGCAAGAGTACTTTCCTCTTTTGGGAACTGCAGAGACCAGTCGATCAATGATTCCGACTTTGGCGCAGTTGCGGCGATGGCGTTACGAAAAACATAGGCGAGACGGCGGTCACCGACGAGCGGGCCAGTATGATTTATCGCCGATAACCCTATTAGAGCACTGCACGGGCCACGATTCTTGGCCCGGCACTCGTTGAAATTTGCCCGCCCGAACTCGGCCCGATGTCTTAAAGCGAGACCAGGGCCCGGCCCAAGAAAAACATTCACGTACCCGGCCCGGCCCGACAGGGACCCGAGCCACTTATCTAGGTGCTGGTATAGTGGTGGTGCCCGAACATTGAATCGACAGCGAGGCATTTTAATTAACAAATATCTACGTTTTGTTCGTGCATGCTTCGCTAACAAGTGTGCTTTAAATAAAGTAACAGCTGACCGGACATATTGGGTATGATGAACGGTTATTCGGTAGCGGTATACTGTATTTTTTCTGCAAATACAATGGGAGTCATCAAGAGCATTTGGTAGCAGATATTGTAGCAAGAAAATTGATTTGCAGCGTAAGTTCAGTTTCAACAGGAAGCGCAATAAGATGAGAGGAGACAACACAACGCTCTCTTCACTTTGTTTTTATTGCGCTCTCTATACATGTGTGCATTGACGTCACCGTGGCCGCCAACTTCGGGTACCTGCTGGTTCGGACGCTGCGTGAACTCTTCACTCGAACGCGCGGAGCAAGAAACTGTGACATCAGATTAGTGCCGGTGCCCCCTCGCGTTCCTTTGTGTTCACCCATGGCACGGCTGGCGAACAGAAGAAGGCGGAGGCAGCACAAAAGAACGCGGGGACGGAACGACTGTGTGTCCTCCCCCTGCACTGACACACTCTAATCAGAAAAAAAGGTCACGGTGGCCGCCATTTTGAGGTACCCAGCGTAGAGAACCTGTCTGTGACGTCACGTGAACACTATGTATTGAAATTTAAGGCATGCTGAACCAGCAAACCCAATCGTGTACCCTTCTGGATATGTGGCACCTGTCTTCAGCATTGTAGCTCCTTGCCACAGCAAGAGTAATACAGGGGAAAAGCCAAATTTATTACTTTTGTTGTAAATACACTAACATAAATAAAAATTAAAACTAACCCCGTGCACACCGGGTATTTTTTCGAAATACGTATAAACAGTCAAAAGGAAGAAACGAACAATTTGTCATAACATTCTTTTGATATGACACCACTGCTAGTATATACAGTATGTTTTTTTTTTTTTTTGTGGCACAGTTTACAGCATATTTCTTTACATGTTATTGTACGAACAGTCAAATTATCGAGAGATTCCGGCTTTAAGCACGCTATACGCTGTTGCATCACATATCCTTCCGCGCTAAAGTTTCTTGCACTGCTTGCGCTAGCCGCAGGGGCGCACAAAATCTGCCTTTCGAATTGTCAAGGCGTCGGCAGTCGTTGCTCTTAAAGACAGACGGTCTGATTTTCCATGCGATCCGACGGCCGACGCGGCGGTGGGGGAGAGGGAATGGTGGCTGTACGATGCTATGAAAGGTCACCATATTTAAGGGCGAGACAGACGGTGCGATTTTTCATGCGATTCGGCGTCCGACGCGGCGGAGGGGAAACCGGAATGGTCACCTTTCATAGCATCGTACAGCGACCATTCCCTCTCCCCCACCGCGGCCTCGGCCGTCGGATCGCATGGAAGGTCGGACCCGTCTGTCCCCCGCTTTAGACTTCCACCACTGGAGCGAATTTCGGACGGCTCTGTGGACCTCTGCAGAATGAGTATAGCCGTCCAGCTCATCCCGAAGTCGTGCCACTCTTCAATATAATCTATAAAACTCCTCTTTGAGGGCTCCTTGCAGGTTTCAGCAGTGTACGTTATGCACAGTTTGTACCGTGCTCTTTTTTTTTATATTATAATGGTGTATCCCTTCCGAACTATGTACCGGTAAAAGGTGGCGAATGGACTACGCGGGTATGACTAGCAGGAGGTGGACGAAGAGATTTCGATCTGTTTTCAAGGTTCGTTCGAGTTTTGGTAATAAAGGCGCGAATAAGCTTCTCGTCGCTTACTCATCGGACGCATATGGTTCGAGGTAAGGGGACATCACCCGGCAAATTCGTAATTTTTTTTTGGGGGGGGGGGGGTCAAAGCACCTTAAGGCCGAGGGTTGTCCGTCCACCCGTTTGGCGTCCGTGCTTACACAGCATGATTGATGCAGCGTTAAAGACAGACGAAAAGGAACACAGAGTGCACAGGACGGGCGCTGTCTCGCAACTGAAAGATTTATATCGAAAAACAAACCGGGGGGAGAAAACCAAGAAGGGCATAGCAGATATGCGCATAAGACAGTAAAGCAAATTAATGAACAACAAAACATGCACCTTCTTTAGAACAAATTCAAACATTTCACTTGATATTGCACGAACCAAGCAGATAAGCAAACACCTTGTCCGTCAAGGAAATTGACGGATGGCTCACGCATGCGTCTCCCATTCTTTTAATGTGGAAGGCCTCGATAACCTCACGGGTTACTTTGATAGAAAGCACTTCATCATCTACGAAGACCGGAGAGTAGCCACAAGTATTACAATGCGATGCTAGATGGGATGTGTTAGGCTTTTTCAAGGACTGATTATGTTCCTTCAAACGAACGTTGACACACCTGCCGCTTTGTCCCACGTACGATTTGCCGCAAGTAAGCGGAATTTAAGTAAGCCCTCCATTTTTTTCTTAAAGCAGAAAACACCGTTTTAATACCATATCTCTTGCCAACATTGCTCAGGCCGTGGGTACCTTGTAGGCGCGGGGTGGTGTACTAAATTCCGCTTACTTGCGGCAAATCGTACGTGGGACAAAGCAGCAGATGTATCAACGTTCGTTTAAAGGAACATAATCAGTCCTTGAAAAAGCCTAACACATCCCATCTAGCATCGCATTGCAATACTTATGCCTGCTCTCCGGTCTTCGTCGATGCGGAAGTGCTTTCTAGGCACAGTAGCAAAGTAACCCGTGAAGTTATCGAGGCTTTTCACATCAACAGAATCTGTCCAGAGCACGGTGGCAACGGTGGTCCAGAGCCATAAGGCTAAAGAAATCAGAGAGGGAAATTTTGCCTGTGGCCGCTGTCGAGAGGTGGCGCTACTTTCAAAATGTCGTTGGAATGGTATGTTGGAATGTCGTTGGAATGGAAAGTAGCCCGGTGCATAGTATGCAAGGGTGGGCACCCCACCGGTGGCAGGAACTGCAAGTTCAAGTACTATTCTCAAGTACAGCAACATAACAACAACAGCAAGAACAGCACAGAGACCAAGGGCACGACCGTCGTCATCGGTCAACAACAAGGCGGTGACCAGGAGAACACAACCCGCATCACCTCGGCTACCCAGCCGAACTCGCAGAGCACGGGTTACAGGGACGCGGTACGAGGCACTCCACTGACGGAGGCGTCGCAAGCCCGTCAAGAAAACGCAACTGTGCTGCAGCAGGCTCCATCAGGCTCCAGAGAGCACTCGTCCAGCAGAGGAAGGGCTGCAGCACATGGTCACTACACCAGCCATGGCCACGGGACCAGCCAAGGCCAAGGGACTACCCGATCGGACCCTGGCGGAGAAGTCAGCGAAATGGTGAGGGGGTTAGTTGCAGAAGTTAAGGAGCTCAAAAAACAATTAGAAGCTGCTAATAATAAGATTCGAGCGCTGGAAAATCCCACGCCCGCTCGGCTAACGCTTGCAGCTAGAGAAACGGCCGCATACGTACACAGGAACGCGGAGTCGAGTATGGAGGTAGATCGTGCACGTAATCCTAAAAGAAAATTAATCGACGAGAGTGAACCCGCCGAAGAACCAGCAAGCGATCTCAAACAACGAGTCGAAACAGTAGAACAAACAATATCAAGCCTGGCGAAAAGCATAGACGAAAGATTCAACGCTATGCAGTGTGCAATGCAAGAAACGCTGAAGACGTTCCACGACATGCTCAAAAACGAAATACGCAACATGATACCCACATTAGGCAACAACATAGAGACACCGTCAACCTCGCTACCTCTAGTCATCGCGTCTGCAAATCAAACAGGGGGACCTCAAAACGGACGCGGCATTCCCAACGTTGCGGCCGACGCCAGGTCCACAGTATACCACAAAAATGATGGCAGAACAAGTTAGAATAATTCAGTGGAACTGCAGATCGTTTGCCAAAAAGAGAGCAGCGCTGCAGTTCGCAATCACGGACCTCAACCCTAAGATCGATGTCATCGCGTTACAAGAAACAGAATCGGCTGTCTTAAAGCAACAAATCGAACGTAAGAACAGCCATTGCAGTACATCGTAACATTGCTGCAATGCAAATCGACTTGGAAATAGAAAATCTGCACTACACTTTTGTTCAACTCATGCCCAAGAACAGAAAGCATAAATGCATCTATATACTTAACGTATATAGCCCGCCAAGATGCAGTACTATCCCCTTCCCAACAATCATGCGAAAAGGGAGGAAAGAAGCAGGAGAAGCCCAGGTTGTCATTCTGGGAGACTTTAATGCAAGTCATACCATGTGGGGCTACCCCGTAACACCAAGAAGGGCGTCTCGATAGCAAATGGGGCCAACAACCACGGCTTGACCCTGCTCACAGATCCTTCACAGCCGACAAGAATTGGCAACAGCGTGACACGAAACACCACTCCCGATCTGACCTTTGTCCGACAAGTGGAGGGAGCGACATGGTCCAACACAGGACTCAATTTGAGCAGTGATCACTATGTCCTGGACATCAGAATACCTGCGGCAGGATACAGTAAAAAGAAGAAACATATCAAACATACCAAGTGGGACCTTTTTCGATTCAAACGGAACCATCAGGCTGTCACAAAAATTGAAGACTTAAACGAATGGACAACGCAGCTCCTCCAGGACGCCGAAGAGTTCACGACCGACGCGCTCGCCGAAGAGGATGGCCCCAGACCTGACGCTAAGCTGATCACGCTTTTGGAAAACCAGCAAACTCTCCAAGCGGAATGGCTGAAGCGCAAACATGACCGTCAACTTAAACTAGCCCTGGCTCAAGCTGAAACGGAAGTACAAAAATACTCTCAAGAGTTACGTTCGGCTCAGCGGATGCAGCTGTGCAACAGGCTAAACGGTCAGCTCGGCTCGAAGGACCCCTGGTTCTTGTTTCGTCATTTGCTGGATCCCGACAACAGCAAAGGGGCAACTGCCAAAATGGTCAGCCAGCTTCTCCGGATGCATCCGGCGTCGGATCAAGCGATCATACAAGAGCTCACTAGCCGCTATTTTAATACGGAAACAGATTATCTTGCGTACGCAGAATACAGTGGCGAAGCAAATGAGAACATAGATGCTGATATCACCGAGGCTGAGGTCAGAGCTGCGCTCGCCGATCTAAAAACCACCTCGGCGGCTGGGCCGGACGGCATTACTAATAAAATGCTGCGCAACCTCGACGACCAGTCGATAAAAAACCTAACCGACCTATTCAATCATGTTTGGCACACCGGTGAACTTCCACAGACGTGGAAAGAAGCCGCCGTAGTCTTCATTCCAAAACCAGGGAAAAAGCTGCAACTTGAGAATCTACGTCCAATCTCGCTTACGTCGTGCCTGGGCAAAGCACTAGAACATGTGGTTCTGACACGCCTCATCGAGCATGTTGATGAACACCAGCTATTTCCGCCCACCCTGTTTGGCTTTCGGCAAGCTATGTCCACGCAAGATATTATGTGGATGCTCAAAAGGGACGTGGTGGACGCAGGCATTCCAGGAGCAGTACGCACAATACTCGGGCTCGACGTGCACAGGGCGTTCGATAACGTCAAACACGAGGCCATACTCAGAAACCTATCGAATATGAACGTTGGGGCACGAGCGCACAAGTACATTATCGCATTCCTTAGGGACCGGACTGCCACATTCAGCATCGGAGGCATCAACAGCCCCCTGCTCAATCTTGGCGCTAGAGGTACGCCCCAAGGTGCTGTACTATCCCCATTTCTTTTCAACTGTGCAATGAGGAATCTACCCAAAGAACTTGACAAGATCTCGCTCATCCGCCATGCCATCTACGCGGACGATGTGACTATTTGGACAAGGCAAGGCAATGCCGAAGCCGTCAGAGGAGCACTGCAAGAAGCGGCCAACACTGTACAAGCCTATGTGGACGGCAATGGACTAAAATGCTCCTCCGCCAAGTCAGAACTGTTTATTGCTGGCAAAACAACACCGGCAGTCAGAAGTGCACTACAGATCATAGTCAACAGAGAAGTTGTACCCCAGGTCCAGACCATCAGGGTATTGGGACTCTTCCTAGAAGAGAAGAACAGTTGCAAAGAAACGTTGAAAAGACTGGAAAGCACATCTCGCCAGGTCACGGGCCTGCTGCGACGCATTACTGGCCGCAAGTTCGGACTCAAAGAGAAAGAAGCATGCAAGCTAATACAGGCATACTTTGTTTGTAGGATCGCATACACTTGTCCTTTCCTTCAGCTACGAAAGACGGACATCGCAAAGATATACTCTCTATTGCGTTCAGTCTACAGAGTGGCCACCGGACTCCCTACATGGGCGAGCAACGAAAGAATGATGCAATTAGGCCTCCAAAACACCGTCAGCTAAATCATTGAAGCGCAACGAGCTGCGCAATGGTGGAGGCTGTCATGCACGCAACAAGGGCACGACATCTTGCAACTGATGAATCTTCCGCCCCTCACAGGGACCACAAAGAGAGTGAAAATAGTAAAAGCGATAAGGAACAAACTGATAATTCAACCGCTGCCAAAGAACATGGGAGAGCACAACAAAGAACGCCGACGCGCGCGCGCTGAGTCCTTATGGAAGACTCTGGCAGACAAACCGGCCGCGTATGTGGACGCCTCCGCTATGGGACACGACAAATACGCGATAGCTGCTGTGGACGGAACGGGAAGAATCCTGAGCACCGAGGAAATCACAGCTACGTCTGTCCTGGAGGCGGAGGAGGCCGCCATCGCCATGGCAACGGCTATCGAAGGGACGCTCTTCATCGTGTCTGACTCCATGTCAGCGATTAGAAGCTTTAGGTCAGGACAAGTGAGCGAAACCGCGGCAAGAAAACTCCAAGAGCCAGCGGTGAGCATTAGGCTTCTCTGGGTCCCCAGCCATGAGGGAAACCCCGGCAACGAAGCTGCCCACCTCGCAGCCCGCGCAAATACAAACCGGGCAGAGGTGCAGCTTCAGCCGGCAAACCCTGAAGAGGCATCAACAAGTTATGGAGATCGCCTCCGTCGACAAAGAGAGGAGCGACAAATCTATCCTCCTCCATGTGGAGGCCTAGAAAGACACCAGGCCGTGGCCTTGCGCAGAGTTCAAACGCGTAGTGTGCTCAGCCCCAGGAGACTGGCGGCCATCCTGAGGGATGACAGCGTATCGTCGTGTACGTATTGCGGCCTAGCTCAGGCGGGACAGGACCACATTCTATGGGGATGCGACCGCCACCCGCCCCCTAAAGAGCTCCTGCAACTGCCCCCCTCACCCGAAGAGTGGGAAAAAACGTTGCGATGTCCAGAGCAGGCCACTCAGTCCAGGCTGGCGGAATGGACGGCGACAGCCGCGGCCCCTTGGGCCCCGACCTAGCATCCCCCCATGTCCTGGCTCCCTTTCCCCCTTCCCTACTACTCAATAAAGTTGTTTCCTCCTCCTCCTGGTATGAATGGTTCTGGAGGTGGTCGTTTTCACATGAACTTAATCAAATCTATAATTATAACATTCATTATTATGCAACTTTATACTAAGGAGTGTGCTTGACCAAGTGATAGCTACAGTATGATAATTGAATATTTGGACGTTCATATATCATGTAATGTAAACTGAATAGTACATAAACATTGAAAACATTAACAATGCCAACCATTAGCTTAGATACTTACATCGACCTTTTCCGCAATATTGTCGCAATACTGGCATAACAGCCATGAAATCCAGCCTTTCCCTTCCGTCTCCAACAGCGCGTCGAAATTTTTAGCGCTTGGCTTTATGTAATAAATTATACTAATATATATGTAGCGTTCTTCACGACCTATTCATTCTGTCACCGCAACTATGTTCCATCGCAGTCATCATGCCACCAGGCAGGTTTACCATAATGTAAGACCAAAGCAATTTCCGAATATTTTCTACCACGAACAGCAATTGAGGGGAACCACATTTCCGCTGAAATAACGTCGATCAGTGGTAATCAAGGCCTTCGCGAGGCAGTGACCACCAGTGTATAAATGTTAGCCTCTTGGAAATGTGTTAATTATTGTTAAGGCGAAATCCGTAAATGCCTCGTCAAGCCGGCGTCAGGGACGAGTGATGCAAAAAATCATCATGTGATGCCCTCACCATATGACGTCATCATGACTTCACAGATCAAAATTTGTGACGTCATCATGATGGCACAAATGTTGACGTCACCTGACGTCACATGATGCTGTCATCACACGACATCGCAGCATGGTCAAAAGTGGGTAGACCACGGAGGCAGTGCAAAACCAGATGAGGTGCCTCCGATCTTGGAGACAATGCAAAACCACGCTAGGTACGCAAAGCTTTCGGAGGGTGGCGGGGCAGGATCAATACATCGACTGAGAAGAAGAAGATGGCTTTCACCTTCGTTTTAAGTGAATGCATAAGGAACACTGAGTTTTTTACTCGTTCTGTTTTGTTATCTTTATTGCGATAGCAATTATATGGGCACTCTCGGCGGATTTTTGCCGTTGCCGTTATGTCCTGGATATGTATATGTATGCGTACATATAAAAAAGGCACAAAGAAAAATAAAGCAGAAGAAAAAAATTCTGAAGTACCCGACCGAGGGTTAGAACCATCGACCGCTCGCTTCCCAGCGCGCTGCGTTAGACAACTCAACCGCACGCCATTTATGCGCCGCCGAGATAACTGGGAGCTATTCATGTTCACATTTACCGCTGGTGTTACGCAGATCTCGGAGGAGCTTGAGCGTGTTTTCTATCACGCAACGCTCCTACATTTTCTTTCAATTTGAAAACTGCCATTGAGACGCGCACGACAAAATGGCCCCTTTCTGTGCCCACTCGTGATGTGGAATGAAAAAAAAAAAAGAACACAGGGCAGACCTTGCGTCAGAGGCCCCCGTGTGGCAGGAGACTCAGAGGGGTCACTCCACTACGAGCGTCTGATCCTCCATTGTCGACACGCAGTCTTGACCAATCCCCCAGAGTGGGTATGTGCCATAAATTTGAGGAAACAAACAAACAAACAAATAAAGAAACAAACATTGCGCTTTGCTCAAGCACAAAGACGTAACAACTGTGACAGTTGTTAGTTCACGCTTGTCCTGTGTATAACTGTGCGTTCATTTCGGGCCTCCTGCTTTGTGCTTCAGCGGCGCGCTGCAAGTACCGAGCTGCTTGTCGTTCTTCGTCTGACATTCTTCTTGCTATCGCATTCATTGCTTCGCCCTTGCGGCGAAACTGTGACTTTTTCGAGGAGTTATTTACTGTAGTGAGCCCGCAATAATAATAAAAAAAAAACAATGTGTCGAATCACCTTACCCCAAAACAGGCCCGTAGCCGGAAGGGCGGGGGGGGGGGGGGGCTAGGGGCCCGGGCCCCTCCCCCCGAAATTTTGGTGAAGTACGTGTTTTTACCAAAAATAAATAATAAAAATAGTTTCTTTTTTTCTCAAAGAGTCAAGGTGTTCAGCAAGTGCCCCCCCCCCCCCCCCCCGCCGAAAAAAATTTCTGGCTACGGGCCTGCCCCAAACAAACAAACACAAGCGGAGGAGCAGTGATCATCAAAATATTTTTTTCCTGTATCTGAAAATTTAACCGTGTTGCGTGCTCGGCTGTTTTGAGTCCTTACAGGAACTCTAAATTAGCAACCCGTGTTTAGAACCTGTGCGAGATCATGTACATCGACACCAATAATTAAAAGGGTAACCTACTCATGAAACGAAAATTCACCGATGAATACAAATGGGCTGGAGTGCTTGAGATAGACATTCCTAAGTCATGACAGGCAATTCACCGCTATTCGTAAAGCGCGGTGTATACAACAATTGCGCAATAAGTCGGCAAAAAAATTGGAGCTCACTCAGACTCACTGAAGAAATACATTTTGCTCCGAAGGCTCACTCGGACTCAGACACCAATTTTCGTCTATCGGACTCATTCAGACTCAGACTCACTAAATGTTTTCTCAACGGGACTAACTCGGATTCAAACTCACCAACATATTACTCAGCCGAACTTACTCAGACTCATGGCTTGACCTGAATCTCAGTGAATCTCAGTGAGTCGATTTATGAGTCTGTTAGCATAAAATAAGCTTTTCCGGTCATGACGCCGATGCTCTTTAACGCCAATATCTCACGTAATCGGTGCTCTACGATACGCCTTTTGATCTTGCACCTTCAGACACGTATCATAAGTGGTTTAAATCATGCAAATACATTTTTACGAAATACGCGACTCACACGAAATATATTATCAAGAACTTCCCGTGAAAGAGTTTACAGGGGGAGGTCATGGCACCCTCCCTTCCACACCCCCCCCCCCTCACACACACGCACGCACACACACCTCACGCCTCTGATCAATAAATGTTGAGGTGGCGCATGAACGCCCGTGCGTTGACATATGTGTGAATAGACTTGGGTATAAAAGTAAGCCGATATGAGACTAATAGTAATCTGAAGATGAGTAGATGGGACCATAGGTCGTCAATAGAAAGTGGAGCCCACTCAGACTCACTCAAGAAATATATTTTGTGCTTAGGGCTCACTTGGACTCAGGCTCACCAATATTTTTCTCAACCGGACGCACTCGGACTCAGGCTCACTAAAATTTTCCTCAGTCGGACTCCGACTCAAACTCACCAAAACATTACTTACCCGGACTCGCTCAGAGTCAGACTCATGGCCCGATGTGAGTCTGAGTGAGTCGACTCATGAGTGAGTTTGCCGACCTGTGCAATTGCTTATTACCGGTAGTAAGACACAGGGCTGAAAACTTGGAGGATAACATGGAAACTCGAGAAAAAAAGTGAAGTACCGCGCAATGTATGACGGAAGAAAAAAATGGCCCGCATTAAGACACCGAATGACAAGGAAATAAGGGAACAAACAGGCGTTGTCGACATCCTAGTTAACATCAGAAAAAAGTTGACTTGGGCAGGTCACTAATACGAAGGACCGATAATTGATGGGCTGTTAGTGCGGCGTAATGGATACCAAGAGAACAGAAACGAAGTAAATGACAGCAGAGTGTTAGGTCGAGGTGATGAAATTAAGAATGTCGCAGGAATAAAGTGCAATCAGCAGGGGCGTAGCCAGGAATTTTTTTCGGGGGGGGGGGGGGGTTCAACCATACTTTATGTATGTTCGTGCGTGCGTTTGTATGTGCGCGTGTATATATACGCAAGCAAAACTGAAAAATTTCGGAAGGGGTTTGAAGCCCCCCCCCCCCCCCCCTGGCTACGCCCCTGGCAACCAGCTGTCGCAGGATACAGGGAAGGGAAGATCGTTAGAGAAAACCTCAGTTTTGAAGTGGTCACTGAATAGGCTGAAGATTATGATAATTATGTTTATGATGCTCACAGAGGCGTTTCTTGGACCGACCGAAACAGTGCTTAATCAAAGCTGAATGAACAGTGTGCCTTAGCTGCTGAATATACAAGGTAACTGGATTTAACGGAACCTAGCGTTCTAAGCTATAAGCCCTGATGAAATGCGTCAAATTAGTTATAACGGTCGTTTTTTAATTGTCAACTTATATCACAGCTAATGGCATCGTCTACACTTAATTCTATTGGCTAAAATGAAAGCTCAGAAGCTTTCCATTGAAGCTGTTTCAACATTGTCTGCTCGGTGCACCGGTGTACGGACAATGAGCTACACAAGTATTAAGTCTCTAATCATGCTGTGGATTTCCCAACCTAAACGTGGATATCATGAGAATAAATTGCTTGACTCGTATCCCACGAAGTAAAATGCACTGCACTGAAACATTTCACGTGAAACAGCAGCGCGAGAAGACAGCCTAGGGAGCAGAAGCAAGACTGCAGGGGCGGGATACACATCCGCCGTGATAACTGGAAAACCTCATCGCGAAGCAATAGCGTCCGTAATCTGGAAAAGTTCACATGTGAATGCTATGCGCATGACTAACTTATGCTTGCAATAGAACGTTCCCAAGCTTAATTTCGGCGAAGCTTATGTCATCTTCGACAAATCGCACCGGTGCGCACCGGGGCATTCAGGCGCTACGACGATTGGACGAAACGGCGCACCAGGGCGCCCCGGTGCGCACCAGTGCGATTTGTCGAAGATGCCATTAGTGCATGACACTCCCGCGTTAAAACATATATGTGTGGTTGTGTTCAACGGGTCGTATCTTTTTGCCCCCCAGTGACCCACGTCGGTGACTTTGGACTAATAAATGTTAGTACTACCCTCTGAATTTTGTGAAGTGCTTATTGGTAGTATCGCATGACTGAATACAAGCTTTCTGCTCCTGACATGGTTTTGCAGAGCCTCCGTGATCCGCCTGCCTTTAACCAAGCGACGATGCCCTTCGATGTCGCCACTACGATGTGTCAAATTCTGGCAATCTGTGACGTCATGATGACGTCATAGGGTGACGTCATTAATGGCGTCATGTTACACTGAGGTCATGTGACTTTTGGTACGCCGACTGCACAGCACACAAACACGTACACGCATTCACTTGAGTATCGCGTGACTCTGGGCCCACTTTTATTACTTTTTTTTGTATCCTTCAACGCCAGCGCCGGTCTCGCGAAGTATCGACAGATATTGGCAAATCTCAAAGACGCCGACGGTCACTTTTCGCGTTTGATGAGGCATCCAAGGCTTTCGCCATAATTGGGGCCTCATACCGGTTAGCTGATGTTTCGACGGGTGGTATATTCGTCAAAGGCGCCATATGTTTGAAAGGGTTGGTCATTGACGCCTTTGACCAAGATAGGTCCACCTACGAAAACATCGGCTAGCCTGCCTTATGCTCTTATTCCTCCCATGCTTTGGATTTTCTCACTATGATTGCGCGCTACAAAGAAATGGGCCGTACACATCATTCTGTAGTGATCGTGTCTACAAAACATCAGTGGCTGCCTCGCAGAAGGGCGGCCAGAATTTGATACGAAAGGTCATGCCTTTCTGAGGGAGCCGGGCTTTCTGCGAATGTGAGCCACGGACTGCAGCGCAGTGATCTTAGAGTCACTGACTATGACACACCACCTCAGTTAACCCTCTAATGTAAGACGCTCAGCGCCGCCACTAGAATGGTGGCGCAATGAAAAATAGCGATAAAAAACATGCGGCACCCATCCCGTGAATATTGCAAAGTACCGAGGCTACAGTATCCACAAGAAAGCGGGGAAAAAAAAAGAAACTCGGCTTGCGAACTCTTGCCGAGGCAAAGACACAGAGTGCCTGAGTTGTCAGTGCTGATCTTGTGGAAATGCGGTTACAGGACAGTTCAACATCTTGCAACTCTTCCTATAATTAAGTGATTTACAAAACAATTAATCTTAAAATCTTAGCTAGATGGCATCTACAACTTTAGGTGTAATCGAAACAATGTCTTGCAAAGAACACGCATTTTTTTCACGGTAAACAAGCATTCATCACAGAGAACAAGAAGACAGTGGCTTGGTTTCAATCCGCGACTTCGCACAAATCTGCAGACTAGCAGATATCCATTGAGGCATTGAGGTGGGATTTGTCAGTTTATTCAACTTCATTTCATTTCGAGAAACACTGAGAAGAAAGGCGAGGATGGGCTGTAAATTGTGTACTGTGCTTAGGAACATAGGTTATTTAGGGCGTATTTTATTATGAGTTTGAGAAACGAAAGGAACACCGTTGAAACTATGGCGCCTTAATTAAAATACTTCAACGAAGGTTACTGAACATTAATCAGCATTCAAATAAATTTGTACCTTAGTTCTTATTTGTGCCTTACACTAAAAAGCGAAGTCTGCCAGCGACTGTAACACAGGGCTTGGCGCTTTCACCCGATTGCGCAATATAATGGTTTGTTAACTGCCAACGAAAATGAGGAAATTCAAGCCCGAGTATGCATAGTCCGAAGCGCGCGACCATCATCATAATTTAAGATGGCATTATTTCTCAAAATTAGCGTCTGCGTTTCAAAACATGGCAGCGACAAAAGGCGTTCTCGCCAACTTTAAAAGGAACCAGGGGAGGCCAACGGCACTACGATCGGACGAAAAATATTGAAGGGGCCGGAGATGAGAGGAAGGGAAGGACACCCTTTCCAGATTCCGTCGTCTTCAAGAAGGACCGAGCCACTTCGCAACAAAACTAGCGCTGATTCGCAGTTGAGCAGCCGCCCGCTCGTCGCATGCGTTGTCGTTATCGGTCGGCGATTGCCGCTTCGCGCGCGGTGGTGAAAGCCGATATTGTCGTCTGTCTTTGTGTCCGCTGCGCTGTCGGAGTCATAGCGGGAATTATGCATCTTTAAGGTCCGTACGCCACGTGGTGTTGAAAACCGCGAACTAAAAGCGATGTCCGGAATTGCTGGGTATATGGAAGAAAATCTGGTACGCTACATGCATCATTTCAGTCTACACTGTAACAAATGTGTCCATCAGAAAATCATTATTTATTGTTTACAAAGGTATCTGCAACATCTGCACTGCTCGGTTCTTGTGCGAGAGTGCGTCTATGTACAAAGGTATTACAGAGCTTTAACAAGGTGGAGAATAAGTGCGTTCCGAAACACCGAAAAGGTACGCGTGAACACCAGCGCTATAGTGACATATGATGGGGTGCTGTGAACATTACTTGGTAGACATACCGTAATGCACGTCCCTTAAAAAAATAATAAAAAAGACCCCTTCATCATGACTACATGGCTGATGACGCGTTCGAACCAGCGTATGACGGGAACACGCATTCGTTAAACAAAGGGTCAGCGGAAGCTACCGCCAGCACTGCTGCTTGCATCTATGAGTTCCGGTATGCAACTGTGCTGATGTCTTCGCTATACTAAAGCTCTACATTGTAACAAAACGAGACACAATTCAACGTGTCATCAAGCACACCGACTATTCAGTAACGTTTAAAGATTGTACGATTAGCGCCTATCATAAGTGATTCAAGTGGGGATCATTATAAGGAAATAAGGAATTGTCGGGCATGCATATATATATATATATATATATATATATATATATATATATATATATATATATATATATATATATATATATATACACACCCCCACCGTTCCATTTTTATCTCTCTTTCCAGGGAGATAATTCGTCAGACATGGGGATAAAGCGGGCGACGTTTTAGTTTAAAAAAATCGTGTCTAAGCGAGGCGCGCTAAAATGCAAGTGTCAAACAAGCGGCACGCTTTGCTAACGCGTGCCAACGGAGCGTACTCACGTATATGTTCGTGAATATAGAAAAGTGCCATCTTTGCGTCTCATTACGTACTGAGGTTCTCCGTTTATATTTTTTAATTAATTTATTTTTTGTTTTACTACCGCTTTGCTGTCATCTTCCTTTTTAATCATCTCCGTTCTTTCTGTAATCACCATTCCTGCGGCGCAGTTTGGGTGTCCACTGAAAGGTGAGGCAGTCAAGAGGCCAACGCTCTCTTTCCCTTAGAAAACAAGATACTAGTTACTATGCGACATTAATATTCATTCCACGACCTCCGCAAGGCGTCTCAATTGTCACGGCTGAGGTAATACGTGGCAGGCAAAGGCCTGACGTGCACTTGGGGGAATGCCTCGATGAATTTTGTGCAGTCGATATTTTCGAAAGAGAAAAAAAAAACGGGGGTGGACGACGCGTCTGGGGATATTGCGGTAGAACTGTCTTCATGGGTATTTGACGGGCAACACTAGACTTCGCGCTAATGCAGAAGGAGGAGCGCTTCCTCGTGACAGCGGGAAGCGAAAAGAGACGTGATGAAAGCGGGCGCAGCTTCCTGTGTAAAGTATGTATGTACTATGAAGCCGTGCTCCTGGTTACCGCAGTTTTGCATGGAAAGAGGGCGGAAGTGTTGTACTCTGAGTGGTTACTGAGTGGTGAGATTAGATGTTATGGCGCCCATTAATTTGTGACGTTCAACGTTAGGTTAGAAAATAAGCACAGCGCTCGGCGCCGAGACGCGAGAAAATTCGTCATTGTGCTGCAGCACTTTCTTTTTTTTTTGTGGGTTGAATAATAACCACGAAATGTGTTCATACATTTATACGATGACTCGCATCTGGCAGGTTACGCTAGTGACCTCCGGTTTTGTGGTTTCTCACGCGAAAACAAGTCTGCCTAACACAACTACATAGAATGAGAAAAAAAAATGAAAAAAAAGGCACGCACACACCCTGCATAGTTTCTTAAAAAAAAAAAAGAGCACCCATAAGGAGAAGTTCTCAGCCCCGTATCACTTGAGGGCAGTTCGGACGTCCTTTGAGCAAGCACATGGGAGGTGTGAAGGATGCACCGCTTCTTCGCAAACGAAGGCAACTGACGAAAGATGCACGCACGCACAACCATATATCGCCGCACTTAGACACCGCAAGTGCTGGAGCCGTTCTCGAACGCCTTGGTGGGGAGCGAGTCCGGGCTCTTGGAAAAGTCTCGCGCCGAGATCTTATCTGTTTTCTCGGGTTGATAGCCCATCTGGCGTGCTGACTTGCCCAGCAGTATCCTCTCGAGCAAGATGAAAGGTGACTCGAAGGTCAAACTCAGCGAGAAAGAGAGACAGTAGGCCGAGAACAGGTGGCCCAGGTAGACGTAGCCCTGCAGACGAATAAATCACAAGTTGCACTCGTTTCAGTCTTTCTAGATAATGGGTACGTGCCTCACTATATACTCAAGCGTTTCCACCGATGAAGTACAATTTCGAGGACAGATGTGTCTCCCACATATGTCATGCACTTGTATCCAAATAATTTCGTACGAGAATTATCGGCATTTGCGCACAGCTAAATTCCGTTTTATTTAAAGTAGCGCCTCTATGCACTTAATATTGACGGCAGGCGTCCCTGGCTCTGCTTGACGTAACCACAACAACAGCTCTTTCCCACTACGATAGGCTCAAATTCAGAGGCCACTGACCTGTTCTCGCAGTGCTCCCATGCGTGGTTGTGCAGCTAAAGCCGCATTCTATTCAATGCGCTTCGGCCCTCTTGAAGGGCAAGCCAAAGCTGCTAAACCCACACAACTTTGGCGCTATAGAAGGATTGTCACATGCGCAGTGTGGCCTCGGAACTTTCGACAAAGATTTTACGGTGGTACGACAAAGATGCTTCTGACAAAGAAGTTACCTTTTTTTTTCCAGCCGCATGGACATATGTAGGGCCGGGAGCAGTAAAAATTAAACAAAGAAGAAATATGACTGGAAGCTGACTCGCATGGAGCAGGTGCAGGGATGCGTGGTGAAGGCGATCACACTGCCTCGGCACCCTATTAATCGCCTCGGCACCCTATTAAGTATTACTAGTCGCCTCGGCAACCCTATTAATTTCGCCGCAGCCGTGCGACGGGCATCACGCTTCATTCGCTGCTCACGTGTGTGTGGGCTACCGAATCATCGCGCGATTGAGACTGTTATCGCCAGACAGTGGGAAACCAACAGCATTAAACACATCTAAAACAAAGCTTCCCTGGAATGAACTGGAACGCATTTATGCGTTTGCGAGAAGAGTATGGAGTGTACCAATCGTTCCCACAATGATGAAAAGTGTTCTGTTACATTCCGCGTAAAAATGAACATGACGAACCAGCGATTAGCGAGAACGTGAGCAGGCATTGCAGTCCCGATGATGGCATATGTTGTAGTAGACGAGTGACCCTCAGCGAACGATATTTTCTTGTAGTTTTTTTTTATTTCTCTATACTTTATGCTACCTACTTTGTTGCCTGCAGGAAAGAATACGTTTCTGTTACAGGCTTACCGTTCGGCAACATACGGCTATGCATCATATTAGTCGTGGTAAAATGACATGAGCTGAGAGTGCGTGTCAGTTGGGTGATCAACTCATGCGGTAATGCAGTCGCGCGCACGCGACTGCGCTTCCGATCTCAACCCGTGTCTGAAAGCGTATAGCCACGGGCACCTTCAAACGTTATATTATCTGTGCATTTCATCTGTGAAAGTTTCAAGCGCTTCTACCCCTCGGCCTTGTAGCGCTCTTGTTGAACACTTACCACAAAGAACTGCGTGGTGTAGAAGGGCTTCTTGAGGTAGGCGGTGTGCCACAGTATGAGCAGTGGGTGCACCAGGTACACGAGGTAGGTGAGCCGGCTCAGTGGCACGAAGGCCCGCCACGACAACACCTTGTTGATGAAACCTGTGGCGGAATAGTGCGCGAAAGTAGGTCATGCGCTCATGCCGGAAATGGTACAACTCTCACAGGTGCGGAGGTATGCTCTTTATTCGCGCACGCCGAAAGGGAAAAGCAGAAGGCGAGGGTTGTGGGTTTTCTTCAGATTTTTCTCTCTAACATAATCAGCAACATCACGTTAACGTACGTTCACTATCAAAACAATTGCTTGCGTTTTTCGTCTCTACGCACTAAAATGTGAAGTCGAGCTGGGTGAGCAAATTACAAGCATATGCGTACGAAATGTGGGAACGTCAGTACTAGCAATGGGCGAAATCTTGGTGTACCAGTAGATGCATAAAAACGGGAGACAGGCTCGTCGTTCTCGCACCAGCACGGCTTTATGCAAATGTGAACTGTGAAACGCAATGTGGAAATGTGCATATTGTATATATGTTGACGTACAGCGCGCATCAAGGCACCCTACTATGAAGTGCACTAAATGTGCTCTGACAAATGCATCTTAATTACCTCAGTGATCACCAGTACACTGGTGATCACTGGGGAAGCCTTGGCACCTTTGGATCGACGAGGAGGCGGGTCAAGACGAGGGCGGTGCGGTCTGGCGCGTTGCCATCGGTGACGGTCGTTGACGGCCGTCCAGCGCAGGCTTCATCGCTGATCTCTTTACGACCTTCTAAAAAGGCCTTATGCCGCCGGTACACTTGACGTTATGACTAACAATTATCACCAAAGGCATTTATCATAGGAAAAGTTTACACTTCGGACTTGTCGAGTTTCACACAAAACTTGATGGCAATCCTTTATTCCAACGATGGCTGTATGGTGCTTTGCACGGGAAAGTCTCTCCTTACTCTCCAGGTGCATGGTAGCGTCGACAGTGCGACCGCACGTGCGTAAGCTAACTTCCCCCTCCACCAATATCAAGCGGCCCTAGCTTGTTGTGAGGTGTTGACGCTCTACAATTGAATCATTGACATCATTTTCTACTTCTCTACTTGCGCGAGCGCTCGTGAGAAGTGTGGTTAGTTGCAAGTGCTCCTGCTTATTCAGTGGTAAACGACGTCAGCTCTCCTGTGCGAAGGCGTGGACGCACTTGGAGAAATAATCACCAGTGAAGCCCGCAAGTATGTTGCCTACAGCATTCCTATAATGAAAAAAAAAAGCTTAATAATAATAATAATAATAATAATAATAATAATAATAATAATAATAATAATAATAATAATAATAATAATAATAATAATAATAATAATAATAATATCTGGGGTTTAACGTCCCAAAACCACACACACAAAAAAAATGCTTAATAGAATACATGTCTCGACCGATGCAGTCGCTGCGGTGCATGTGACTGACCGCTGGAAACGCGTTCTTTGTGGACTGTTTCGTCAGCTTCTATCTACTAAGTGAGAAGAACGCCTTGGCATGAGCACTAATAATTGATTGAGGGTGACGGAGACAGATACGAGAGTTGAGCTTTGCGAGAGCGTGGCTGAAGATAGCCGAAGCATGAAAAGAGCGCTTCATGCAGGGCAATCGTATAGCATGCGGCTGGACAGTATACCTCCATTGCCGGTGGCACAGGCGACCACCATCCAGGCGATGCCGAACGCCCATGCAGTGCGGCTGAGCGCTGCGTAGGCCACGGCCACGGAGAGCGATGGCGCCTCGTACGCGTTCCAGTTGTAAACGCCGAACACCACCGTCATGTTCACCAGTGCTGCTGCTAGCCAGCCCAGCAGACGTGCGACCTGTAGGTGGCGAAAACATGACCATTGTTCGGCTGCGAAGACCACTTCCTCCCAATTTAATTACGTACAAGGTATGTATACATATGGGCGCGGCCTATGGGTATGGCCTGCAGGGGTTTCTCACTGACGAAAAATCGGGATGCAGATACCCTTTTTGAGACTCGTCCTACGCCGTAGCAAGAATCTCAAAAAGGTCACCTTGTTCACTAATTGCACGCTTGAGAACAGGAAAATACAAGTGCGCGCGCGAGCGCTCCGTCATGTGGCCTGTTTTTTTTTCATATTTCGCGCGCTTTCTTTGCAACGCGGAAAAGAAAGACTACGTGATACGTATCGCGCAGGAAACAATTCACTCGCTGGTTTCTGAATCTGCTCTACAAGTCTGCGTTCACATTTTGGGAATTCATCCAATGATGAAAAAAAAATTGCTATAGCCTAGTGCAAATAGTGTGCATGCGTCCGGGTCAATTCGCTCCCGACGCGCCTTTAATTTTTAAAGTCTTAGCCCACGTTACGTGGGACAACTGTATATTTCGTTGATTCTCGCTCCAACAGTTCCTGTTGCTGTTCCTTGTCATCGCCGTATATGCTTACCCTGTTGATGTGCAGCGTTTTATGTTTGTACAGGAAGTAGCCTGTGGCCATGCCGATGCAGAAGGCTGTGAGATGCGTGTACGGCCGGTATCCGAGGTAGCTCATGTACTCGTTGAAGTGACTGTTGAAAAAGGTATACGATAAAATAAATAAGTGGAAGGAAAGGTCAGTCATTCGACACAGAGTTCAGCCGCAGAATCGCGTAGACCGAGTACGTATATTCACCCTGGGCTATTTGTGCGTGTTTGAGCGCATGTGTGTAATGTGTGCGGTGTGTGTTCTTTTGGGGGAGTTCTTTATGGATCCTAAAAGTGCCTTGACTAATGTAGCATGCAAGCTCGGCACGTTTCGTCGTTGTCGCTGGCATGTAGTACGTAGCATGTACGGCGCTGACATGTACAGACAGGCACGTAGCATATACACATGCGCTCAAACGCACGTACACTCACAACTGCAGTTTTAAGAAGCCATCAACAATACTCTGATCAACAATATGCTGTACAAGGATTGGTAACACGTTTGTTTATTTGTTTTAACGTTTTCGTTTTGTTTCAGCGGGATTTGGTATGCGTTTCAATGACCGTGAAAGTCCTATAATGATGCATATGAATAAGTATTTGAAAGAACTACTTAAAACTGCAGTAATGTCATAAAATATTTATGCCTAGCCTAAACTTCTTAACCTGCAACTTCTTAAACTTCTTAACGGCTGTACCTATACTGACTCTGAAAACTACAAACTACACTGTGATCTTACGTGACCTGCCTTCGCCTGTATTTATGCAGCTTGTATTCAGCAACGCAGGCGATAAACCAGGCTAATATAACATCTCCGGAGTTACCATTAAAAATAGCTATGTATCCTTATGTGACACATTTTTCAGATTTCATTCGATTTTATTCTGTTCCGAGCCATCTCACGCTTATCAGTGCCCGGAATTTTTCATCCGTTGCAACATAGTATAAGGTCCCAAGAACGCCACTTGAAATTTCAACTTGAAGCTCGCATACGTGAGGGCATTTTAAATAGGAGTCTTTTTTTTTTTTTTGCAGATGTTCGCTCAGGAAAAGGGCGACCATCTTCTTTATTGGTTCTGAAGATTTAATTCGCCGTGAATTTTTTGCCGAACGAAAGAAACTGCACAATACATTATGTAGACGGCGCAAATTCAGCTTTCTTTGGAAGCAGTGCAGAGGAAATGAAAATTCCGCGCTTTGAATAGAAATAACAACGTTAAACGCACCGTCGTGAGAACACATGATTCCAGATGTCACGTATAGTTGATGTGAGAGCTTTAGGCAAGCAAGTCGATGCGTGCCAGGAAGTGTCTTTTGTGGGAAGTGCATAAACCATAGTTTAACTAAGGTTGCTTTAACTATGTCAGAGGTGACAACGCTATCCTAACTTTTCTTTTTCATTAAAAAAAAGTTATATTTACAAGGTTGGCGAACTTGCCATACAGGTAACCCCACGCTGACCCTTCGCTCCCGTATTTGAGCAGAAAGTAGGCGAGACTATCCACTATAAGGCTGGCCTCGGCGCGTGCTCACTCTGGATCAGGGTCCACAAAGATGGGGATGGGCGGGAACTCCCAGATGTACGTGAGAACACCAACAGCGATGACAGACGAAACTCCCAGAATGGCCAGCAGCGCAAAGCTCACCGCAGGCCTCCTACAAAAAAAAGAAAATATACATATAGATGTCATTTTGTTTATACAACTCTGCGGCACAGCGAACCGGATCACTTCCTAACTTTTTTGCGGACGCCACACGTTTGAGCTATCGCTCGTGGTGACAGAAGCAAGAAAACATAGTTATCAACGTGATTTCAATATGTGATGACCTAGCATGCATTACACGGGAGACGAAGTTCTGCTGCACAAACGATATGTAATAAGAATTGCATGGTCGCTATGACGTAACACTATTCCAGTCTTTGCCAGTGTCTGCCGTTAGCGCTCGGTGATCGGCCGAAATCTTGCGGGCCATGCCCACTGAACTTGTCTGTCACGCGACGCGAAAACCGCGAAAACGGTCCACCTCCTAGTGACAAATACAGACGGCTTGTGCACGACTGGGTAAAACAAAAGGAAAAAAAAAATGTACGCACTAGTGGTGCGAAGAGTGTGGAAACAGTCAGGCTGGTGTCCTTCCTCTCCTCCTCACCCTCACTTCCCTTTCCCACCCCCTTGCTATGCTGTAGTATGCATGGCTATGCTACGCTTTATTTCTCTCTATTTCTTTCTTTCTTTCTCTCTCTCTCTCTGTGTTTCTCTTTCCTGCTTTCTTTCTCTCTATCTTTTTCTCTTTCTCTCGCCCATAGCAACGCAATAATATGGTTCCCATAAATGGTACTTCTATTAGCGTGCCTGGGTAGACGATTGGTTACGACGCTCGCCTTCGGACCGTGAGTACCCGGGTTCGAATTCCGCCTCGCCGAGAAATTTTGTTTTATTTAGTTCTTCTCCCCCTCTCCACTTGTCTTCTCTTCCTATTTTTTTACTTCCTCTAACGCGTTGCTAGGCGACGCATGGTGGCGTAATCGCTCGCCGAGGCTTTTCTGCGAACGCCTAACGGCCTAACCTCCGACTTAAACAGATTCGCTGTTTTAAAAAAAAAAAAAAAAGACTGTTCACGATTCTGCCCCTTATGAACCATTAACCAATAGCTATATTGGCAATAAATTTTCGAATCATGGCAACACCGCATGTCTGTCACGCGACCTACAAAACCATGAAATATCACTACGTTTATTGCGTACGCGCACTAAACAATATCACTACGTTTAAGTGACTTAGAACGCAGTAATATGCCGAACAAAGCTGAAACTTTCTCGGAATTAACTAAGAATGCCTCGTACCGAAAGGCATAGAACTGGCTGTCTACCGATCATTCTGCCTCTGGATACTCGTAGCTGCCGACGAGAAAGAACTTATTTTCGTATTCATTTATTTGGTACATACCGCCAGCTTTATACAGAGTCAGCCCTTGGGCACGAGTGCATGGGTGTACCTGAGTTGGTACACTGGACAACTACATCACAGTGCAACTCAAACGTGACAAAAATAACGAGGAACGCGTACATATGGAAAATTGCTTTCTGCAACAGCTTAGCGCTGCGCATGACAAAAAGGAATGGTCAATAACATGGGTGATCAATAATTAAAAAAAAAACAAAAAAAAAGGAAATACACTAAAAGGTGCGTGTCAAGTTCAAGATAAACATTGGAACTTGCTAATGTAGACGATCAAGTGCACTGAAAAATGACTAAATCGTTGGTATTTCAAGGACCTCATCGGTAAGATCGTTAAGCTTGCGAAGTTTGCGTGGGCTAAAAACGAGTTTTCGAAAATATTCTTTTTGGGAAGATATTCACTGCTCTTCATTGAGTCGAAGGGTCAAGTTTTCTGTCGCTGTACAGTTTAAATGCATTCGTTTTTACGTGTTCCTAATTTGTTGCAATAAACAAATAAAGAAAAAAGCATTAATCTGTCACAATTCCGCCTCGCTTCCAAACTCCCTAAGTGCAGGCCATCTCTAAGTGGGCTGCGGAGGATGTCTTCCGCCTTTACGTGTTGTATAAGGATAAATACGATGGATTTTTCTCCGCACTTGCTCAAGTGTTTGGATATTGGATTTCGTATAAGGGTCCCAAACTGTCACTACGTGTTGAAGGACTGGTCTTACTAATGCTTAATAGGCCAGGAGTTGTATTCCTGTCCGGTGCACTTTCCTGGCGAACCCTAGACAAGCCCCAGACATGAGTTCACTGCGCCTTCCCTGGCGGGTCTCGAGCACCAACACTGGCCCCCACTTTCTTTACTTTTTTTCGTTTTACTATCATTGCGGTATACCTCTAGCAACTAACGCAAAAAGACCTTTGCACTGCTTCAGTATTCATGGGCGCCGTTATATTGACACAGTTAGCAGCTTATTCGCGGGCAAGACTACGAAACCGTGAAACTATGTTCTTTAGCACTGCTGCATCAATTTACCTGTACATCAGCATGAATATGACGGGAGCAATGATGTAGTAGTGCATGTCGCACGAAAGGTACCATCCGTGAGGCAGGCACTGTAATTAGACCAAAACAAGTATGCACGTCAGCTTGTAGGTCGCAACGTTATGTGTTCAACTGACAGATTCAGAAGAGGAAATGTATTTTATTGTTAGCTCGTGCATATACACAAGATATGTCTGCCTACATTAAACGGCACGGCTAAGGTGGCTAGAATAGCACAGCTGCACACGTGTGAGAACTGAGAACGGCAAGAAATGATTCTGTAGTATACATTTAAATAAGTTTTCTGCTGTAAAAAAAAAAAAAAAAATGGCCGCGTATGTGCGTGCTATGCTGCAAATGTCGAAAGATGATAGTCTTCTGCCGGCCGTTTCTGCACCGTTTCAGCGCAGCCTAAGAAACACCACCATTTTTAACGCAGCCTAAGAAACACTAGGGTCTTTAGAATTACGTATCTATGTATTTTCTAGTAAAGAAACACACCACCCAATACTTACGTATTGATGATGCGCTTCAGATATGCGTAATATTTGCTTTTTGATCGACAATGTTCACTAGTATAAACGCTGCCACCAGTTCAAGATGGCTAGGCGTTCAGTGCTTAAACTTTGGCCGGGCGGCTGAATCGTGTGACAGACAGACAGACAGACCAAAATTTCTGCGTTTAAGTTCCCCAAGAAATATCGTCTTTAAAACAAACTTTCTGTGTAGGCTTTGTTTTTCACTTACTTCTTAGAACGTACTCAACCATCTAAAGTCCGTACAAGTGATGGGATGGGTAGTTTAGGAAGAATACTCGCAGTGGTTAGTGGTTTAGAACTGTAGAAATTAGTTCTTAATTATTAAATCACCTTGTACAAAAGAGAGATAGAGACGATGGCCTGAAATCTTACCATGTCCTCTCTGTGGTACCAAGAGCCGATGTAGAGGATATTCGTCCACCATCTCTTCTCACAAGCTTTTGCAAATGGCTGCAGGGTTTCGTTCCAGACTGGTCCGCTCCCGGTTAGTGGTAGCAAAATCATCAGAAGAGACACTAGTATGAACGCCGGCGTTAACCTAAGCGCGGGAAAAAAATTTCATGGCAATATATAATGTCCAATCTTACAACAACAACAACAACAACAACAACAACAACAAAGACGACGACGACGACGCAGTGATGGGTTCTGAGCTGACACAAACACGCAGGAAATTGAGAAAGGTTAACCAGTAAAAAAAAAAAAAAAAGAAGGCATTAACCCTTCGCGAACGAAATGGGACGCGGGGAAAGGAAAAATTCCAGCGGTAGGACAGAAACCGATGCATAGAACTCTGTGGTGGTACACGTGACTGTCACCGTCTATCTCGCAGGTATATAGCAGGCTGCAGGAAGCGTGTAACTACTCGGAGTAATTCATATGGATGATATCGATGCCTTAAGGTTATCACCAACGTATCAACAATGTCCGGCACGGTTTTCCTTGGCCAGCCGCTTACAGTCAGATTTTTTTTTTCTATTTTAACATTTTTAGTTCATTTTTTCGCGCCTCTCTCCTTCCCCACGCAGGGTAGAAAGTCAGCGACTTGTATACGCCGGCTGAATTCTCTGCCTTTCAATGAAGAGTTCTCTCTCTCGCTTACACTTCTTTGAACGTAGGATGTTTTAGTGAATTGAAAGCTGAGTCGGCAGTGCAGAAATCTTATAAAAAGAAACGAAAGCTGTACAACAGGCTCAGGATTAAAGTGGACGGATGCAGCAATTTGCGTGTCGAGTCGGTGACCTTTCATGTCTGACTTATTCAAATATTCGAGACTGCCTTCGAATCAATTTCTGCTACGTGTGGACTCGTTTTCTCCTTAGTGTCTTTCTTTCTTTTTCTTTCGCAATGCACGCCAAGTCACGCGTGGCTGTGCAGCCTTCGTGTTCGCTTCCATCGACTTCTTTATGGCGGCCAAGGTGACGGCTCCGCCAAGCGTATGAATCGAGTTACACCACGGCCGCTCACTTACACGCACCACGAGCGTTGTTTAAGCAAGCCGCTGCTCGGAACCAAGCGTGGCACTCTCTCCGCTTTCGTCCTCTAACTTCTATAATTTGCATCACAATTTGGCTTGACATTGGTGGAATTTTCCCTCGGAAACTGTGCAATAAGCGCAAAATCGTAGAGCTGTACCTTTGCTAGGCTAAGAATCAATAAGTATGAAAAAGTACATACAAAACAAGGACTCAAGGTATAACGCCATCGAATCAAGCTTTATTGAAGACAACACTAATTTTACATTGAGCAGAAGTACAACTGATTGCTCACGTTGTCCTCACAGTTATTTGTTTTTTTTTCTCTCGCATTGTTAAGGACATGCAAAATTCTCAAGCTTCCTGTCGTCGTATTTGCATATTAAATATTGGAAATAACTTTGTGGAACCACAGCTTTTACAGAATACATCGCAGTGTGCTATACACATAAGTGAACAGATTTCTCTCGTCGGTACACAAAGGGAGTCGTAGAAGACTGAAGGGTATGCTGTGGGGCGATGGTATTGAAGTAGTAATAGATACAAGGAGCGAGTATACAGTACGCACTAAATGGACGCGTCTTCGCGATGCGTTTCAAAGCTTAGTGAGTTGTTCTCTCGCGTAGTTGTGCCAAAGGAATTGGAGTTCCTGAGGGGGAGGATTTTCGAGCTCAGGAACAGTATACTATTTTGCGAGTGCAGTGTTTCCACAGAAACTGGAGGAATAAATAAGACAGCTCTCCAGTGAATACCTGAAGCACTGCACATATATATATATATATATATATATGGGTCATTCCATGCCAAGTGTCCCAGACGTGGCGCTCGCACATCGCAGATTTTACTCATAAAATTTGTACCTTTTTCCTGTGCCACAGAGATTATTGTGGCAAAACATTTTTGCTCGAAAAAATTTTGATGATCATGGCGCCCCTTCGAAGTTCGCTTGTATTTGTTAAACTGTGCCTTACAGAAAAATGTGTATAAAATCTATTTTTTTTTGTGTTGAGCTTCGAAGCCACGCTTGCGCCATCGCAGAGGTTCTGTTTAGTTGTCCTATTCAATAATTCCGAAATTTTTGTGTTTCACTACCATCTACGTATTTTCAAAAACTACGAAAATCTTCAAAGTTCGTGATTTTTTCTTGAGCTATCTGGCACTCTCCCTAACCAATGTTAATAATAGTATGATTTTCAGAAAAGTGTATTTTAGTACAAAAATGTTTAAGGGTAAAATAGATTTCAAATCTTCCCGAAAAAAAAAAATTGTGAAATTAGAGAAAATATACGATTCGTCGCATGTTTGACCGTATTTTTCATACTAATACGGTCCAAGTAAAAATCCTCGTCATGCGGCGTTTGATAGTAGACTACATGTTAAGTAATGAAGAAAGTCTAATCAAATCATTTTTTTTGTTTTAAGGAAGAAAATAATTTTTTAATTTGACCCTCCGAACGCGTCCTGCATTTATTTTTGTTTTCGCTTCGCCGCAAAGCACATGGTCGCCCTTGCAGCTGACACTCGTCACAGGCTGCGGCAAGATAGTGAGATGTATGTCAATGGCTCGTGAGTGGTCGGAAGTCTTGTGGCGTTGATGTCAGGGCGACGAGTAATGAATTTGCGTTAAATTGTGCGCTTGCTTGGCGGGCCCAATGGGAAGTATGGACGCCCGAGAGCAGCCTATGGCGTCGTTGGCACAATGTGCTAGAGGGCCGTCTGCCCAACACGTATACCAAGACAAACAAGTGTATACAATGTGCATTATTTTTTCAGTATGCGTATGCTAGTTGTGCAGATGAGGTTCACATGTGCATCCACGCATTGTGAGAAATGGAGGATGAGCATGCAGTGAAACATAGGTGTTAATAGCCCTAACGGTCGTATCTAGTTTCTAGGCAGTGTCTGGTTTCTATATATGTGTTATAGCGAGAGAAATTGATGGGCACGAATATTACCAGGCTGGCGCAACTGCATGCGTGATTCTACATAACTTTTGTTAGTTTATATACGTTGTGCTTCTTTCTTTGTGGCACGTCTACCTGAGTGAATTACCTCGTTTATCAGACGCAGCCTCTGCGTTCACATACATTGTTGTCAAAATTAGGCATGTATTGCTTTTAATGAGAAGCATTCTTTGCCAAATACTCGTACTCCTGGACATAGAATTAACGATATAGGCTATCCACCTATCCGGCCTCCGACGTTTCCTCCGCAACGTGTTACGAGACAGCGCAAGATGTCTGTGTGAGGCGAGAAACTGCATTGTGAGCAGGCATGTGTACGACGGCAACGACAGCACAATGACGACGATGATGACGACGTAATGAAGCAAGTTCACTGCTACGGCAATGTCGGTGGCGTCACACGGCGGCATGCCGACGGTGCGAAGACGACAGCGGCATGACGACGTCAAGACAACAACGATGATAAGGGTGGCGAAGCAGAATGAAGATTCAACAACGATGTCAAAAACTCGGTTTACAACGACGGCTGCAAAAGACGACTACGATAGCATGAATATGCACTCTAAGAATGACCTGTGACTCTTTTCCGTGAGTCCAGACTTGCTAAACTTTCGTTAAAGATACACGTTAACTCTCTTCTAAAGATCATTATTCTCTCTTCGGAGGGTCGTCGGAGGCGCGACTCTCCATAGGAGATCCCCGCAAGGGGCCCCCATAAGGTTTCCCCTTGTGGAGGCCCACAGGGTCTCTTAGGCATTCGCCTAAGACGAATCGAATTGGCGAAAGCCATCTTCTTCTTCGTTTTCTTCTCAGTCGATGTATTGATCCTCCCCTGTCCTCCTCTGAAAGCCTTCTGCACCTAACGTAGTCTTGTGCTGCCTCCAGGATCGGAGGCATAGCAAGCTTTTTGCACCTCCCCTGGTTTTGCACTGCCTCCATGATCGGCCCACCTTTGACCGAGCGACGATGTCGTGTGATAACGTAATCATGTGACGTCACGTTATGTGACGTCATCAGGGGATGATGATTTTTGCATCACTCGTGTTTGCATGAATCGCCGACGCCGCCGACGGTCAATTTTCACGTTTGACGAGGCATCTAAGGCTTTCGCCTTAGAAGAGTAGCAGGTAATTTTTTTTTTTCTTAGAGTGTAGGGCTTGACGATTGCGATAGCGTGACGAAGACGATGCCATGACTAGCACGACAACTGCCTTTTGACGTGCCAGGGAAAGAACAGGAGAGAAAGGAAAGGCAGGGGGGTTAACCAGTCTAGAAGGGCCCGCATGCTACCCTACACTGGGGATAGGGATGGGGGAGCTTTAGAGATAGAGAAAGAGAGAGAGAGAGAAGGAGAGCACGCACGCACAAAGTCACACACTTTACAGTCATGATAACGCCGTTGGTCTATGACCACCGATGCAAGTCTGATAGAAGTTGAGCACTGCCCTCGTCGCCTTCACCCGCGATGGCCTCCCAGGACGACATTCCAGAATGGTTTCTGCCTTCATCGGTCTGGGATCTATGCGAGCAAAAGCGACTGCGAATGATTTTCTCTGCGCATTGTAGCGAGGACAGTCGCAGAAGATATGCTGTAGTGTCTCCTCGCTACCACAGTTGCCACAAAACGGGTTGTCAGCCATTTCGTTTCGAAAGGAGAATGACTTCGTGAAAGCCACTCTTAGCAGTAAACGGCAAAACCGAGTGGCATCATTTCGGCGTAGTCCAGTAGGTGTCTGAAGACGTGAAGTGGTGGGGCGTTGGTGGTGGTGCTGCATTCCAAGTTGGTGAAGTGATTTCTTGTGCGGCCACTCGAAGTTGGCTAGCAGCATCGGTCCTTGATAGGGGTATTGTCTCGAGCCTGTCGCCTTGAAGAGCTGATCGAGCAGCATTGTCGGCGTGCTCATTGCCTACCACGCCGCAGTGACTTGGCAGCCACTGAAATGTCACGCGGTGTCGTCCTATCTCTAACGAAGTATGGGGAAGATACCTAACCTCGAACACCAACTGCTCGTATGGTCCGTGCCGCAGGGCTGATAGCAAAGATTGCAGGGCTGCCTTCGAATCGCTGAAAATTGACCATCGTTTAGGCTGTTCGCGGTTGACCACTGTTATGACTGGCAGTCGGTGGCGAAGTGCTGACCATGAGAATCGGCGGACGAGGCGTTCTCACACTACTAGAACACCTGCATCCTTCCTGGAAACGAAATTCCTGGGACGGCGAGTGACCAACAATGGGCAGAATCTCGGCCTCAAAGTCTGGGACGGCAAAGCCGGAGACAATGGACCACCTTGGCTTGGCTTGGTACGCTGCCGAAGCCACCTGACGGGTATGTTTGGACGGGAGTCTCCGCAAACCTTTTTCTGCCTTCGGGGAAGAACTGCAGAAGCAAGCACGTTCTGCCTTCGGGGAAAGAACTGCAGGAGCAAGCACGAGGAACCTGTTGTCCTGCTTCCCCCACCTGCGTGCCGTCAACCGCCGGACCCTTGCTGCTTCAAGTGTGCAACGACCCCCCAGCGACAGTGAAATGGACTGTGTCATGGTGGGAGGTGTCGTGTGTGTGATTGGTGGTCATCAAGAAGGAGGAGCCAAACTGAGGGGTTAAAACGACGGTGCTGAGTGAGAAATGGGGCTCTGAGCCCTCGGTAACAGGCTCATCCAATTCGCTCGTCGCTGAACTCTGTCCTTGTCACGATATAAATTGAGTGTACGAAAAGTGTCAGTAAACTTGTTATTGTTTTCCCATCTTGCTAGCATCAGTTCCTCAACCCGGAGACTCGACTACGCTACCAAACGGAGTCCGGGTACGACGCTGCCCTATCGTAGCAACAGCATGGTTGCCGAGAAGGGACGGATCCAAATACCCAGGCACGACACTACACAAAGTGCAGCGCGAATAGCGGCAAGTTCTGCTGCCGTCGATGTCCTTGAGTGGTCTTTCTTGAAACTGACGGTAATAGCTTTCGCTGGGACGACCACTGCTCCGGACGAACACTGGAGGGTAGTTGATCCATCAGTATAAACATGTACGTGATTAGCGTACTTCTCGTGCAAAAGAATCGGAGATATAGCTGTTTCAGCACTGGTGATGAGAGCTCAGGTTTTTTGCTGATTCCCGTTACGCTGAGGTGCACTTCAGGTCGAATGAAGCACCAATGAGCTATCGCTGTTTTAGATGCGGGGCTGAAGCCTGACTGAAGCTGGGCGGAATGGTTTGTGATCGTTGGACAATACAAGGCCCGTGGTCTTCCTCAAGGCAATGTTGCAAGGTGGTGGCAATGGGCCCGGGAAAAATGCCTGATATGAGCTCTCAAGGCTTCCACCGCTATCTGCGTTTGCATAAGTTGGTCCCACGCGATGGAAACAGTCACTGCAGTTGACGCGCATTTTGGCAAGCCAAGGCAAACTCTGAGAGCCTGAGCTTGTACAGCCTGCAGAGTGCGAATATTTGTCTTGCGTGTATTAGTCAGTGCGGGCAGGCTATATCTAAAAAAAAAACCCCGAGAAACAGGGATCTATACAGTTCCAGCATTGCGCCTACCGACATCCCCCAGGTTTTTGCACGGAAGGAACTTGAACCAGGCACGTAGCCAGGATTTTTTTCGGGGGGGGGGGGGGGGGGGCCCAAGGCCTAATTGTTCGAAAGACAATCTTTCTATGGCAAAAACAAAAAAAAAGTTGCCTGGGAATATAGAGGGCTGGAAAAATTTCAGGGGGGGGGGGGCCGGGCCCCCCGGGCCCCCCCTTGCCTACGTGCCTGACTTGAACAGCTGGGAGATTGCTGTCAAGCGCTGTTTTATGTAAGACACATGCGGGCTCCAACGAAGGTCTCTATCTATGATTCTACCCAGAAATTTGTGGGTTCGGGCATATGAAATGGTCTGCCCTTCAATAGAAATGGCATAGTGCGTCATTGGTTTACGTGTCAAGGCCATTAACGCACGTTTTTCCGGGGATATCTTAGGGCCTTGCTTCCCGAAATAGCTCGCTGTCAAACTTGCAGCTTTTTGAAGCCTTGCTCGTATCTGGAGGCGTGTGACGGCTGATGTCCGACACACATGTTGTCTGCGTATGTAGATATCTCGATCGTACATGGCAGGTATTCGGCAAGTTTAATGAATGCGAGATTTAATAGAGTGGAACTTAGTACTCCGCCCTGAGGAACGCCCCGGCAGGTATAGCGTCATGTGGTTGGGCCGTCGTCGCATACGATAACGTGCTACACGAGGCCATTCTCGATGCCCTTTAGGTGGTTGGCCTGGGTGGTCGAGTTTTTCGATAGATTGCTAGCTACCTGACAGCAAGATAAGGATGGGTTGGGGCTCATTCGGCAAGCATTATCAAATCATGAATGGTAATCTACCACTATCCCTCAAGAGGAAGGTATATAACAGCTGCATCTTACCGGTACTTACCTACGGAGCAGAAACCTGGAGACTTACAAAGAGGGTTCAACTTAAATTGAGGACGACGCAGCGAGCGATGGAAAGGAAAATGATAGGTGTAACCTTAAGAGACAGGAAGAGAGCAGAGTGGGTCAGGGAACAAACGGGGGTTAAGGACATCATAGTTGAAATCAAGAAGAAGAAATGGATATGGGCCGGGCACGTAGCACGTCGGCAGGATAACCGGTGGTCATTAAGGGTAACTGACTGGATTCCAAGAGATGGCAAACGCGTGAGGGGGAGACAGAAAATTAGGTGGGTAGATGAGATTAAGAAGTTTGCAGGTATTACGTGGCAGCAGAAAGCACAGGACCGGGTTGATTGGCGGAACATGGGAGAGGCCTTTGCCCTGCAGTGGGCGTAGACAGGCTGATGATGATGATGATGATGATGACAGCAAGATCATTTTACGTGCCAAAACCACGATATGATTATGAGGCACGCCGTAGCGGAAGGCTCCGGATATTTCGTCCATCTGGGATTCTTTATCGTGCACCTAAGTTTAAGTACACGGGCATCTAGCCTTTCGCCTCCATCGAAATGCGACCGCCGCAGCCAGGATTGAACCTGCGACTTTTGTGTCAGCAGCCGAGCACCGCAACCACTGTACGACCGCGGCGGCTGTCGACTACTGCCTGTCGACAACGGTGACTTATATGGTGTAATGGCTACGACGCAGTAACGACGATGTGGGGCGAAGACCTCCATATGATGAAGACGTCAACGGAACGGAGACAATAACGCCGACGACGACGACGGAGGCGGGGAAGTGACGTCAATGACAAGACTATGGTGCGATGATGGCGACGGGACGAAGACAAGATGATGAGGACGACAGCGACATGGCAACAATGGAGACAGTGTGACGATACGAACGACAACAGCAAGAATATACAGCATGCAGGACGAATATCATAACTAGTATATGCAGTTTGAAACATACGTAGCGCACGCATCGTCATTAAAGTTGTTTTGCGTAACACCGACTTCGGCGGTGCTTGAGATATGTTCTTTTTTTTTTTTTGCCGATGTGGTAGTAGTCTTGCAGAAGTTGATAATCGGTTGTTTTGTCTCGGTAAGTTAACCAGAAGATGCAAAAAGAAAGCGCGAACTATACGCACAGTTGCCGTTCCAAGTGCCTGAGTGTGTGACGTATACCGTCTGAATCTAACTTGTCTAGAACGGCCAGTCGTTTTTCGCAAATAATATGCAGAGACCGACGCCATAATAATACCAAACATAGTCAAACCGTATTCTATAGGTCCTTGTGCTATACTTCAAGCATGAACGGGAGCTTGTAGCTAACTCGACCTACAGAAGCAGCCAACGGCGCCAGCGTCCACAGCCACATGCTGAGGCGTCTCTAGACAAGTGGGATTCAGACCGTATGTTGACTGCATCGCTGCCGCATAGCAGCAGGCTCAAAACACTGCAGAATTGGGCCTAACTGTCGCGTATAGTACACCTTCGAGCACATCAGCAGATAGTCCAGCAAGTTGTCGTTTTTTATCAGCAATAGCATTTCTTATTGCTATAGCATTTCGTTTTGTCAGCAATAGCGAAGCATTTCTTAGCGAACTTCTCCGACTTTGAGCGTATCTATCTATCTATCTATCTATCTATCTATCTATCTATCTATCTATCTATCTATCTATCTATCTATCTATCTATCTATCTATCTATCTATCTATCTATCTATCTATCTATCTATCTATCTATCTATCTATCTATCTATCTATCTATCTATCTATCTATCTATCTATCTATCTATCTATCTATCTATCTATCTATCTATCTATCTATCTATCTATCTATCTATCTATCTATCTATCTATCTATCTATCTATCTATCCGCCTACGACTTTGCGCTCTCTTGACCGTTTCTGTAACTGGATGTACACTAAAATTGGTGTGGCATCACGTGACTGCATGACGAACATAAATGACAGGTCATACGATGAAAATCATGACATGCATATCATGAACGGTATGATTTACATGCCATGGTCTTAGTCCTCCCGCCGCCGTTTCGTTAATTTGATGTATACTAAAATTGGTAAGGCGTGACAAGAGTGTATGAAGAACATAATTAAGTGGTCGTAACGCGTAAGTCATGACATACATGTCATGTACAGCATGATTTACAAGACACGGTGTTGGGGCGCTCGCGACCGTGTCATTAAAGGGACACTTAAGAGCAAAACGATTTTTCTCATATTAGTAAAGTACTCTTTCACGATACCAAAAATACCACGCTTGCTGCGAGAAGACGCTTAGTTAGCGAGAAAACGCGCAAAAGCAAAATGTGGGTGGCGACGCCACCTTGCAGTTTCCGCACCATTCACCGTGACGTCACATGTTTTGACGGCGCCTACTAGGGACTACGTAGTTCCTAATCGGTGAAAATGAAGTACATTGTCCTCGGAGGGGGTCATAGACTTATAACAAGTTTAGGGTAATTTTGTAGGGCCAATGGCGCCGAAATACGATAAATACGCTTTGAAATCCGTGATATCACCCGGGGAGATTTAGGCGCGAAATTTAAAAATGAAACTTTGAACTTGATTTTCTCCTCTATTAATAAACGTATGATGGCGAAATCAACGACATTAGAGTTCGCAGAGCACAATTTATCGACCTAAACCGATTCATTGATTCTCTTTAGTGTCCCTTTAAATGGATATGTGCCAAAATCGGTATGGCGTGACATTTCTGTATGATGAACATAAATGACAGGTGGTAATATCAAAATCATAAAATGCATGTCATGTACGGCATGACTTACATTCCATGCTCACGGTGCGCTATCGGCCGGTTTGCTACCTTGATATACATCAAAATTTGTATTGCGTGACGGGACTGTGTGACGAACGTAAATGACAGGTGGTAACATGACTATCATGACATGCATGTCATGTCGGGCATGATTTACATGACACTGTCTTGGTGCGCTTCCGGCCGTTTCGCTAACTGGATATATACCAAAATTGGTAAGGTATGTCATGAGTGGGCGACGAACATAAATGGCAGGTCATGCATTGTATATATGAGCCAGAATATACGTTTAATTAGCATGGTATATACCAGATTTTACATGCATGCATGCATGACAGACATGCGATATATAGTCAACTATATGTCATGACATGTATGACTTCCTTTGTCTGAAAGACAGTATAAAACAATTGTAAGTCAAGAGGAAGAGAAACCGTAGTATATAATCTAGAGAATATTTCCCTTGGAGGTGGTTTCGCTAGGTGGTGGGATCAAATTTCTTATTTTTTAATTTTTTTATTTTCTCTTTTTAATCTAAATTTCAGTACATTTTGTTCTTTTATCTAATTTACCGATTTTGGCCTGCGATACTTAGGTGGTGCATGCAGGGCATAGATATTTTTTAAATTTAAATTTCATTTATTTTTCGTCCAACTCCACTTTAACGTAATGTCTGAAAGGCAAACAAGGCGATGTATGCAGCTCTTTGCTGGCTGCTTCGCATTACATTGATTCCCACAGTGCGTGGGATCTGCCGTTTTTTTTCAACTGTTTGTCCTTTTATGTATACTCACCTCAGGTACCGATGGATAAAATAGCTGAATGGATTGAAAGAACCTTGTCGCTTTTCGAGCTTGTGCAGGCTGTTATATGCCACCAAAATTCCACTATGTTGAGAAAATAAAAGAAAGCAGAAACAAAATTAGAAATATAGAGAAGGTAAAAAATATGCGCAATTTGCTTTGATTACAGAGCATTTTCTTGCATGCAAATCTAGTTGACATTTACCGATTACAAGAGACTGATATTTTTACTTATATGTAGCATACACTTTTTGCGCGATATGATTACTTTTTATTATTTCATGAGCGCATTCTATACGCGCCAAGTGCGTACATTGTAATGTAATTGAAACTTAACCAGCGGGCAAAGAGCGCGCCCTGGTGTAGAGAGGGATTGCACTTTTCCCCTTTTCTGCACTCACGACATGGTGACGAAGGTCTCGACGGCCGGAAACACGTTGAGGACAATCTGGAAGGGGAACGACTTGCCATACTCGAGCGCTTCGAAGAGGCCACCTGAGAAAAGGACGCGCACACGAGACGAGGTTACACCCTTGCCGATATCGAGAAGCGTTTTACAGCCGCCCTTGCAAGAAGGAGCCTTGATCAACACGCAGCGACGCCCCGGCGTGCTCTACCCTTGCCGTATTTATGTGAATCGATTAAAGAAACAGAAAAGAGAGACTGATATTATTGCAGTGACGCAAACAATTGGCATGTCATTAAATGCAGTCTCCTGACGTTGGGAGAGTCGTGCTTAGAATTACTGGGTGCACAAAGCAGAGGACGAGAGAGTACACGTTTACCACCTTCTACATGGCCTGTACCCGAGGCAATACGGCTACACAACGGTGCTCCCGTGTTTAGCTTCCGCGTCGCAGCTACCTGCGGGGCTAATGATGATATGCTCTGGGGCGGAATGTACGGGAGCGGCACGTGTCCAGACGGCGGCGTTTGGAGGCCGGAAAGGCCTTCGGTGACGCGAACGTGCGTCTTGCCTAGCCCCAGAACTATATGGAGCTCCCGCGTGTCCTTAAATGCGTGCAGGCCGTAAGCGTAGAGTGAATGATTAGCGTATGTTCAGGGTCATGCGGTAGATATACCTATACGGTGAGGTCATTATTACGACCTCCTCAGCACGTACATATGCCCTCGGTCACGCGGGTGACCGAGGGCATATGTGCGGATGACGGCTGCTTCGGTGCGAGATAAAGTGGCGGATAAATGAAAAAAAAAGGTTGAACATTGTGTATTTATTGACAACTGAAAAAGGTTATAAATTTCCTGGAGACTATGCTTGGAAGACAAGAGGAAATATTTTAGGTATACTCAACGCTTGCTTTCGGAGTGTTGTTCTACATTTAACTCCTCAGCATTTCGTTAGCGTCTACGCGAGGCTATAGGCGATTGCATTTTGCAAAATATTTGTGCTCAAAGCTAATGTTGCAGCCTACCGTAACACTCGGGAGCACGAGTTTATACTTGATCTTGCTGCCTTCATGAGTGAAATGCCGTGCACGGCTTATAGCTAAAGGGAATTATGCCGCGCGACCGCAGTGCACCTCGAAGAACTCACGCCGCTGAATTTGTATACCAGCTAATCACGCTGAAGTCGGATATTGTTCGGCTCGCTAAGCATTTAGGCAAGTAATGCGCGCTTACCCCATTTCCGTAGATATTTCACACTTCTAATAACAAAAAGCTGGTGTCAGTGATTTCACAAGACTGAACGTGACACGAATATAGCGTGAACCTTTGACACCAGATCTCCCGCAGGATGTGGCGGCCAGAGTAGTGTGCGAAAGGTAAAAAAAAATGAAAAAGAAAGAAAAACTCACCTGACAGCACGTAGCTCTTGTAAAAGAACGTGTGTCCCAGTATGATCCAGGCCATTGTGATGACGCGCATGCCGTGCAATGGCTCCAGTACCCCGATGGCTGTGCGTGTGCTCAGCAGCCGCTTGCCGTTCGAGAAGGCCGAGAACGACAGAAGGACGTCCAGCGCGACATCTGCGAGAGCAGGAGGGAAGTTTCACTCGAGTAAACAGACAAACAGCTTAAAAATGGTAGCCGAAACCAGTATGAAAGTCGATACATCAAATACTTTAGCTGAGTTGATTTGCACTCTCTCTTTAACATCGGCCGTCAGGGTGATGTCAAATTACAAACTGTTAAGCATGATGACTCTCATGCGTCATACTAACACGTGAGGAACAGCAGGGCTAATCACGTGTTACTTTTATTCTGTTTATTCCTCTAAATTTTATGTATAACATTCTCTGTGCATTCTAGAGCTAAGTGCACATATTTACGCACGTCTAATCGTATGTTGTTTGTGAAATGCAACATGTTTTTTTTTTCATATTTAATTAAGCCGCGTTCTGCCAAAATTGTGCCTTAACTGTCCATTGCGAGTGATTCCTTCAACCACATTTAGCGTTGAAAGTGATGGGATGTTTCTTTCGAATGTTAACTTTCCACCATGTATTTAGGTGGCCTATTATGCTGGCTATTTAATACGCATTAGTAAAGGCCTTGCAAGCGGCTTCGGGCACTTGATCTGCATGTTTACTTGGTAGCATTCATTAAGTCCTCGTAATTTCACACCTCCACTTCTGCCAAATTTTTTAGCAATGAACTTAGCTCCTCAAAAAGGTTCCTTGAACGCTCCAGCAGCTGTTATAGTGGAAGATTGTATCTTGACGTGCACATCACACTGGATCTTCAGACATTTCAGTTTTAAGAACATATAATTCAGTAATTCTTCAAACTTATGTCTTGTGCGCTAACTGTCGGTAGCGTACCATTGCGGCCTGCTCTTGACAAAAACGGCTGAAACACCACGGCTGGCTCCACTTCTATTATTTGGGATTTTTTACGCGCCAGAGGTTCACCCACCTTACTCTATAGATCCTGCAAAACTGCAAAGATCCTTATCACCTGTCTTTCACCGTGTTCTTTTCTTTTAGGATAGCATGGTGTCTCACACATCAGCTGGAGGTTTTTGCAAGACTACGCTGTCATGTTGCTCAGTTGAAACTTTAATGAACAGGTCTGTTTCGGCGCCGTCCACTCTATACCATACCTTCAATTAGCCAGGTTTCAGCGAACATTTCATTTAAGCCGCCGTCATGATATCACCCTGAAAAAAGTTTATTTAATGTATTCACGCAAGTACGCACTACTTTAAATCATTTCTTTATTTCCTTACTCGAGACCACAATGCATCGGGCTACAATTTCTGGAGCATTTGCATCGTCGTTTGTGACCATCTTCGTAGCAGGAAAAAAAAAAATGCTCACGTTAGCTCTCCAAAATAATGATTGAATTTGTTCGGTGTGTCTAATCGCTCGTTCATCTGAAAAGACTACAAGGAATAGATGGAATGCTGTGCTAATCGTAGCATAAAATATTCCCCGTGAAAAGTTCCGTCGTCTGATTCAGCGATCCATTTCAGGTTGTGTGCTTGCAAACTCCTATTCAGGGCTACATTTACTGTGCATCGTTTTAGCTTTTGCTGACGTTCTTTTCTTCCAGGGGCATCGCCTATATATTCAGTGCTTACCACACATTAAAAATCATTTTTAAGTAGAGCTGGTCTTGTGCACTTCGTTTGTGTCTTGTATCTTTTGAGCTATCGGAAGCTATGGATCTGTACAAACTATAGCTCGATCACAGTGCTTGCTAAGTTACATTTACTGCTTGTTGACTTGCCGGCCAGTGCACCCCGGGAACTGTAATAGCTGAGGTGTGCAGTATCAATGAGGCATCGCGTTCATTAGTCTGCATTCTGCCGTATAGTAAGAGAAAGAATATTTCTGTGTTTGTCTAACTTGATCCACCGCTGAGCGTAACAGCAAGACTCCGGCTACCGCACACTCTGCCTGCGCGATTTAGCTTTCATCGCACAAGCTGTTTTCGTTTAATGGACACCACGTCATCACCCTACATGACACAATACAGGAAAGCTCACACATACCGATTTGATGGATGCATGAAGCCTGCCAAATAGCACTGAAGTTTTTTTGTTTAGCTGCCTATACATAAATAGTAGTTCACGTCTTGTAGATTCATCAGCGAATCAGTGTTCTTTAATCTCCTGTTCTGCCTTTCGTTCTTCTTCTCAATTTTTTTTGGACTTGAGTTTAGGTTCTGCGCATATTTTGTTATTGTGAAAATTTCAGCGCGTAATGTTGAATGGTGCCACGAGAATCACGCTGACCTAGCGAAATTCGCTACAGATTGTTTCGTAAGCGCGAGTCCAGCAGTAAGAGAGCAGATACTCACTATTCCTCATCTCCTTGTCCTTCTCCGAGCACTGGGATGAGGTATCGTGACTGGCCCAGCTTTGGAGCAACCTTGGTGCCACGTCTAGGAACGTACCCAGCAGCACCAGACAGAAGAAGAACGCCAAGATGCCCCTGTGCATGTCACCACACATCGCTGTCATGGAACCGCGTCGTACCAGATGCGTCACAGCAGACTATGGCAGGATAAAGCGTATAGCCGCGCAGTTGCTGGCAGGTGAGGTTCTTGCGCATGTTAACTTACTCGCCGTTTCTGATTGGTTTCACCATCATGAGCAATACAAGTCAATACTGCAGTAATGACATACTATGCGAAAACATAATGGCCGCAAGCTTGCAGCTAGTTAAATGGCCAAGTGAGCTTGCCGAGGTTTGACGCCGATGTATGAGGAGTGAATCTGTCGATTGCCTTTTATTCCAGTTTATTGTTTCAAGAATTATCGCGTACAGTTCGAAGTGGAGATTCTAAGTTTTCTGTTATATACAATTTTACGGCTCGTTGACATTGCTTATTCGTGGATAAAATGCCCATCGGTAGGACTGCGTGCACATGCGCCGCACTATGTGACGATTATTAAGACAAAACTGCACAAAAGTAATTGAACCTGGGCATGACATCGCTACCTTTTACACCTATTCGTGTGCTGAAAGTATTGATTATTTATATGTTGTTTACATATCTTAAGCGTTGACGTGCAAACTGAAAATTTTGGAGGTCTTGCGAGTAAAATTTTTGAAACCTCATGATTGTGTTTTTTTTTTTTGTTCAAGTTAAGTTACAGTAATATTGACTATTCCTTGCATGATGCCTTTATCATAATTTCTTTGGTGTCGAAAGCGGGCTTCTCCCATTTATTTCTTTAAAAAATTTTTGAAACACCACATACCAACCTCTTTTTAGCAAATGAACTGTACCTATTATATACAGCATTTATAAGTTGTTGAGTCACCGAAAGTATCGACGTGCAAGTCGTAAACTTTTTAAACACTCAAAATAAAATTTTTGTGATCGCAAAATTGTGATATGTGTCAATGATGACTCGATCCCCGTGTATCGTAAAATAAACGATATACTATTTGGCACGTTTCAGTGTGGTGGTTTTCCCTTGGAGACGAGTGTTCAGTTACTCTAGTGTAACTAAACATAATAACAATATCTGGGGTTCTACTTGCCAAAACCACGACATGATTATGAGGCATGCCCTAGTGGAGGGCCCTGGAAATTTTCTCCACCTAAATGTTCTTTAACGTATACCTAAATCTAAGTACTGTTTAGTTTCTATTATTGAATTCTCAAGATTTGGAAAGACCATCAAGTTGTCGGAAACGTGACTTACATCGCAATAAGCTGGAGCGTGGTGTACTCCGTCGGCTTTAGTTTCTCGCAAAAAGGAACTGTCACATCCAGCTGTGCCAAATCCCCAACTGAAAAACAAAAACAAGAAAATGTAGTCATTCTCTTACGAGTGGTTCTCATTTGTGACCTGATTTTTTCGCGTTCTTCTTGTTTTCATGTTGTACATTGTGATTCGCAGTATGAAGAAGATATACCTGTGACGGATTCTTGCCTTTATGAAGACTAATATAACTGATTTCCATTTTCTGTTTACGGGTTGGGCGTTGTGACGCTTTTGCATTAAAGCTGTTCGCAAGTGTAGATGCCAGCCAGTCTTGATGTTCGACATATTATTAGCGAAATTAACCGGCTGATGACAAGCAACACTTACGAGCGGAAAGATTTGCGAGTTCAGCCCCTGGTGTTTTCCATCAGATAAGCTCAGCCTATAGGCCGATATTCCCCTCAATTTTTTTTTTTTTAGCGCCCGGCCGGAGCACTCGTATGCAGTGTTCCCTGGTAGCGCCCTATTCAGGCCGCCAGACTCGGCCTAAAAGCGCCACTGACAACCTGCTGCCTTTATATTCTGTCTACACAAGAACTGACGAAGACGAAGGGAAGTCAGCAAACTCGCTGCTTTTGAACATGAACTTTCAACTCTGATAAATTGCTTTTGTGCCCAGTAAATTCTGTGCCGAGAAAAAAAAAATGTTTTTAAATACCTCGTCACGAGTGCCCAAAGAAACACTCTTACATAAGCGAAGCTTTATGAATATTGGCTTAGACTGCGCAGTAGGAAATGCAGTTTACTGCGGCGACAAGGTAATCCTGTAGTGTCATACTTACCAGCGCTTCCCAACGTCTGTATGTCCTTTTGCGTGCACGTCGAAGGCACGCACAGTGCCATCCGGATGGGTGTGAAGTAGAAGTAACCCACCGACACGTCTCCCAGAAGGTGCTGTTGAAAGAGAGGATCAACGTTTAAGGAACTTCGTCGTACATGATGTGGACACGCTGAGAGAGTTAGAGATAAATCAAAAAGATAAAACTGAGAACTTTAGAAATAGACGATCGAAAGTTAGGTGAGGAGCATATACACAGCTGTTCCTTCGGCTAACTTGCAGCTGTGCGCATGCGCGCGTTGTACGCGACGCCGCTGGTAAACCCACAATCCACTTCTCAATCACGGTCATATATATCAGATCAGAGTCAAACTTCACACGCCTACTTGACGAAGGCCTTATTGCGCTGTTACACTTGCTGCCGCATATATACCAAGGAAACACAATTATCTACACCCACAAAATACTGCTTTTTTGTTTTTCTTACAGCGATTACATAAGGCGTTTATTGTCGAGTGACTGAGCTTGCGTCAACAAAGGACAGCTTATAGTCCACGCATTGTGAAACAGGTACATTTTAATATAGTTCAGTTTTGTATATCCAGAAGTTTCATGAAATGCGAAAGCGGGGAGATTAAATGTGTGCCTCATCGGTGGTGTTGAGGCTATGTGAAAAATTGACGGGGAACGCAAGTTCTTTGGTCTGAGATGGAATGTATTCATCCAGTGTGGCCATTCCCAGTTTACTTTCTTGTTCCTTATGACTAAAAATATAATTTGATAACTGCATTGTGGCCTAGAAAAAACTTTCTCAGGGTATTCGAAAGCAGGCGGATACAAATATTGGACTTACAGAGGTCATTGCATTACACCCCCCCCCCCCTAAACTCCCCCCGCCCCCATCCTTTACCGACCACACACATCATGAGTACAACCCTTCCTTCCTTTGCATAGAGCCTTTTTATTTTGTTATATTACTTTAAATATTACTCTTCACCTCCACCAATGTGTGACGGCGATGGTAACAATGAAGATATTGAGCAAGGATGTACATTATTTACACATCATTTGCAAGCTATGCAGCGCGATACGCGGCTAACAGGGCTCTCAAACTGTTTGCGGTCATGTAGTTTCCACGAAATCACCTTCTTTGTTGCCCCTGAGGTCGTATTCTTCAGCGCCACGAAGAACTGCTTCCTAAAGATATAAAAAAGAACGCAAGGACAGTACCTTGTAGAGAGGCACCTCATCGGTGAGGTTCTTCAGGAATGTCTTGGGGCTGTAGCGGGCTGGTTTTGGCGGCAGCTTGAAACGAATGTTCAGAGCACAGTACTGGCCTTGGAAATACTCCTCAAGTTTGCCGTTGAGACGCCGGTTGATGGCTCGCACGTGTAGGCATTCGCCCATGTCTCCGAACGCGGCAAGTGAACCGTAGAAAAGTCCGTCAGGCATTTTCCCGCTGGCGTCCAGCACTGCATATTGATTCACACGCAATATTACAGACAAGCAACCCTGGGCATTTCCAAACGTAACTGCTAGAATCAGGCACAGTAGTGAAAAATTGGCGTGCTCTCGTTGGCTGCCAGCTTTGCGATGCGTTCGCTGATGCGTGCCACCCCCCCTCCCCCCCACTCTCACCCCCCCCCCCCCCTTCATGTAAGCAAAGAAATATTCCCGCGTGTTTCGGGAGCATCAGTTTGTTTTTTTTTCCATCGGCGCCATAGTGGACGCGAAAACTTCAAGATAACGTCAGAGGCGCATTCTGCATGCAAATGGCCACGCCATACACCAGCCTCGAGGCACTAAATTTTGGACAAGGTTAGAGATGCAATCACGTGTAAAAGTTAACCAGAGGGTGACGGCCGCTTGACACCAGTTATTTGAGGAAAACCTTAAACAAAACAGTGCCCAGGGATAAATGGTCCACGTGTTCTTTGAGTCTAGGCCGTTGAGCAGTCGTGTTTTTTCACGAGAATTCGAGAGATGACCGCATTTGGGATATATAAGTACGCACACAGGCAAAACGGAGATGTATGAAGACGAACGCCAACTAGAGGTTTGGAGAAAGACAAAAGAACAAAGGCAACGCAGGGAGGACAAAAACAAGCGATATTTAGGATATAGAGAATAGACTGAGAGAGAAATATAATGACGGGCGTACGCAACCCACACAGCTGCGTTCAAGTATATGGTGGTCAACTAATCACGCCGCTAGCAGCTCGTCTGCGTTGTTTGTGTGTGGCGTAAAGCCCCGGTACTGAGGTACGTCCGTGGGCTGAATCGCTAATCCGTTCCGTGATGTGAATCCCGCTTTGTACGCAGCTTATACATAACTATAGGATTGAGTAATAGGCACGGTCGACAATAACTTAGGTTCTAACACTACAAGTTGGGAAGAAATGCTTGATTCCGCTTTGTGCTGAAAATAATATTTTACCGTCGTATGTGCGTGACCGCTCCATAGTAGAAGGATATTTTCCTCGCATTTTCTCATTCTTTCTCTGCCTCTGTGTATTATAAGCGCGCGAATAGCGAAAGGTAGAGCTGAATCAAGTACGAATCCAATAGTGATGACACTGAATCGAATAGGAATACGAAGCGAATACTATTAGAATAGTTTTCGAATAGTGAGGCAAACATTTTTAAAAAGCTCTAGGATTTCACGACGTTTTAATTTAAACAAATATTCACAAACTTTAACAAAAGAACATTACGATTACTTTTATTCGATAAAAAATATCACAGTTAGGTAAACGAAGGTGAGCTCGTATACAGCAGCGATTAGAGCCTTCGAAATATTTTGTAACTGGGGGTTCAAATACAGCAGCGGCTCCAGTATTCAAATTGGTACTTTGTCATGAGCTTAAAAAACAACAACTGATACACAAAAATTAAGCACTGTTGAACACATACATACTGATAAATATGCAATGAAACATATAAACGAATTTTCACAGCATATGTCTTAGCACCAAAAGCAGGTAAACATCAGTGTTGAATTCTACAAACAAGTTACACAAGCAGAACACTTGCGTCTGTTTGCACTTCTGCACCTGAATGCAGCCGTAGTTACCACCTTCTCATGTTGATGACCAATCTCGTGATGATTACAATAGATTAACGACACTTTCGTTTCGGCGAAAGCAGGAGTTTTAAGCAAAAGCGACCTCATCCGGTGATCAGTTCAGCGTCGATTGTCCTGTAAAAGATGGGGCTGCATGATTCTCGGTAATTAAATTATTAAAGAAGAAAAATAACCTCTTGATGTTCTAATGAGTTGTTACTTAGGGGATTTCCCGTCAGTCCTGATTATTCGAAAAATATTCGATAAATATTTGTTATTTTGAATATGCTCTGCTCGATTCGTTATTTGAAATTTTTGAATATTCACGCACACATCTTCTCTTTGAGTGCCTGCGAAAATAAAGCTTCGTAAACTGAAAATCTTCGAAAGTTCCTCTTAGAAATGGACCCGACATAAGTAGTGGGCGCCTATTTTTTATAGAGCTACTGGCTGATTTCTCACCACTGTGCGATAGCTTAAAGGGCCCCTGACAGCCGATTTCTTGTTTGTGACATTTATGTTGTAATAAGTATGTCTATGTCTTGTAATCACGGAATGACACCGTAAATCCTCCAACGTGATGTCTAAATAATCCTAGCAGCGTTAATTGTGGTCATTTTTAGTGTAGGTTCAAAACGCGCGCCGAAAGAGGATAAGAAACTAGCGCCGCGCCGCGGCGGTCGCGCCTCGGGGCACGCGTGATGATGTGCGCTCAGTATTGGGTGACGTCAGCCACGCGCTTGTTGAACTGCCAGTTGGAGAACACACACACGGAGAGCTCACGCTGCCTGCCGACACGTACCGAAGAAGGAGAAGGTGGGAGAGCAAACACGCTTCGCAATATACCACAGTGCATGCACCGCGCATATTGCTGTCTGTGACGTCGACAACACTTGCTTTACCTCTGCAACGTCACAAGGGGCCTACGTCTACGTCATACTAGTGGTTATGTTGATAGGAGTTCAAAATTCAGATGAGCACTCAGGCTTACTTTAAAACCAAATTAAAATATCTTAAAGGCAACGCTCGTCACTCATAATCGGTCAGAAGTGCCCCCGCATGCAGGACTATCAAACAACACAAGCATCTCGAGTTTCCAAATTCGGTGTCAGGGGTCCTTTAAACGTGAAGAAAGACGCAACAGTATCTGTTATTGGCATCAGAACACATGTAAATGCTATGCCTATGAGTTTACCCCTTCAGTCAAAGTTCGCGAATGTCAATATCAAACCGTAGTCAATATGATATCGGAATCTCACTCTCACTCTTTCTCTCTCTCGCACGCGCACACACACACACACACACACACACACACACACACACACACACACACACACACACACACACACACACACACACACACACACACACACACACACACACACACACTGTAGTGAGCGCACACGAAGAAAAAAATGACAGGAGAAAGCAAAGACGTGATGTGATGCGGCGCAAGTGAACTTAGGTCGACTGTTCGTTTAGATGACGTGACGCTGGTATTGCGACGTAATAAAATGGGCGGAGCGATTTTGAATGGCTTCCAAATCAGCTCCGAGATATTTTTGAGAAGAGTGCAAAATTCAGTTGAAGGTACGCACGCACGCACGCACGCACGCAGAGTAATACTTACGCTAGAATTGTTCATAAAAGCGATTTCCTGCGAATCGTGATGCTAGACACACTACTAACAAAGGCGATCGATGTAAAAAGAACACTTAGGAACATAGAGCTCTGTGGCTGCCCAGTGGCGAAGGCAACTTAAGCACGAGAAGCTTTGCTGATTCGACACCAGTCGGCAGCCTAGACTATTTGGCTATTATAACTCGATCACCTTGAACCTCCGCGGCGAAACGCGTGCAAACGCCTTGGATTGTGATTGCAGCGGTGAGATGTAATACATCGACGACGTAGCCGCCATGTTTTCTTAACGAAGCTTCTGGATTCATGCTCTTTTCTTCTTTTTTTTCCATCGTAAAAACCGGTCCGCTGACCAGATCCTTATCTACAATTCTGCACGATTATTTTCTTCGCATACAACTGTTCATTTTCTTTGTTTCCTACAATATTTTCCGCGAAGTCGTAAGCCTTTCAAACGTAGTTATTGTTGACACATATTTCCTGAATTTAGATAAATGACATTTTTCCGATCAGCGTGCGGCGATAGCGTCAGTTTTCATGCACCCGTACTTAGCAACACGTCGTGCGAAAACATGCGTAGGCGTTGCGGTGGTTTTTCGCGTTGACCCGTCGCGGTTGCTTAGCAACTATGACGTACTATACTGCGGATGACGGCAGCACAACGAGGAGATTATACCAGCTTTGTACCAGCCTTGCAGGGGCGTAGCCAGAAATTTTTTTCGGGGGGGGGGGGGGGTTCAATCATACTTTATGTATGTTCGTGCGTGCGTTTGTATGTGCGCGTGTATATATACGCAAGCAAAACTGAAAAATTTCGGGGGGGGGTTACCCCCCCCCCCCCCTGGCTACGCCCCTGCAGTCTTGTGTGACTATTGCATCCCGTAGAACGGAAGTCACTCCCAATTATGGCACCTGCATACTGCAGGGTCAGCGTATGCTGTAGCGTTGCGGTGCAAGATAAAGCTTTGCACATCGTTGTCGTGTGTGCATTATCAAGCTCTTGGTAGGTGCCATCGGCGACTGTTTGCTTGAGTCTTTTGAGTTTGGAATGCAGAGCGTGTGATATTAATGGACAGACTGAAGGGCAAGCTGGCCTCACACCCAAATGCCAGTGACATTTTCCCCCTGTCACAATACTGGATGTTCGAAAGATTGGAAAGAGGTGCCTCAGTTCCTTCTGAACTTCCTTCGGGATACGGTATTAGAGCGTGAATGGCGAGCCGTGTAGGTCGACTCGGAATGGATGACGCACAACCTGTTTCTTGTGGTAAAGCGAGTGCTGTTGTATTCCGACATGAAATGCGACTGGTGTCGGACCCTACCGCATTTTATAAAGGCACTCACGCGGAGCCATTCGCAACAACTTTTGCAAGGCTAGGTCCGCCCTGCAGGAAGCTAACCTCCTGCTTCTCCTCTTATAATAGCGTGTATATGTCTTTAGTAGATGCAAAACGATAACAGTTGGCAGATTATACCTTGCCGTCAGTTCTTTGAATTAAAAGCAATATGTGGTGCTGTGTTTCCCATAGTTCTTCTAGGGGGAATAACGAATAGCCTCGCCATATCAGCGTCATTGTATGTAAGGATAAATTCATGATAATGTTTCCGAGAAACCGTCTGCTGTTGACGATACTTTCCTTGTTGGACGCACAAGGTGCATCTGGTCACCGCTCTATACCGTGGGTTAGTGTGAAGAGAAATGTATATGAAAGCCGTTTGTCTGGTTGCATAATCTGGCATATTATCTCAGCTGTAGCATGAAAAACGATATCTCGCACACATTGAGGGCAGGGACCACGATGCTTCAGATAGAGGCCATAATTATACATTAACGAGGAAGAGCGGCTGCAGACGCGTGACTGTATAAGTTCCTCCGATCATTACACATTACGCATGTTGATTAGTCTGACATTAGGAATTAACAATCCGATCTTCAGGAGGAATGCTAAAGCCACAGAGAGAAGTTTGGGTCAAAATTATGCAACGATCAATAATAGTGAAACATATCAATCTAATCATGGCTGTAGATACGACACGCAGCAGCAAGAACAGTAGTCGTTGCGTCATTTTAAAGCAAATGACGTTTTAATCGGCGCCCTTGAAGCTGAGACTGTGCTTTTCTTGTTTATTCCGTTGCAGCGCCTGCACATTGCCTAGACAGTGGCTGTAAAACAGTCAATTTTGGAGCACACCGCCGGCTGAGAGCCTGGTGTCATCGCTGAGGTTGTTCGGCATAGAGCACTGCACGGGCCCGGGCCGGGCCGGCCCGGGCCGTCCGAAGCGTTTTTCGGCGGGCCCGGGCTGGGCTCGGGCGGGAAAGTGCGGGCCCGGGCCGGGCCCGGGCTTGAAGCCGCGGGCCTGAGCCGGGCCTGGGCCGGGCCCGGGCTTGAAGCCGCGGGCCTGGGACGGGCCCGGGCGTGAGGCTGCGGGCCGGGCCGGACTCGGTAAGTCGGGCCTTCGAGCACACGCGAACGTTATGCGACTATTGCATAAGGTATACTGTGCCAAGCTAAAGTGACACGTGCAAAGAGCTGGCTCTTAGTAAAGCTTAGCAATAAAAATAGAAAAACAGTTGAAGTGCTGTGTTGGCACTGTATATTTTCACTAACGTTTCGTCTGCTGGACCAGACTTTGTCAAAGTAACAAGCATCGTGGTGGCTTTCCTTATAAACACGCCAGATCACACACACACACATTATATATATATATATATATATATATATATATATATATATATATATATATATATATATATATATATATATATATATATATATATATATATATATATATATATATATATATATATATATATATATATATATATATATATGGGATATATGGGAGGAATAAAGATTTCGGTCTTTTTTTATCATGCATGTCATCTTTCGCTTCAGCTTGTGAGGCATACGAAACTTCATTTCTGGGTCCCATTTATGAAGCCGCTTGTGCCGGTGTTCTGGTTTGTTCCAGTGCTCCAACGTGGAGTTGCGCATTACTTGATTCACCGCATTCGTCTTGGTGTGGCATTCACAAGACGCTATGCCCACTTGATCGGCTGCAGTGACACAGGTCCCGATTGTGGTCATTGTCGGATACCAGAGACACTTGAACATATATTTTGCACCTGTCCAGCGTACGCACGAGAACGACAGAAACTGTTCTCATCAATTGGGCAATTTCATAGTAGGCCATTAACCGATGAGGTTGTGTTAGGTCCTTGGCCTGACGTCAGCAGCGCAAGTGTGGTTATAGAAGCAGTCGTAGCCTTCTTACAAGCCACTGGACTGGATGCACGTCTTTAGATTTGCCCCAGCGTCACGAACTATATTCTCATCTCCCTACCTTACCATCGTCATTCATCACTCTTTCGCTCCCCTGTCCCCCCTCCCCAGTGTAGAGTAGCAGGCCAGAGCAAACTACAGTATAGCTCAGGCCGACCTCTCTGCCTTTCTGTAAATAAAGTCTCTCTCCCTCTCTCTCGGTCTTTTATTCTAAGTTGACACATACGGTACATTTCATTTATATTCCTTGGTATTACGTGCCAAAACCACGATATGATTACGAAGCACGCCGTAGTGGCACCGGATTAATTTCGACCACCTTGAGTTCTCTAACGTGCACCTAAAGATAAGTATATAGACGGGTGATCTTGCATTTCGCCCCCATCAAATTGCGGCCGCCGTGGCTGCGGGAAGCGCACCCGCGTCCTAGGACTTAACAGCGAAACAGATTAACCGCTGAGCTACCACCGCAGGCAAAGCAACATTTCGATGCATGTACACACCGGATTTTCCGTCCGATCGCCCGCTACAAAGCGCACGGCATCATTAATAATCATCATCAACAACTAATATCCTCTAGCGGGCCCGGGTCGGGTCTGGTCATGAACAAGCGCGCCCTGGATTAGTTTAGTAATGAACGCCTGGGCCCGGGCCGGGGCCGGGCTCGGGCTGGGTTCGGTCATGTACGGCCGGGCCCGGGCCGGGCCCGCGCTTGGAACCACGGGTCCGGGCTGGGCTCGGGCTTCATAAAGCGGGCCCGGGCCGGGCGCGGGCCGTAAAATCCGGCCCGTGCAGTGCTCTAGTTCGGCATAAGCGATGATTACAGACATTGCAGGACTGCTAGAAAGTCGGAGAAAATGACATGTAGGTATGCGAGCAGTATATTTGGCAATCCACTGCAGTTCAATGGCAGTCGTAAAGAGTCTGGTAGCTGATGCATACAAGCGATTGAGAGAGAGTGAAAGCGATAGAGAGAGCGCGCTTGATTGAGCTACCGAGAATTCTGCCCGCGCACACGTAGGCACGTATACATGCCTCTCTTCATAGGAAAGAGTATCGTGGACAGGAAGGCCCTAAGGAAAGGATGGCAGGAAAGGGCAGGAAAACGCAAGAAAGCGTATGGTCGTGATAGTGAAGTGCAACAACTGCAGATAAAGCCGCAAAAAAAGTATTTACAAATGAGATAAATGTGATGCTTGCGGTTACGCCGGTTTAGCGCTCCAAAGTGTTCAGTAAGCGTAAAAATAAACCTTAAAGCTTGCCATTATTGTGAAGGAGAAGTCATAGGACCTAATATCTTTGTTAATTCTAATGGTGCCTGGGAAACTGAGTTCATTCTTCGGTAAAACAAGTACTTTCATGTTCTTTGATTTGTGTAACTCGGGTATGCCAACAAAATACGTTTCACTCTTTCTAATGCACCACGGTTATCACAATACGGGTTGATAGTAAAAATGAAAAAAGCGGCACAGGTGAAGTTGAAAATTAGACGAGGTCACAAGAGAATCGCAAGATTACGGGGTAGGCCATTTGCAAACCTTTATTCTATAGGTATGGGTCATGTAAGCGGAGTAAGTGATCTTGAAGCGACGGATTCCACAGCCAACTATTTTCACGTGGGCATATTTTTTCGTCGTTGCGGATTCATCCGAGTTAGTAAAATTTGTTCGCAGAATTGTTCGTAAATATGCCTGTTTAAGGTCTCTACGGCCTTCTTGAAAGCCTCAACAGACAACTAGATCCGTTTTTTTTTTTTATTTCCACTAGTGGCATAGTGTCTGTGAATCAATTAAAACACAGCGACGTGGCCAGGAATCGTGGCCTTATGATGGATGTAACTGATGCTTCGGGTCAATGGGTCGGTGTTACAACCGGCATAGGCGTGCGCGCGGTTGGGCCGGGGCAGGAGGCGCACCCCCACCCCCCCAGTGACCTCACCTAAGAAGAGGGGGGCGCAAAGTCTGCTCAATACATTGACTTAATAGGGAGGGGGGGGGGCGACGAACCTTCTCCCCCCCCCCTCCCCTGAAGGGGAACCCTGCGCACGCCAATGACAAGCGGTGCTGTCTTGACGAAGACAAGTCCTTCTGTCGAAACGTTGGCTACAAAGACATTCACATTTCAACAATTTCTCGTCGCTCGAAGCCGTGTTCATGTTACACAGGCTTTTTAGAGTCGCCTTGCTGTCTATGAAGACGATCCATCGTCCAGGTGGTTGCTGCTGAATGCAAAGAATGGCTTTTGAACACTGAAGCGGTTCGACCCTTCGCCGTCCGCCGGTGTTCGAGGGCGTGGCGTGGCGTCTAGCCGAGGGAGCGGTGAGGGTGATGCTTGGTGGAGAGGGCGAGCTAATGAGAGGCGCGCCGGGAGTGGCGAGGGTGATGCTAGTCGGAAAGCGCGTCAGAACTCAGCTGTCCCTGATAGGAGCAATATCACATCGCACAGTCGTCTTTTTCCCACCTATATTGAATGTGTGATGTACCCGTGTTCAATTTTGATTTTTCTATTTCTTGAAGTTAACATAAGTATGTAGTGCACAAAAGTAAATCTCACATGGTGTTAATACGGGGTTGTAAGAATTTCTTTCTAACACGTCTGCCTTACCCACCGGCTTCAGCGCCGTTAAAAGAGACTCCCAGAGAACGCGCCAGGCCGAAGAACCGCAACACTTACAATCGAAGCACTTCTAAAACACCATACGCGCAATTCACAAAAAGGGAATAGCACCCATACGCTTGCACGCAACCCGCTTTCACGGAGTGAAACATCTGTGCATATTTCTAACTTATTGAATAATATGCATTTCTCAATTTTACGTCCAAAACCAACAATCTAGCCATGAGTAAAGCTGTCGTATATAGGTGCCGTGGAGAAAAAATTTCACTACCAGATGTTTTTTAAGGTGTATACCTCAAGCACGGTACGCGGGGTTTACTTTCATGTTCCGCTCTCACCGGAATGTGACAGCCGTAGCAAGGAAGTGAACCCGCTCCGCAGCAGATTGCCACTGAGCGGCAAGTCGCAGCCGGGAAGAGAACCCGTATACCCTTGTGCCGCAGCAGAGCTCTATACTGAGAACCACGCATAGCGTGTGGCGTCGCGTGCCTTTACAACGCCTTTTTCAGTAGTTGCAAGCTTTCGTGTACGTCAAGAGTCTGTATCGATGGCGTCACTTATCCAGGCGTTGTGGCAACCGGAAATACGGACTTGCCTTGTAAACTTCTGCCCCAGCTTTGACCATTTTGACCATGATTGCAATGGACGATGGCCGCTACGCCTTTTGAATACGCCCTTCACACTGCATCGACCGAGTACGCACGCTCAGCCTTCTTTCACGGTCATTCGGCGCCGTTTGCGTGCATCAAAGACCTCGATCGAGCAGCTTGCTTAAGGTGCTTGCGAGTAGAAAGCGCACCTCCTGCACGAAATGGTTGCGTGTCGAGCTTAAAGTGAGGCAAGGAAGCGAAAGAGCGATTTGCCACCGCCTCGGGGCAGCAACGATTCTCCACAAAGCAACTGTCCTATAAGGCCTGTCTGACTGCGTTTGTTGCCGACCTAGGCTTCTGGTTTTTAAACTTTTATTCGCTTTGTTTGACAGGATCTCTCCAGTATCGCTTACTCTATAGTATCTGCACTTTCTATTCTGAATCCGTGCAACCAGGCTTTTTACCAACGTAACTGTTTTATTTCTTTCATTCTGACAGCAGCGCAAAGAAAACGCATAGAAAAGAGACGGCACGCAGTGTTAATACTCATCGCACAGAAGCAACGAACACGCGCAAAAAGTCTCGGTTTGCGTGTTTCCTTTCTATAGCTGCAGCGGAAAATACATTGTTGGAAAAGTCTTGAGCACGCTTTTTTTGTGTGTGTGAAATTCAGTGCGTGGGCAGGTTGGCTTTTCGAATTTTAATAAATGTATATAACGAGATGCCGGGAACATTTGAATTTATCACAATTGACGTGGCGATTTTGATAACAATAAAAACTATTGCCTCTTTCCAAATCGGCGCCTTGTCAAATTGTATACTTGACATCGCCTGCGTCCGCCATTGAAGTGCATACACTTGCGCCTTCTCGCGTGACGTCACATTCCGAAACGTCCAGGCCCTTTTCTATGCTCGGGAGTCGTTTAACCTGTATATTTTTTTTTGTTGCTAAGTTTATTAGAGGAAAATCTCGCGCGTTAGTTGTTTAACCACCATGAGGTGGTTAAACAACTAACGTCATCGTGGTGCAGTCCACATGTTTGTATATGTTTCGCAGCTACTTGTACTGTTGCTCGCAAGCTTGCATTGTTGCTCTTAATTCAAGTGTACTACGTGCTAACTACACAAATATTTTCTCAGAACATTAAAGTATCTCACTTTAATATGCTGCACTTCAATGTATTTCACTTCAATATCTAACTTCTAACGCAAGTAAATATCGACGCTTCCGAAAATGCGCACCGCAGAATATTGATACTGTTATTTTTCTAAAGCTCTCAAATAATTGAATGATAGAATGGTGCTTGTTATTACCATATGGCAACAGGTTCGTGCCCGCTACGTTTTTCGTCCATTTCACTGGTATGTACTGAACTTTTTTTTTTTTTTACATTGCACGCACATTTTGCGAGTCCTGTTTGCTGCACTTTTCTCTGCAATATCGTGACTGATTCCAGTACCCTTCAGTACCAAAAGTTGCTTGCTCCATTTGCCCCGGTTCGGGGTAGCGGCAAGGGACATCACGAGCGCAGTACAACGCCCGCGCCTCTCTGGAGACGCGTAGCGCCTCTGCGATCATGGCAATCCTGGTACCAGCGCTGCCGCAATAGATTTCCCTTAAGAGCGCTAGGGCCAGTTATGAACTTGTTGTGAAAAGTGCATAGAAGAGCGCTCGCACTCGCAAAGTGTGTTGCTCTTTGTTCTGTCCTGTCTTATTGCTGTTTACAAAAAAAAAAAAGAGTAACAGTGAAACTGTATCTGTATTACTTGAGCATAGACGGCTGTCACAAAAGTCGCATATGCTTAACATTGCCTCCGCATAATGTCCTAAAGTACGCCATGAAAAGGTTTTTTTTTTTTTACTTACGCCCAAGGCGAAAGCGCTCTAATTCTTCTCTGCGTGCCGTGAGCGTACGTGCACCGCTTAGTGTGTGTTAGCGTGAGCCGTAAGACGAGCACCCGAGCTGCGTGCCTTGTTTTTGTTTTGTCTAGTATGGAACTGCTTGCCGTGAAGGTCACCGCCAGCAGAGCCAGAGCCTTAAGACGTGCATCCGAATTACGTGTCAGATCATGTGCTTTTGTTTGTGTTATGTCTGAACCACCGGACGTTGTGTCCGAGCCACGTTTCAGATCATGTGCTTTTGTTTTGTCTATTATTAAACGGCTTGCCGTAGACGTCACCGACGGCGGAATCTGAATCACGGGACGGTGTATCCGAGCTACGTCTTAGACCGTGTGCCTACGCGACCGCGTGACTGGTGTTTTGTCTGTGAGCTAATGGTTCGCCCGTGAAGGACACCGAAAGTGAAGTGTGAACCATGCACGGTAGCAACCAGTGCCTACGTGACAGTTTTAAGGATGCATCGACACTACACTAGAAGCTGGGACCGGCGGCTGGAGAAACGTATAAAAAACGGCCCCATCCTATGCTTCATCAGTCTGCTCTGCGCCGGAGAAGAGATCCACGCTGGGCAACTCCCGGGACAAAACGCAGCCACCCAGCACCCCCGGTCATCGTGCAGCCGCCGCTGACCCATCTCGCCAGCTTCGACGGTCGCTCATGAACGGCGCCGGTGTTGAAGGACTCTGCTGCGCCCGGTTACGTATGTCATTCGCTTGAACTTAGTGGATTGCGGACTCTAATTATTTGCTCGGCTCTTGCTGTTGGTAATTAATTTGATACTGCTCAGTGTCTTGACATATTTGATTTTTCATGCATGCTGCACTTATCTGAATAATTGTGGAATCTACAATTAGTTCACCCTTGTATTCTAGATAACTGTTCTGTTCGATTGGGAATATCTTTTTCTTTGTTTCAACTCATTATTGAAGTTTTTTTGTGTTCGTTGATTGGAGAAGGCTCTTGAATCTTTCATACCGGCGATTGGCGCAAGCCATACACCAGAGGCCCAACCCCCATGCCACATCTTGGGAGAAGCTTGTGCTTCGGCCCCGAGTCGTGACAACGGCCTTGGTAAGGGTATCGGGTGCGTAATCCGAAGGTGGCAGGTTTGGTCCCTGTCGGCAGCAAGTTGTCTTTTCGTCCATTTTACTTTCTTCACATCTATGTCACATTTACTACAATATACACTTGGAACAGTACAATTAAATTGTCTGCTGGTTTTCATTACAGTATGAAATAAAGAACGATTACTTTCAAATAGGTAGGTTCAAAGCTGTAAAAAACCTGTTTTCCTCATCCTAATGGCTTAAGAGTCTGGTCAGATCCGCTCGTAGCATACGCGGTGACTGTGTTACATCTAACGTCAGCTGGACGTGATCAACACCGGCTCAATGTGTGTGTGTCGGGCGAAAACTGAAGTTCTTGCATACAACAACGCAACACGGCTTGCCACCTATAAACGCTCCGTAAATGCGTAGCGTAACTTCTTTTGAAAACAACTCGCGCCAAACACAATCTCACAATCTTCGACTACTCAAACGCTGTCGTCGGCCGTCCAGTCCCAGCATATTTGCATATACAGCTATTTACGTTCTCACACGATGTGACCCGTAACTAAGGAGAAAGTGAAGAAGGTGGTTCGAATGAAGTAATAAAAACAATTTGTAAAAAAAATGCTCATCTCTTACGCCTGCTGTTTTGAAGAAATGACGGAAGTGTGCGGAAGTATCGAGCGTGTTTAACTGACGTCTATGGACCACGAAAATTTGGCGTAATTTCCATTTAGGTCTTTGAAAATGAAGACAATAAAGAACAGGTGTGCAGGTGTGCAAAAAACAGTGGCTTCATTCCTGGAGAGCCGCTCACTTATCTCCTTTTTTTCTGTTTTGATTCAAAGCCGCCCACTGAGCTGGAAAGACAAGTGGCTACTTTTCCTTCTGAGCTTAACGATAATTCGGCGTCTGCCGCTCGCGTGCTCAGCGTGCCGCCGGTCTTCCTTTAGCGCCAACTGGAAAAGAAGTCATCAGAGCTGGCAATTGGCCATCTGAAATTTCCAACGTATAGGTTGCCTCACCAATATTCCCAGCACGGATAAGCAATTCTTTGTGTTTGTAGACTGCATTTTATTATTCTTTAGATATACGCTTCTCTAGATACGTCAGGCGTAAAGGCATCGAAGCCCTCTGTGCCCAACGGCATTGCATAGTGCACGCTATCTACTGAGCATCATTTGTGGAAGTAACGCTGCTTCTTGAGGGTGAACTTAGTTTTATTGCTTCATGCATGGCGCTTCGCGCTGATGGCCACGTCTGCTGACGGTTAGCGTCAGCACGGGAGTGGGAAATGAGTGCGAATAAGAAGGCCAGATGGGCAGTATAACCGAAGAACGTCGCCTCATGGGACGTTTGCCATGGCGAGAAACGAGGAAATAACATTCACGCACGTGTGGTCACCTGAACGCGAGGTGTCTGTCGAGAGAGTCATACGTATCGCTTACGGGAAAGCTGGCTCGTGCCATCTGCGCGCATGTTTCCGGGTAATCACTCGAGGCCATCAAAGACAACCTCAGGAAGCAACGGAGCAGAAAGGTTTCACTGTTCATCCATGCCTCGTGTTGATAAAAAGTTTCTTCATTTTCCTTTGTTTTGCGCCTAACACGTCGCAGAGCCTCGGAGCTATGACCTTGTCGGTTTTTATGCCCTTATACAGGAATTTCGACACGCGAGCACAGCATTTAGCGATCGGTAACGACTTATTCTTCTTTCTGTATTGTGTATAGTGGATTGTGTCAGCAGCCGTATTCTTTTCGCGTATTTTTTTCGTCTCGGAATGGCCGATACACGGTATACATGTGGGTCTGAAGAAACTCTCAAACACTTGTCGTGAACTTGTCCTCAATACTACGTCCATCGCACCTCTTTACAGACAGGACTAAGCCGACTGCGTGGACTGTAACAGAACATTTTGTGAAGCGAAAATTGTTTGACCCTGGCAACATCTATCGATTGCACAGAGAGTCTCTACTGTAGTTTCTGAGGAACACAGGCCTCATAACCGATTGCCGTCCTACTGTGTGCGTGCAGTCCTCACTCTGTCATTCTTTTGCTCTTTCTATGTTCCACATTACCTTATTCCCATGCAGGATATCAAACCGGACGCTCTTGTGGTTGAGCTCCTTACCTTTCTTCGCCTTGTCTCTCTGAAGCGAGTGCCGCGGCGCGCCAGCTGCATGCAGTCATTGCATGCAACCAGCAGAGCCTGAGGCAAGAGGCACCCCGCGTCCGGCATGACGCGACCGTTCTCGGAAATTATCGGCGCCATGGCTGGCCGGTGACAAGAAATCGCAGCCGCGGCGGGCCCCTTTTTCGGACCGGCTCAACGCGAGAAACACAATATCGTCATCTTTTCTTGGTCGGATCAAGATGGATGCGCAAAAAGAGCGGGAAGAAATAATGAAGGTCTCATGGGCACCCACGAATTTATGGAGCCCTTCCATTCGTCGTTTTGCCCAGTGACAGCCGCGCATTATACCCGTCACATACGTTTCCTGTTGCAATGCATTACAGAGCTACTTTTTCGGCGTACTTCGGCTCTGTATAACTTTTTCTATTTCACTATAAGCTGTTTTGTATTGAATACATTTTTTTCTTTGTTCGCACTTTTATCTGTTGCCGTTGTTACTTACCTTTTATGTACCCCACTAATGATAGGAGGTCCCCCCGAAAGTTTCACACTTTGGTACCCCCTGATGCTGTATGTATTATGTAAGCCCGTATCTGTACATGCAATAGCAACGATTAAACTTGAACTCTGTGTTATAGTTATTTCAGGTACTACGGAACATAATCGCACGCCATTTTCTTGCCCTGGAAACTTCGAAACATAGAGTTTCCTAAAATGACCTAGAGGGAACTCTGGCGCTGCGATCGTTCAGCCGTCATGGGAATGATGGGTAGTACACGGATTTGCCTAGTCTTCGTGCTTGTGGACTTCGAACGCACTTGTGGCTTTGTTTATTGCTATGTTTTGGTTTTCTTTCGGATAAAAGAATGGATCGTTGTGAACTTCGTGACCAGATTTGAATCGGTGAGCCTAAAGAAGTTAAAAGTGGTGAAGTGAAATTGCTGATTTTTGCTGAACTTCGTTTTGCGACAAAGCGGATGCAGGCGACGCGGAGCCAAACGGAGCCGAAAGAACGAAGTTTAGACAAATCCGTGTACTACCCATGATTCCCATGCTGGCTGAAGCGCGATGCATTGCAGCTCCCATAGACACTAGCGCCAGAGTTCCGTCTAGTAAGTATTGTAGGAGACTCTATGCTTCGAAAGGCATGATCCAGGGAACAAATAGAAAGAATAAGTCTAGTGCCGCGCTCGCACTAAACAAAGTAACTACACCGTGATAGTAATTGAAAATACCACATATCAGTGGTGCTCACTGAGCTACGATGGATGTCATATAGCACAGACGAGTACGTAACTTTATCAACGTAACCTTAACGCGTAGCTAAGTAATGCGCGTTTCAGCGTTGGACTCAACGCGTGCTACTCATGTGCAAAAATGCATTCGCTGCGGCCTGTAATTGAACATGTGCGCGCATGCTCAGCATTAGAATCTCGTAGCCGCTGAACCAGCCTGGCGAGTGCTTGGACCGTGGCCGACGATCTAGTTTCAACACAAAAAGGCTGGCGTCATTGAAATACTTTTCAGCAGACGCAGGTCGATGTAGGCCTTCATGGCAACCTTTGTACTGAATAGGAGTGTGCAGCTGTGTTTATTGGGTGCCCTATATAAGTGTGCCTGCCCTTTGAAAATTTTTGGCGCTACGTAGAAAACAGCACGGGAGACGAAGTGAACGGGATGGAAATTATTGAGAAGAGGAACTACTAGTACAGTTCCATGCAGAGGCGTAGCCAGAAATTTTTTTCGGGGGGGGGGGGGGGTTCAACCATACATTATGTATGTTCGTGCGTGCGTTTGTATGTGTGCGTGTATATATACACATGCAAAATTGAAAATTTTCGGGGGGGGGGGGTTGACCCCCCCCCCCCCCCCCTTGGCTACGCCCCTGGTTCCATGGTTGCAATTCACTTTCCAATGAATGCAAAAGTTTCAGAAAACACTGATAAAAGCACAAAAGAAATAGCATGCAGAAAATATAGGCCGAATATTTAAGATTGTTTTAGTCAAATCAACGATAATAAATTGCGCTTTCGTGATCTAGAAGCGGCGCCTGATTGTTTGTATTAATACTTGGGTGCCAGAAGCTTGCGCTTGAGTGCTTCCTGAAAGAAAATTCACTTGACGTCAGCGCTGTACGTTCTCTTCCTTGCTGTTGTTCGCTCTTTAATTATTTTAACACGTTGTCAGTGTGTATAACTTGCCCACAGATGAGTATCGTGCTTGTAGCTTTCCTGAATTAAGCTGTGTATTTGCCTTTGCTCTGGGTTCTTTATCTTCACGATACTTACAATGGGGGGTTTTCTTTCTTGCCATCTTTTATGTTTAGTAACGGAGCTTTAATTTCTTTCTTCGCCCCGACTCATTCGCAACAACTTATATAAATGCGAAACAATAGAAAAGCGATGTGAACCAATTTGAAAGCATGTACTTTGAGGCACGCGTCTCGCTTTGCAGCTAGTAAGAGATCCAATACGGCACTATATCCTGAAACCGCGGAGGATTCCTTGTGCTAGACCACGAGAGTATTCACTAAGCAGTAACGCCGTCGAACATTTTATCTGCCCACGCATGGTCAAACGCACGAGAACTTGCTGAAAAGTTGATGTAGAGGCGCGTGTAGGTGACGAGGACAGGCGCTTTAAATGGACGAGAATTATGTGGTGTAATGTTGCCACAGTAATACAGCAAGGGCTAGCAGACTGCCTGGGAAGTTCATCCCATATGTGGTAATCAGGGTGTGCCATTTTTTTTTTTGCTGTAATGATCCATGCGAGAGTTCATATACATGAATTAGAAAACACTGATAAAAGCACAAAAGCACGATATATATATATATATATATATATATATATATATATATATATATATATATATATATATATATATATATATCGATTTACACCACTTCATCGAGACAGCGTGCTTGTGCTCTTTCATTTTTGTTCATTTGCTTTTAAAAATATTTGTGCCTTATTTGTCACCCAGAAAAGAATACGCAATACTATTATAGGTAAAAAAGTTAAACTAATGTGTTTGCAGTGCTTTAGGTTATTGAGATAGTTAAAGAAAGATATGAGATATGGTCGTACGAAGCTCATGATGCTAATGCAAGCAGATGCGTCATTTCTCGAACCTGCAAGGTGAGATGAGACAATAGGACAAGGGACGCTCTGCAGATTTCAATGCCAAACGTGTCTTTAATTCTGCCACCTCGTTAAACCCAACGTAGCAAACGTAAAGTCCATGCACCGTTAAAACGCGTAGAATCGCAAAACGTGCTCGACCTTGTGGAAATGTGTCAAAGCGCTAAGGCACACGATGAGAGAACCTCAGCGGGTTTCGACGACGAACGCGTGCCGTGACTTGTATTTTCATCGTAACCACATGGTAACCATATCTGGCACCCATCTTTCTCTCACAAAACGCGTTGTGAGACGTGAGACGGTGAGACGATGGTGACGACAACGATAAGGCTGGCTGTCCATCGCATTCATGAAGCGTATGTTCTCTTGCTGCTATGCAATGCTACGCACGTGACTATCCTATCAAAGAACTATAGTTGGTGATGGCACGATGGAAGTGTACGTGCGATTGGGACATAATGATCAGCAACAACAAAAAAATTATATTGCGGCATCAGATCACTGTTCAGGGTTACCGAGGTATGTTCTATGCATTCGGTAAGCCTTTTTTTATTTTTTTAAATCGTATGAGCTATTCGGGAGGACAGCATGAGCAGCACCTGAGGCAAAGGCCTAAAAAAAAAAAGCTTCGCTGTATAAGGAAGTGAGTCTCATTTTCCTTACTGCTCGATAACCTAGCGGGTAAATAAATAAAAAAAAACAGACTGTATAGCATCAAGCTCGAGCGATTACGAAACAAGTGAAGGCCAGCTGCCCTTTGCAAGAAACAGCCGACTGACCTTCACTTTGTTGCGATTTTTTGAAAACTTGTACTGGGGCGCTCCAGGCAGGCATTTGCGATAGGCGTTTCAGTCGACTGCGTATTCCTTGCACGTACGATTCGCGCTACGAATTTTTGTGGGATCTTCCAGCTAACACTGGTCAAGTTACTAAACTGTATACGGAATACAAGGATGGAACCAGCTGTGTTTCATGCTCATTTGGCGAAACGGAGGTACTCATCTGTTTTCTGTTTTTCTTGTTTAGCCAGTTAGCCGGAATCACTCAACAAAATGAAGAGTTACTTGCTATTAACCACTTTCTTAACGTTGTTTACGGCTTGAAACATGCAGTATACCCACTATAGTATGTGGTAGGTTAATGCTGACGGTACACCGTTGGTAGGGTCCTCTGATCTCCGTAGCTATTTTTTAAACAACTCCAGTCATGCTTGCGGGGACAACATGTATGACAGATATACATACGCCTTGCTCAAGCATGACACGTTGAGATTCTATCTAACTGCAAAAACAATTTCGAAAGAATTCGAAGCTTTTGTTTTGGAGTCAAATTTGGAGGAAACATATCTTTGGCCGATTACTGCCAAATATGGAGATTACCGCCAAAAATTCTCTCATCAATGAAAGTGCCGAGATTTGAGACTAACAACAAAACCAATGCTACTTGCAGGATCCTTCGTTCATGGAAGAAACGACAAGAGTTACGAGATGTGGCGGTTTTATAAACTTCGGTTTTTGGAAGCCGGGGCTTGTGAAGTTTACCGTATGGAACAGCAGCTTAGGTATACGAGGTCATATAGCACCAGTTTACGATATTATCATGTTAAAAGTGCATAAATATAAATTCAAGAAAGTGAAACGGAAACAAAGAAAAGGAAGAAAATTATATCGTTGCATTAATAGCTCGCACTCCCGTGTTTCGGCTCTGAAAAGGTCTCATCGGGAGACATCGTTGATGAAACAAATGTATTAAGCTCGGTTGTGATACTAGCAGCTGATCAAACAGACCATGATAGCAGGGCTGGTATTCTGCTCAGTAAAGGAACAGTCCATTTAAATGTGCGCTGATTGGATAGAGTTCGAGAGCCGGCGGACCAGCGCTTATCTTCGCTGGCGGCTCTCGGGTATATTCAATTACCGGAAGTCGAAATAGACAATAAACTTAGTGGACTGTTGCACAGTGCCTCCCCAGGTGTCTCTTTTGGCGTATATCTTCGCACAATTTACATCCTTTATGGTGTCGGTGATCCCGGTCGACAGAACACGCATTTTGGTTTTGTGATCGTTTTGTCGCCGAAAGCGATGCTCTTCGCACTGCGTTGAACCAAGTGGATCATAGACCATTTTCAGAGGAAAAGATCGTCGTACCACGGCCATACGCGACGCAGGCAGCAAAACCACGTGGGCGTTGCTACAGTTCTTAAAGCGACCGGCCTTAATGAGAAACTGTAGAGATAAAAAATAGTAGAGAAGGAAAGGCGGGGAAGTTAACCAGTTTAGAACTCGCGGTTTGCTACCGTACACATGGGAACAGGGTGGGGGGAGATTGAAAGATGGAGAGGAACGAGAGAGAAAGACAACACATAACACAGCACACACCGTCAGTCACAGTCCGTCACTCTTGCGTGGTACGCGACATTGCTGTCACAGCCCCTTGACCAAGTCCGTTTTTCTTAAAAACCTCAGTTGTGCCTTCGTCGCCTTCAGCTGCGATATCTTCTGTCGACGACATGTAAGAATAGTTTCAACAGACATTTGTCTATTTTCAAGGTGCGCTAGAACGGACGCCAGTGACGAACATGTAGGCACGCAATGGACAGGTACACGTTTCACGCCGATAGCGCTTTCCTTTCTCTTTTTTCCTTTCTTTTAATTCCTTAATTCATTTCCCCACAGTGCAGGGTAGCAAACCAAAAGCGCGTCTGGTTGACTTCACCTTCTTTCCTCCCCCGCCCCCCCTTTCCCCTCATCCTCCTCCTCCTGGAAACTGGTGACATCGGAGGAGCTTGAATAAAAGCTGCGCTGAGCGAGCTGCAGCACACAACCTTACATTACGCAATTAAACCACGTCGGTAAAACATAAGTTACTTCCTTCATGCATACAGACGCTTCCATCATGCTTGAAAATGGAAGAAGATTTGCAGGTATCCGAGGAATTACCAAATACACAGAAATACAAAGCTACACTTTACCGGTTAAATTATGGCTGCCACAAAGGCGGACGTGTTTTGCACCTAAAGGAGGTATGACTACTACATCTCAACATGAAAAACATCAGTGCTTTTTAAGGCTAAAGTATACATGGTCCAGAATGCAGACAGTAAGCCTCGTATTCAAGTGATATAGGCAGATTCCAGTACAGTGTCCTGTAATGATACTTTCTTAAAAATATACGCTTCGTGATGCCCAGCTTACCCGTGGAACCAGAAGCACGTAAGGACAATGCCTTCCCGCAGCTGATTGCTCGCGAAGCCTAATGGTACAGGTAAGTTGGTCGCGCCTCACTAGTTGCAGCGGAGACAGGCGAACAAGGAATGAAATAGACCGAACAGACCGGAGGTTCGGAGCGCTGTGCTCTATGGAAACAGATCAGTTCCTCTGTATGTTTTCTCCGAGTTCATTTAGAGGAACAACTCTGTGCACTCTAAGACCTCTTGTTTACCCCTGCACTTCTAACACCCTCCTCCTCCCATGCCACTCTCCTCCTGACTGCACTCATAGCTTCCAAATATTGATTCTGGGAATGCCCACTCATTGAGTAACTCGGTGTCCGTGAAAAGTTACGAGAAGTGCTGAGGCGTCTCCTTTCTTTTTAGGCACGTGAGCCTGAAACCGTTTGCATGTTATCTATGCTAGAATTCATCACCACAGTGTTTTTCAGTCAGCCTCACACAGTTCTCTCATGCGCCTGAGCTACACTGTTCAGAGGTCTGCATTCTTTTAGCTCCGGAGCTTTACGTGCATTAGTGAATACCTTACCTCAAACTATTTTCCCCAAAACAGTGTCGTGATAGGGTCAGCTTCAATTCGCAGCATCGTGTCTACGCGCGTAAACTTCCCATGCGCACGGCTGCTAAAGCAAAAATCTTCGCAAAATAAGAAATGCTTCGCATTTTAAAAAAAAGAACAAGGAGCCCATTGGTGCCGCATGTCTCAATGAAATGGAGACAGTGATGACTGAGAGCTCAGGACTTCCTTTGCTTTCCCAATTGACAGTTATAAAGATCACGGCGTGCGCAGACACTTGCACGTCGATCCGTGCATGCCCGCCTATCATTTTCGCGATGATCACGTTGCGAAAAGAAAAAGAAAAGAAAAGACGAGACAAGGAGGTGGTGATGCGATGATGACGAAACCCCAGGATTCTTTGTCACGTGGAAGGCCAACGCTGTTCAATGTCTCAATCTTACCTGGGGGCGCTGTCGGCCACGCACACGCGCGCGTCGTCGGGAATACGGAATGCTGTGTGGTAGCTATCATGGACGTAATTATGAAACTTCACTTCAGGGGTGTTCTTTTCAAAATACCGCACAATTATCGTTTCCCCATCAGTAATCTTATATCTCTGAGGGTGACCTCTCGGATTCTTAGAACAAATGATGGCGCTGTAATTTGGACAACCACTTGGGTACATCTTGACGTGCTTGTGATTATGCGCGTGCCTTGTGCACTCCTTAATGGTCTTGTACTGTCACCATTCCTCCCGTTCTTCTTCCACAGCACAGGATAGCAAGCCGGATATTGAGATCTGGTTGACTTCTCTGCCTTTTCCTTTATTCTCTCTTGACAAATTACAAAATAAATGACTAACTTGCACTAAAACTCCCCGCACCTTTAATGAGTCAATGAAATTGAATTTCCGCCATGATTGTGATATGTTTCAGATGGCAAGGAATAAGAAAAATGCAGTGCGAAAGACAAAGGACACTTCAGCAGTGCGGCGGTTTGGGCACGTTGGTATTCCATCTTGAAAAAACTATGAGCGCACAGAAAACACGGACGACTAAAAGACACACATATGCACACACGTGTGTGCATATGTGTGTCTTTTAGTCGTCCGTGTTTTCTGTGCGCTCATAGTTTTTTCAAAAAAGGACACTTCGCTCTAAATGAGCTTCCCCCAGAAGCGAAAAGTCTAGAAACTCTGCGCGGACCTTGTTGTTCAGGGTAAGAATTCACAAAGCTCTTCATTCGCATGAGCTGCTCGCCATTACATTGGACGGCTGGCTTCGCTAATGTTATGTGCAACATCACGACTGGCTGGCACCTGTTCTTGCGAATATTGTTAGTGCAGAAATCTCTTTGAATATGGGTTCTGTAATTTTTTACACCCACTTTATCATAAACAAAAGTTTAAAAGTTTAAATGCCGACCTGTAGCTAATGGTGGTCTGTTGTGTCGTTCGACGCGGATTGCTTGGCTTAGGTATCGAGAAGCAGGAAAGCGACCTTTAGGTGACACTTAGTAAATCTAATGGCGAAATCAATAGTAGATGGATTATCAGGGGCTATGGACGCTCGACGTGTTTTCCTAGAACGAATTTCCTGTTGATACACTCGAAGAAATCAAAATAAAGGAAAGATCCTCATCCGAGTGTTGGTCAGGTGAGATGGCGCCTGCCCCAAAGGGCCTCTCGTACCTCATTGTGTCGTAAACAAAAGGCGGAAAGCGGAAATAACAGGCTGATATGCTCGTTTAATAAATGTCGCGGAAAGACAGGAACGACAATAATGTTGAGAAAAGTAACTAAATCACAAAAAGGGTTTCCGAGGTACAGCTCCGTGTCTTATTTCATATCATCGCGGTGAATATTACCATTATATTATAAGCGAGTGAACAGACGATACGCATCATTAAATTTTTCGCCCCCTTCTTTAAAGGGGTGGTGCCACCAAATTTGTGGCTTGCGCGTTTTTTGCTGTAAGCGTTTCCTATAGCTCCAGGAAGAATGATGCACGCACCAAGATTCATGTATTCTCGCTAAATAATTTAATATCGCGTTTTGATGTGGACAACTTACGGTTTCGGTTTCTGGGCGCCGAGGTTGGACAGTGACGTAGAAGTGTAGGAGGCGTGGTCACGTGACCACACAAGGCTGTGACGCGCTTAGCCAGGAAGCGATCGAAACGCGGCGAGTGATGTAGCAGCCGACGCTTTGCCGGTACTATGGTGAACTAGAATATATTCTAGTTCACTACAGCCGGTACGTACGTTGCGGAAGTGGCGGAGGTCCGGAGGTCCGGAGGTCACTCACGTTACTACAGCAGATCTGGTGTGGCGTCACTACAACTTTCGTTGTCCATCCTACAGATCTACGTCAGTGTTGGCGCGCTAGCGATGGGTTTCGATCGGGAGAATGAGCATTTAGGTACACTTTGGAAGTGAATTAAAATATATTCTAAACGTTTGCTGTGTCCGACCCTTTGTGTGGCGTGTCCTTGCATACAGAGCAAACCCACAACAGGCTTGTTATAGCCTCGAAATTTGATGGCACCACCCCTTTAAGAAATGGCTGCAAACCGAGGTCGAATTAGCAAAGCTTTGTGTTCCTAAACCACCTGCTATTTTGCCGCCTGCCTATAAGCTAAGCGTATTTCCAACATCGGGATTGGATAACATGCGCACATACGAAACATTCTCTAGCGTTAGGACTTTTTGTGAATATTGGCGCTGAATGTTTCGCGACCCGTGGTTAGTGGCCAGTATTATACTTAAAAAGCAAATTACAAAACGTCTTATAAGTTGAATGTTGCTTCTACTCTGTGAAGCCTGACGTTCGATACACAAAGCATTTCGTTCGCGAGCGCTTTTTCTCATTGGCCGACAGCCTTAATAATATGCCCGGTATCAGCGTCCATATAGTCACATGCCAAAAAAAGTCTCGCGCTATAATTGTCTGTAAGGCAGAATTTAAGACAATCCTGATGGACACATGATTGGCGAAGGCGGCTGTAGTTTTGTGAACTCATACCCCAAGAATTTGGGGTATATTTTTTTTCAAGTTAAGAACACGGGCGCAAGAGCTTTCTTTGTGAACACGGTCAGTTTTCTGACGCTATAGTTGAACAAAAAAAGCTGGTTTTCGTTTTATACCCATTACTTCATGATAGAATGAAATTGGTAGAATTTATGGTAGAACGAAGCCTCCAGTAATGAAATAATGGCTTTGAAAGAATGCCTACTAGAAGACATACATTTAAGGGCAACCTTATTGTAGTAAAATGTACCGAGGGGTACTAAGTCATCATGCACAATGTATGCATATTTGGGACCAGAAAACGCTAATGCGATACGAAGAACGTCTTTCGTCCTAACGAATTACCTATTCTTTGCGCTGACGTATAGGCGTACGTTGCTTGCTAAAGCTTGTATATAGCTTTTATATAGCTTATTGTATAGCTTGCTGAGTTCTGCACATTAGGCGTCGTTTTCAGGTGTTCTTTGAAAATCAGCCTGGAATACCACGAAATGAAACAATCTGGATGCAATGATAATACGAGTAATACAACGTACTGTTTAAGTGGGTATATATTTTTTCTGTTCGATTACAAGTGAGCGAAGGGGCAATAGATAGCCTGCCATCACATATACAGCGGTGGCCTAGAGGACAAATTACCGCCATCATCGCGGTCGATTACTACTTTCTGGTCGTATAGTGCGGCGACAGCCCGAGGCAGTGCGTACCAGCTGGAGCGGCGCGCTTCTCTTCACGAGATGCCGACGGGCTTAGCGGCGACGATATGTTCGTTTTACTCTGATGTATGCTTGCCACGCGTTCTGGCATGCTTAAATAGTGGAAAAACCTCGGTTTGTGTGTCTTAGTCTCGTTACCTTGGAGCTCTTCATGGAATCGCACGATACGCAGATTGTGTTTTTGAAGGCAAGGCATAGACGATCTTAAGCAGGAAGGGTGAAGGGGCGAAAGAAATAGAAATTACAGGGGCATAGACGTTACTCAGGTGTATAGTTTCGGCCGAGGAAATGAAAGGAGTTGGGGGGGGGGAGGCAGAAGGGGTGATAAAAAGGAGGGGTAAGGGGGAGTTATAAAGGGAAAATAGAGGTGGGGACAGAGCTTTATGTGTGCGTGGGAAAGGGAGACGTGCTGCCTACATTGCGCAGGCCAGGGGCTGAATTCACAAATTTTTCGTTTGTAGTGTTTGTTTTTTGTCATCGGCCAGCCACCTTCGGTTTTCAGCATCAGAGTTGGCAAAAATTCCCTCTTGATTCTGACGCAGGTGGTTTCTGTGAATACGGTCACAGAAAAATTCGGGAAGTGAATCAATGCGCTCGTTCTAATGTAGCAGTGCAAGTGTTATTCGTGTTGATAATGATGAACATCAATGTTTTTAGCACAAGGACATATTGGTAAAAGAGTGCCAAAGACTTTTTGGTGACCAGTTTCTCAGAACCTTCGGTTTTAATAATATGCTGCAGTGTAGTCTCCCGAAGGTGCGGTTCACAGAGCGCTTTCGCTGCGTAACCAGCAAAACGTGCGGAAAGGTCTCACTGCGGCCGCAAGGTGGTGGAGGAGGCGAGGAAGGGAGGTGTCTAAAAACAGGACTGCAGGTCGTTCTGATCAGGAACTAGCATTCATCGAGAAACGGAATGTTTGGCATGGTGTGTTACATTATAGTAAAATAGGTGACCGATGCAGTATCGAGTCGGGAGTTCTGAAATGGGCGAGGAATGGCAAGATTTTTGAGGTGGGAAACAAGGTCAATCATAAAAGTAACAAGCGCTATATTTTAGCTAAATATTCGATAACGAGTATAAGGATCGATATCTTGTCTTACATACTAAGAAGCAAAACAAACTATTGAGAAAGGTAAAATAGAACTACAAGCTGGCCCACCTGTTCTGTTTTATCTGCAGTGTGAAATAAATCGATTGATTAGAAATCGAGGCAACTTTCCAGTTTCCGCTTCCACTGTCGGTGCTATAGCGCGTGTGTTCGCATGCTCGGTGCGAGATCGCATGGTGAGTTTATTCGAACTAGCAAATCGAAATATTTTTAAACATGACACTTCACTTTGAATCAGTGAAAGGAACATCTATTCGAACCAGAGATTGCTAAGAATTATTACAGCGCATAGAAAACAGAGCACTCATGCAAGATCATACTTGCTTTATGTAGAGAGAGAGAGGGAAAGATATAATTGGCCTTTCTCCAGAAATGTCAGCATTGTCTGGACTAGCACTTTTGTATGAATGCGTCTAATCGTCGCCAGAAACAAGAGGTGCCTGAAAACTTCAGCGCTGTCTGCTTAGAGTAGGGCAGTATTATAATTAGTGATAGTGACGTGTCTAACCGTATTTCCTCTGTTTTTAAATAAATTCATGTTATCTATAGCTGATAAAACGAGCCAAGTTTATAGTGACCTATGAGGCCGGACTGGTCGCACTGATCACAATGAACCATTGTGAGCTTCACTAAGCAGAAGGGCTGCATTTAAACTACCAATACAAGCAGTTGAGAATATTGGTGAAGCGCCAGATTCAAGCAGCACCACCCGCTTTGATGACGAAACCCGTGTGTAAGTCACTTAGACGCAATCATTTCCAATCAAAGCAGTATTTTTCTACCAACATAAAGCGTTATGGCTTGCCAGGCAAGTAGCAAACGGCAGTGAGGCCTACGCACACCACGCACTGCTGACTGCCAAGCCGGTTATATCGAAGGCAATGTGATAAAGCGTGTCAACCGCAGCGGCCTTAAAAGACGTTACAGCAGGCAAATCAAAACATATTTATTTATTTATTTATTTATTTATTTATTTATTTATTTCATACAGCGGACTAACTCCACACTGCAAAGATAACTTCATTAAGGAAAGCCGAAGAACGGCTGCTGGGCTTTGCTTAAGGAACATACGCTTCCACGCAAATTACTTTCACGGACATTTATTCATTACATGTCTACTATATTAATCTGCTACATGAAGAGGAAGTTGCACAAAAATCAGTCTCTTCCGACCCAGCCAGCGAAACAAACAAACAAACAAACAAACAAGCAAGCAAGCAAACAAACAAACAAACAAACAAACAAACAAACAAACAAACAAACAAACAAACAAACAAACAAACAAACAAACAAACAAACAAACAAACAAACAAACAACAACAAACAAACAGACAGACAGACAGACAGACAGACAGACAGACAGACAGACAGACAGACAGACAGACAGACAGACAGACAGACAGACAGACAGACAGACAGACAGACAGACAGACAGACAGACAGACAGACAGACAGACAGACAGACAGACAGACAGACAGACAGACAGACAAGCAAGCAAACAAACAAACAAACAAACAGACAGACAGACAGACAGACAGACAGACAGACAGACAGACAGACAGACAGACAGACAGACAGACAGACAGACAGACAGACAGACAGACAGACAGACAGACAGACAGACAGACAGACAGACAGACAGACAGACAGACAGACAGACAGACAGACAAGCAAGCAAGCAAGCAAGCAAGCAAGCAAGCAAGCAAGCAAGCAAGCAAGCAAACAAACAAACAAACAAACAGACAGACAGACAGACAGACAGACAGACAGACAGACAGACAGACAGACAGACAGACAGACAGACAGACAGACAGACAAGCAAGCAAACAAACAAACAAACAAACAAACAAACAAACAAACAGACAGACAGACAGACAGACAGACAGACAGACAGACAGACAGACAGACAGACAGACAGACAGACAGACAGACAGACAGGCAAGCAAGCAAGCAAGCAAGCAAACAAGCAAACAAACAAACAAACAAACAAACAAACAAACAAACAAACAAACAAACAAACAACAAACAAACCCAGTTATCTCAACATCAGTATAGAAGTAGGAAGCAACAACTAAATAGTGAGCTTAAAGAAAATATCTTTGTGCTAACCATCTCGTCCAGTTAATACAACAGAGTGTACCCACCACAACCAAACTGAAGGAGCGAATAGCCAAGCGGACGTCTAGTTTTCTGCGTCGTTGACGTTTGACTGCATGAGGCTTACCAAGCAGCTTATCAGCACTAACCTTATCAAAAGGGCTTATAGAGCCATTAAACATAATGAATTTAGGGTTGTACTTGTGAGACTACACATGCATCCGCATAAACGGCTGTAATAATTCGGGCTTGGACCCGTATTCACATAGGCCACACAGGCAAAAAGGGGGAAAGAAAAACTTATAGCTGTTCGTAAGAGCAGATGCTAGGGATTCGTGATGTTAAAGATAATATTGCCAATATCCCGATTATTAAATATCTCCCCCCCCCCCCCCCCACCCCATTATAATAGTTTCGCATTACGCTCCATCGCAATGCGGCCTCCCCAGCGGAAAATAGAGCTTGTCAGCTCATGCTGAACATCAGAAGCCGAAGTAACAAAGCTTTTCCTTCGTAAGGACTGTTTTCAATAGGGAACTACAAGTATGTCCGATATGACAATTGGCACGGCATGTGCTCTTACAAACACCTGTGGATACTTTGGCCCTGATGAGCATACTGCGGACAGAGCATCTCGGAAGCTGTGTCGAGTCGAGGCTAGCACCATTTGTCACGGTAAGGATGGCACGGCGAATGCGAGCGACAGATCGCTTCTTATTCCCGCGGTGTAGCAACGGGCGGCGCAAGAAACGGCATTACCGCACGCATGCCGGCGCGTGCGGCCACGTGCCCCGACGGCGAGCTGCTGAAGGCGCGCGCGACGGCCGGGCGGCTCCTCCCGCCGTTGTCGTCCTGGGATTGCGGACAAGGAAAACAGGCCTCGACTTTCGGACGCCCTCGGGCAATCGGCGACCTGGTCCCTATCGGCCGCGGCAAGGTCAACTCTTCCCTCCGGCCCCCGATCCCCCCGCGTCGCCGCCGCCGCCGCCGCAGTAGTGACGCGAGGCGACGCGTAATAGGCACCCGGAGAACGGCGGCCATTCACTTTCGAGCGCAGCATGGGCGGTGATCAGAGAAAGACGCGGATCCGGCGACTATATTACAGCAGTGAGTGCGAGAGGGAAGACGGAATGACACGCTCGCTAATTGTGCGTTGAAGACCTTCAACACCGCGAGAGACGGGGTGAGGCCTTGCTGGCGCTACGTAACGCGAGGAATCGGGTGTTCTTAAAGGCGTACGAGAGGCTATTAGGGAACTGTCGAGATTCTTGGAGGCGTACTTTTAAGAGCAGACGACTGTTCGCGTAAACCAGCGCAGGTAAAGTGCATTTGGGTGTAGGTGCCCTTTAATGTGGTATCAAACAACTGGTATATGGAAGCGGTCACGACATGAAGAGTCTATGTGTGCATGAACTCTTCATGTCGTGGCCCACATGTCGGACACTGACCTCCTGGATGTGACAGCAAACGAGTGGGTACAGTATGTACTGTTGACTGCCGTGAGCGCACTAGTATACGTCTGCCGCGAGGGTGCGACCGCATCGCACCTCGTCGCGCTCAATCGCGTATTCCGTCCTGCACGTTTTGGTCTCTTTAAGCTGCTACGGGAGTTTTCTTTTTGTCACATACAGTACAAACAACCGGTAACCAAAGGGGGTATCAGGGCTTGGGGAAGTTCCCGCCGCCTATTAATGTAGGCGTTACCGTCTCGTTTAACGGGATGAATGGGTAGCAGCTTTTTCGCAGGGGTAACAGAATTGCACCTTTGTTATCTGAAATATAAGGATCATGTACTCAGCGTAGTCCTCACTCGGTGCTAAGAAAGCATGCGCCGAGGAAACTCATTGACTGGCTTTATCGATTACAGTATACATTTGAATGTGTTTGCAGATCCTGTCGACGAACACGTCTCTACGTTATTTTCCTTTTTTTCTGTTTCTCGGTTGCTTCTGTTCGATATGATCCCCTCCCGCCCAACTCACAAAGAAACCGTATGTTCATGTGAAGGTGGCACTAGCATCAGCGGAAACGTTTTGTTAGATGTCGAACAGAACCTTTTCGCTGATGCCAGTGCCTCCTACACATATATGCATGGTTTCTTTGTGAGCTGGGCGGGAGGAGACCGCTGAAAGGGAACGCGGGTGGGGGAGGGTATTCAACGGTCAGCTCTGTGCCACGCGATGTCGGGCAGTCGTGCCTCTCTGCCAGTGTTAGCCACGGCGTTATTGTAGCAGTGCTCTTTTTTCCATGCTTTGAAAGCTTTCGGTTCTACTGAACGTCAGCTCGACAACCTTTTCGGCGCAGAAATTTGGGATAGTTGGTGGGTGTTCTAGGTGGTGGGCTAGTTAGTGGGTGTTAAGTTCGACAACCCCTACCGCGCTGCGGCGATCACTGCTCACGAACGATGCAGGGAATCACGAGTCTGCTGCAGCCCCAAATCGTCAGCCGTGTTAACATGAAAGCGAAGGGTTGCGGTTGTATGGGAAGACGGCACCCATAAGCATAGCGAATCCCCTTTCTCCTGTGCAGCGCTGAGAGCTGACGCTGTTGCGGTTCGAGCACATACTTTGTGTTCAGAAAAAAATATCTTACCACGCCTAACGCGTCACTGTTTTCATCAAAACGCCCTTGGCGAGTACGTGCAAGACTCCCAGGTGAGCAGTTTGAGAGAATACTCAACGATAAACGAATTTACTCCGAAGTTATTGTCACCAAGACAATTACCTAAAGAGCGCAGCTTGGTTAATTGTCGTGGTGCACGTCGCAATATGATCTGCCTCTTTGTAGCTGCATCGCAACATGTACCTTAAAAAAACACTGCGCGTTCACGCGCGCAGAGTGAAGTGTGCGTGCGTTTTATGGGACTTTTATGTTCTGATGTCGATTGCACCGTAGCGCGCAGTCCTCCTTATTGCGCGGATCGACCCCCGTACATCTTGAATTAGCCACCGGGCAAGCGAGGCAGCCCACTGCAAGCGCATCCGTTGAGCAATGCGTCATTAATCACTTATGCGCGTATAGCGCTTGTTTTTCTGATGGCCCCGGGGGCCCCGAAGACGTCCTTTTCCTTCATCAATACCATCAACGAGCGACTCGCTGCTGATCGGTGAGCGAGTCGCGCGGACGGAGCGCAACGCGTAATCTATGCAAAAATGATCTCTGCGCAAAACTTTCCTTAGCCCATTACTTGTGTTATTGCTAAAGCGCTTACGGCTGGAGCAAGGGCTTCACCTGTCCGGTCCAGAGGTCGCTGTGAGTCGGCGATGCCATTCGCAGCCATTGGATGCATCGTTTTCCTGTATTTTCCCCCTGTGCGCTTTTTTACGAGCAGCACTGCTTCTGATTAGATTTTGATACTCGAAAACAAGCACTCTGAACTTCAGCCCGCGTAGCTCCGTCTTATAGTCAAGCCTGCGCATAGAGTCAAGTCTATACAGAGGAAAAAAGATAACTAAAATGACGTGCGAATGGCCTTCGTGCCTATAGCAGCTTAGATTGAACAATCGGCGTGAGAACAGCTGCACGTTCCTCGTGCTCTGGCTAAAGTGTCACTTGATGGCCGTAAAACTCCAGAATTTAATTTTTGTGTCAGTTCACGGATACTGTATGTGCTACTTGTCCATTTGTTTATAGCTAAATCATATCCAACCAAACTAATATGGGCATGCGCTTCCGGACGTCGTATGAATTCAACTTGGTATAGATCTCAGACTGGGGCAACATATTTGACAGTTGTATGTTTCAGAACTTCGTGCATCCCGCTTGCAAGAAAATGTGGTTTGGCATGATTGATTACACACGTCGCGCTAGCGTTTCATTTACGTTAGCTTTAAGTGTCTCACTTAAAAGTAAATATATTGCAAACATAGCAAAATGGGACAGTTCCGTAGTTAGCAAAGTTTGTAGCGTGCCGATGTTGCATCCAGGCGATCCCGCCTCCAAGGGCGTAGCCAGGGAAAGGGGGGGGGGTGAGGTTATGGGTGGTTCGACCTCACTGTATATATGTGAATGTGTGTGTGTTGGTATGTGCGAGTGTATGCGTATGCATGCAAAGCGAAAAATTTCGGTGCGGGGTGGGGCGGGAGTGTAACTTATTTCTTTATACGACACGTGGACAATGGCAGTACTGAGCGTTGCCCCTATCAGGACTCCGTGTTTGTTGGCTTCATGCGGTTATATCTACTCGCGCAGTGCAAAACCCACTAGATCGGTGAAATCAGTCGATCGGGCAAAACAGCCAAGGGAGACAAGGCAAAGCGCTAAATCAGACGAATCAAAGCCGATACACCCGTGGAGCAAATGACTGCCTGTACCTTATAGTGACATAACGTGAATAACCCTGTTGGCGTCACTGGAAAGTAAGATGTTTTAGTGAATACGGGGCAAGACCGACGTTCCGTCCAATATCGAAACAATATCGCTCCCTTTTTTTTCTACTGGGGGTGCCTTTTGACGTATTTCAAACGAATGAATAGTTAGCTATTTTTCGTTTCAATTAAAAACAAGAAAGAAGCGGCTGAAAAAAAAAAGAAAAAAGCTGCGAAGAGCGACGCTTGACGAGGACCAAGCTCCGGTATGAAAGCCCTCGGGAAGCAGAAGTTGAGGAGTACACAGTGGTTAAATTATGCATGGGGACATGCCATGAGCATGCTTGCATGCGTAGATTTCTCTCGTTTCTTGAAGCAAAGAGTAATAAAAATAGCAATACTAATTAAAAAAAATACATAACCTATTGGTGTACTTGCAAATGTCACGGCATAAACAAAATATTAAGCAAAAGGCCAAGAGATTATAGAGGAACACCCAAAGAAAAGCCGGAAAAGCGTGTCACAAGGCTGTAAAGGAAGGAAGGAAACGGAAAAAGAAGACAGGGAGGTTAACCAGAAACATTTCCGGTTGGCTACCCTACACTGGGGGATCAGGGAAGGGGAACAGAAAGACGAGAAATAGAGAGGAGGGAAGAGAAAAAAAAAGAGAGAGAAGAGATGTAGTGAATTCACTGGCAGCGTGCGGGATTGCACCACAAGTCAGAGGCGTTCGCACAAGCCCGTCGTTCTCATCTAATATGTCCATTTTAATATCATGTGGCATTTTATCTGTGAAGTTGACTATTTGTTCTAGGAGATAAGCGAACGCGACGTACGTGAGTCTATAATTTGTGCGTGGAGAGAGCAATCCTTGCATATTGCTTACGGAGGGAAAGATGCAATCTGTTTAAGAGCGCATCCTTTTCTTTTCCCACGAATACTTCTCAAATACCAAGATTTTCAGCTCGATTAAATTGAAGGCTGTATATATCTTCACGTACATAGCCAAGGTAAGATTTTCTAATGCCTTCCTGTTGCAGCTTTTTTGTGTGTGTGTGTTAATGGTAGTGCTGGGGGAGCTGGTGCCAACCTGGCATGCTTAGCCGGTAATCGTTGCTCCTGAGCTTCTCATACATTGTTAGCAAGGGTGTATCCCGAAACGTTAATTAATTCTATACTTAAGCGGTAATGATATGCAGAAATGAAAAGGAGCATGAGGTCTCGGGTTCAATTCTCGGCCGCGTCCTGTTGGAGACAGATCGCAAGAAAAAAAAAGACGAAACACTTCAGGCCAGGACGGGACACGCAGCACATTTACAGCTCAAGCTGAAGAAGCGGCTTTCTAAGAGCCCGCGTAAGCTAATTTAGTGCGCCTACTGCAAGTATGAAGCATAGAAAGAGTTCAATATTGGGCTAGCTGTTATTTTGACACTGGATTAACCTTGAAGAGCGCAAGGCAACGGGACAACGGAAAGCGCCTGTGTTCGTCGTCTTTCCTGTTGTCCCGTTCCGTTGCGATACATCTAACGAGAATAGAAAACAGCGGTATAATGTACACGCATTTATCGAAATTCTATGAAGTGTGCTTTGTGATCCGAAAAGTACGTTGCGTAGGACATACAGTTTGCCAACGCTTTTTTTACTGCAAAGCTGCATATGGCTAGGATTTCATATATTTATTCTGTTTGTGTGTCAACAATAGATAAGGTGAGCATGTGCAGATCCCGGAGGTAGTCCAACCAATACCGGGCCAATCCGCGGCATTATATATATATATATATATAATATATATATATATATATATATATATATATATATATATATATATATATATATATATACATATATCCTTACTATCGTGGACGGCGATCGGGCATCCGTCACCCATCTTAGCATTATGCGTGGTGAGACAGTGGTTAAGGCAAAAGCCAAACGCTGAAGTAAGTTGCGTTGTACTAGGGAAAACCTAGGTCAATAGGGAACTACAGCACCAAATTTTCCCTTTGTTTCGCCCTGATTAAAAGTGACACACAGAGCGACCGCAACATTTTAATGTGCTGTGACTCGTGATGTTTCGCTTCAGGAGATGCGTTCTACACAAGCGTCGTGATGACAGTCTTATTATACCAGCAGGCATAATGATACCACTCATTATACAAGCTATACTATCCAGTTACCGCCGTAATGTGAGCCGTCCCGTCAGCGGCGCGGCTAGGCAGCGCTTCGAAGGTGCGTGCGCGAAACGGGCCGAGCGACACCGACTGTCGCACCACTTCGCCGTAGTATACTGCTTCCCACTGCCAACTGCACCCTTTTGGGAGCAAAGCGCCGGAGCGTGCTTTCAGGAGTCGCTGAACTGGTTCGGCTCTACCTTGGCCAGATTGATGGATATCTCGCGCGTGCAACTCTCGACAGGACATGTTCTACTGCCGCGTCTTTCGTGACTCCTTCGATCGCATTCGCAGGAAGGTTGTCCGAACTCTACGCGTATAAACAATGCAAAAAACGAGTCCTATACTATAAAAAAAAGCCTTTTCAGAAACAGAGCGAAGGCATGATTGAAGTGCACCCTCCGGTGACGTTCTCCTACAAGGTCCCATAGCCAATGTGATTGGTGGTGTTTATAGATCCCTGAGTGACACGTGGGCGCTGTTTTAAAGGCCAACGAACAAACTCACAGGGTCCCTTATTCGTTCGCCCAAGTCTACTAGAAGGCGAAAGCCATCCGGAATGGCTATTTTAACGTGCACTTTATATTTGCGTCCAACGTCCAGTAATTCAAGGGGCCCAGCAACACTTTTTCAGCGTGGTCAAAAAATACTGCTTATTGGTAGTCGAGGCTCCTGAGAGCACGTGAGCCAAACGTTATAGCGCAGCATGCGGCCTGGAATTTACTATTAATTCTCAGTCAGCTAGAAATCATTCCCTCTTCTTTCTACAAATGATGACGTATACCAAGATGACCGCGCCATACACTCTATTTCACGGCCATTGGCTGATTGGAGCATCGTGAGCTGCATAGTTGCCGTGGCCGCCGCGGGAGGCTACCACGAGCCCGCGCTCGCGATCACACTGAAAGTAAGCTGCGCGATCGAAGAAAAAAAAAAGAAAAAGCGCTCAAGGTCATGACGCGCGCATGACGTAACTTCGTTACCCCGTACCATCCCTCCCTGTTTAGCGTCCCGACGAGCGCGCTGCTCGTCGGGAAGAGAGAAGAGAGAGCGATCGCAGCGTGCGACAAATCTCTGTAACTCCGCTCGTACTTGACCGATTCTAAAAAAAATTTGCTGCGGTTGATTCGTGAGGCAATAAACTCCTTTAAGGAAGCCATTCGATGGTTACTTGGAAAAGTGTTGCAGGGACCTTTAAACTCTCGCTAATTAACCGTCAGTAATACTACTTTCACTAATTAGTTTTCTTTAACTCGCCGGTCACTTAATTTCCTTTGATTATCATTATATATATGGACTCTCATGCTTTCACTCTCTTTTGTATGGCGTTTGTTCACCTAGAAGTCAGCCAGCTGAGTCACGCGAGCGCCGCTCTTCTTATGCTCTCCGAGCGGCCTGCAGGTGCTGCTTCGCGGAAGCTTAAATTTCCGTGCCGTTCCTAAAAAGCGCTATTGATGGTCGGTTGTTTCCTGCGTTAGCACACAACGAGAAGCTTGATCGGCGCGCTCATTGCCGATAATCTCACAATGTTTTGGTAGCCATTGAAAATAGATCTGATCTATCTCTGTTAGGGGGTGTATCACCTCTGCAATCTCAAATGCCAGCTGCTCGTGCGGCCGTAGCGTAAAGCGGACGCCAGACTCTGCTGCGCCGCCCTTGAATCGTGAAAAATTGTCCATTTGTGTGTCCGTTCATCAATTCACAAACTACACAATAGTGTCAATGTGTGCTATACAAAAACGCCGCTAAAATGGCTCGCTCTTTTACCAAGCGTGTTGCAACTACGTGAACAAAAACTTGCGGATTGTTTCGCTGTGGAACAATTTTTTTTTTTTTTGAATCACAAAAGCAAGTATAGGCTACTGTTTTGACATCTCGCTGAGAGCTTGAGGAAAATAATTAATGTGCACACTGTAGTCCGACGAAGTTGTTTGCTTAATATTATCTGGCCCGAAATAGAAGGGGAGAAGAACACCTCGCTGGTTTGCTTCTGAGAAAACTTCATTCATTTTTCATGGGCACTAAATTCTCAAGGTGTGTGCACTGTTCGTTCGTCGACCCTGTTCACGTTGGCTCGGTTTTGGTGTGACAACACCCACGTGGAGCAGCCTCCGCATTTACTCCGTTTGAGAAGCGGCGCTGCACCCGTCTCAGTTATTCTTGATGTCTTCGTGAGGAACGTGGGATTGCGCAAAACCACCTATAGATAACAGAAAGTCAGTGAACTCGGAGTGTGACGTGTACCAAAAGCGAGGCGGAAAACTCGTGTTTTGAAAAACAGCCTGCTTCGCCAGACTACATTGCAAGGGATGGAGTGAAGGGAACGCAAGTTCCTAGAAGAAGGCACGCAGAGATCTAGAGAAAAATACAGAAGAAAATGCATTTTTGTGGTTTGACTGGGGATGAGGTCAATTGTTTACTACTGAGCTTGTAATTTTGGTGGTTAATGTAACAAAAAAACACATTCTTGATGGGGAAGTCATTTTCAAAAATTGAATCAGTGCATGGGAACAGGCGGTTGAAATCCCAGTAATTTTCATTTGTAAGTGCTCTTTCCCGTTCGCTTGCTTCCTTCGCTAATAGTATCTCCAGTATTCGAATTGGCTCGAATTTTCCCTCAACAACAAGTGCCCTTTGGGAAGAGACTAGCTTTGCGCTTATTCACTTGGCGAGGCTGGGATACCAAACAGCCTCGACACTGTCAAGGGCCCCTTGTCTATCTTTTTAATCCGGGGTCGATTTGGGTTGCTTCTACGAAAATAAGAACAGCGCAAAAGACAAGGAGTGACGAAGAAAACACCACACAGCGCTGGTGTGGTGTTTTCTTCGTCAGGCCTTGTCTTTCGCGCTGTTCTTATTTTCAGTTATATCCTACCACCTTGCCCAAGTTGCCACGCTTCATTGCTTCCATGAGCTATGTGTTTACCATGTACTCGAGCGACTCCACGGCGCCGCACTGTCGCAGTGCGGCCTTGTGGAAGAACATTGCGGCAGGGAAAGTTGTACGTGTGCGCGACGCGTAATCGAAGCGCCGATAATGGAGGGTGTACGTACGCATATACTGTTGCCAATGTTGTGGAAGCTTCGATTAGAGATCTGGATCAACTTTATATATTAAAAGGCAGTTGTTTGAAGGGAAGCGAGCCCAGTTTTTCCTTTTTGCCTCTATACCCTCCACTATATCTATATTCAGCGAACATTTCTCTGAGGGGCTCCTAATATCGTGTGCAACGTCGTTCGCTCACGCGGAGCATATCAGGGAATGCCGCCGCATAGAGGGAATGTGATGATCACTATTCCACGGAGCCAATTGGGCATGGCATTGCGGCTGTCCACGTGTCGGTATACCCATGACGCGTGACCTCAGCGCGTGCCTCTACGCAATCACTCGCCGCGAGCTACGGGATGACTGTCCCTGGACGAGCGCCATGTGGTGGCCCGAGGCGATGATCGGTTGTGTTCGGTGAAGTGACCTCTGTCTCTGGCTCTACGCCATTTGTCGTAGCGCTACTTCTCTTGTCAGGGCCGCTCGAAGTGTGGCCACGTGCCGTCATCCACCGCCAGCGAAACGCGAGGGGTGCCGCGGGCGGCACAGAAACTTCCGTCTATTTTGTAACCTCGAAGTTGACAGTGGTGATTCATTTGTAGCCCTCCTTTAAGCTTTAGTGTTCTGATACCTGTAGCGTTTCCGAAGGAGGATGTTTGAAGCTATTCATAAAAAATAGCATTGCGCAACTTCCCCGCGCGATGATATGACTTTTCGACATCGCTTGCGAACAAAAAAAAAATTGACCAGGCACGGCGAGCCGAAATAGCCAGTGGGGCCCTGCACGAAGGGCTCAGCCCACACTAGCCGATCCTTATTTTATTAAAGTTCTCTCTCTCTCTCTCTCTTGCTCTCTCTTCGTGTCTTCTCGATGTCATAACGCGTGCGCTGTTTGTACCGCGAACTCTTTGCTTGTTAGGTGCCTGCACGGCGTTGCTAATAGCGTCAGTGGCAGACATTTCTCCGTGCTGACGACGGCTGCGCCTAAGAAAGCAAAAAGTTAGCAATCGACCTAGCATCGTGATCGTACCGCAGAACGTTATTTATTGTCAATAATACAATCTGCGAAACAATAGATCACTGGCGGCTTCTGTTCTCGTTTGTCCGCCGCGTCGACACCGCGTAATGATATTCCGAGCATAATTGTACTCTGCTGCAGAAGAGGCAGCGAGCGCGCGTTTTCCTTACGCCACTTTTAGCGGCGAACATTTGTATTCCAACCGCCGTCGAAATATCAAGAATCATCAGATGCCAGTTTTGGAGCCCGTGCGTGGGGCTTTCGGATCACATTATCTCATGCCCTAGCTTTGGTATGCAGTTGACCTCATGGGGGGGGGGAAGGGGAGGCGGGGGGGGGGGATTGTGATTCTGCATGCATTTCAAGTAACCAACCAGTCGAGAATGCACATTCGACATAGAGACGGATGCTTGATCATCGACTATCTAGCACGCAGATCACGCCATAGATCAGTAATGGTTGCCTTTTAATTGAAGCACGTTAACAAGTGATGATGATGATGATGATGCAAACTTTATTGGGGTCCAGAGAAGACGCAGGGGAGACCCCGCGCCACCCGGCTAGTCCCACGTAGGTAGTGTCCCACGTTAACAGGTAGTGTACAACTCCAGAAAGAGAGTGCAGACACGGATGAACGTATTTTCTTTTATGAACATATGCATTCTGCTTGCAACTCTAATTTTACATTCGAAGACATCTAGACTGTAACAACATTAAGGCCGTAGTTTTGCCTGAAATCAGACAGACTGATCAAATGTCATCTACAAAGGCGCGCTGAGCAGGAGCGGTCTCTTCAACGCCGCGTGTAAAAACGGGGCATGTTGTTTATTCGTTCAACATGTCATGGCGTGGAAGCCACCAGGGCTGCCTGCCGAGAGTGGCTGATAGCTGCTGTATAACTGAATGATCCCACACAGTACGGGCTCCGCGGCGCACCACGGTAACGCAACACGTCTTGGCGTACGAGCCCCTGATGTGGGTCGACCTCCGCTTGTGCATTTCGGCGTTCATATATCTGCTTTGAGGTTGTTACAACGGGTAGTAGACTGAATTTTCCGTCAGTGCGCAGTCATATGACTAATACCAGACCTCTAGCCTATGATGATAACGGCCGCCACGATCTTGGTTCTCGTATGGTTGGTGACAGCATGTATGGTTGGTGGCAGCAGGTGGAGAACTTTCTTTTGTCTTTCACGAGATTGCGAGACAGCAAGAACAAAACAGGGATTCCAGACCGAGTCGTCGCTATTTGAATCTGTTGGCGTCCCGGCAGGTGTCCTCTATCAAGATTATTGCAAGCTTTTATGCATGTGTACCTTCGAGACTTCGAGCACCAGTAATGGTTACAGCTGTTAGGCGCAGCTCATGCGTTCGAGAAGTTCATTAGTCTCAGTTATTGTGACTTCCAGTACCAATCTTGGAGTACCATTAGCAAGGCTTCCGGTACGGGAGTATTAGAATGAGTGATTAAGTGAGAAGAGAATATTCCGCTACATTTCCAGCGAGTATGCAGCGCGTTGGTGCTCTTGCCACACACCTCATACCAAGGCTTAAAGTCTCCGTTCATTGGAGGAGGGGAGGGCCCTCAGAGGGCGGCGACCTATATATACATACATACACATATGTACATACAGCCCCTCCTTAAGAAATGGAAGGGGGGCGGGGGCGAGCCCCCCCTTACTTTAAGCCCTGCCTGATACGCTCGTTTAGTGGGACTGTTTTCAACAGGAAGATTTAGCTTGGGGGCTCCCACCTGAAGACGTCACAACGAAGGAATCATTTTTCTCGGCAACAACTGCGCTGAGTATGATGAAGTCTTTTGGCTTTAACATGAAACTTTAAAATCCGGTGACCGCAGCAAATGGGCCTTTTTTTAAATTTAGGCTTTCAATTGTTTTAAGATAATT